>NC_064644.1:226377816-226977816 GCF_023864345.2 Schistocerca serialis cubense | reverse complement strand
TCCAGTCGCATATGGTTCGCAGGAAGAACGACTGTCTGAAAGCCTCCATGCACGCTCTAATCTCTCTAATTTTACATTTGTGATCTCCTCGGGAGGTATAAGTAGGGGGAAGCAATATATTCGATACCTCATCCAGAAACGCACCCTCTTGAAACCTGGCGAGCAAGCTACACCGCGATGCAGAGCGCCTCTCTTGCAGAGTCTGCCACTTGAGTTTGTTAAACATCTCCGTAACGCTATCACGGTTACCAAATAACCCTGTGACGAAACGCGCCGCTCTTCTTTGGATCTTCTCTATCTCCTCCGTCAACCCGATCTGGTACGGATCCCACACTGCTGAGCAATACTCAAGTATAGGTCGAACGAGTGTTTTGTAAGCCACCTCCTTTGTTGATGGACTACATTTTCTAAGGACTCTCCCAATGAATCTCAACCTGGTACCCCGCCTTACCAACAATTAATTTTATATGATCATTCCACTTCAAATCGTTCCGCACGCATACTCCCAGATATTTTACAGAAGTAACTGCTACCAGTGTTTGTTCCGCTATCATATAATCATACAATAAAGGATCCTTCTTTCTATGTATTCGCAATACATTACATTTGTCTATGTTAAGGGTCAGTTGCCACTCCCTGCACCAAGTGCCTATCTGCTGCAGATCTTCCTGCATTTCGCTACAATTTTCTAATGCTGCAACTTCTCTGTATACTACAGCATCATCCGCGAAAAGCCGGATGGGACTTCCTACACTATCTAATTTTTGTATTATAGGGTACAACTTGAAATTTAAAGTGTTGCTGCCTTACTTGACTCTCTCACACAAATCATATCTTTGTAAAATTTCTTTCACTTTTGTACTTAAATTTTTAAAATAGTTAAACTTAACTGTGTATCTAATGCACTTCCACAATCTGAAATGTCCAAAGCCTTGATGTAAATACTACATGAGATCATTAACTGCTGTATTAGAAATACAAATAGTGCTTTGAACTGTGATCTACTCTCCAAAATAAAGTCTCATGCAGTAACAACCCCTTAACTTTATCTTTTGAGACAAATGTCCCTTGGTTCCAAGATGTAATTATAGGATCAAAGTATTCATTCACATCTTAAACATTCTTTTGTTTTTAGAGCTAACACACTTACTCTGTTATTACAATAACTTCTTGACATAAAATTAATGATAAATGTGGCAAAGGACCTCCAGTTCTACCCTCATTATTCATACCAAATTGTATTCATAAAAGTGCATCAGAAACTACATTAAATGGACCTTTACGATATTATGAAATAGATAGTTTGCTGGTCACTGTAAAGATGACACATTGAGTTGCAGACAGGCACAACAAAACCACGGTTACTCATTGAGCTTTTGGAAGAAGCCTTCTTCCGAAAGGACAAAAAACACACACACACACACACACACACACACACACACACACACACACACACACACACACACGATAAATATGGCAGACCTGTGCGTCTGCTATCTGTAGCCACTCTGGCCAGAATGCAGCTGTATCGCATTTAATGGAAGCAACAATCTGGAGTGGGGCAGGAAGGGGGAGGGTTAGCAGGGTGCAGATGGGGGTAGAGGAGAAGTGAGTACTGCCTGGGAGAGCGTGCAGGGACTACGTAGCAGCAAGTTAAGGCTGCCAAGGTTTTATCAATCATTATGCCCTGAAATGAGGGACATCCTACCCAAGATCCTTCCCACCCTTCCTAAAGTGGTGTTCCATATCCCACTTAACCTCTGCAGTGTCCCATTCTTGTGCCACTCCTAATCCAACTCCTTGCAACAGGAATCATATCACTGTGGAAGATGTAGGTGCAAAACTTGTCAAATCCCCCCTACCCAGCGCTTGCTATTCCAGTCCTGTCACAGGTTTATCCTACGCCATCAGAGGCCAAGCCACTTGTGAAAGCAGCCATGTCATACATCAGCTCTACTGCAATCATCACACGGCTTTTCTTATTGGTGTGATTACCAACGAGCTATCCATCTGGATGAATGGTCACCACCAAACTGTGGACAAGAGCAAAGGGGACCATCCTGTGGCTCCTCCACTCCACCACCAGCTTTTCTTGCCTGTGTGGATGGGAGCTATCCTTACAGCAAATTCTTTGCCCCAAAATCATCCTGACCTCAACCTATGTAACCTACAGTCACATCATCTCTACCATACACTTTCTGCCTCCACTGTCATATCATATCCTCCCAATTCACGTCCCCTCACTCTCATTGCTGCTGTTCTTTGCCAATTCATCCGTCGGTCTTCTCCCTTCTCTGCTTCTCTCCTTTTTGGCTCCACGTCCCCAACCCCCTCCCCGCTTCCTCCCCCAGATCCTCCCAATGCTGCACCTGGCAGGCTTGTCTTGCCTCCATTTAATCCCTGCACACTCTGCCAGGCAGCACTGACTTCATGTCACCAGCTGTATCCTGCTCTCCTTCCCCGTTCCACTCTGGATTTCTACTTCGTTTGACATGACACAGTTATTGACTGGTTGGAGTGGCTGATGATAGCGGTCCTGCAGGTGCGCGCTGGTGTGTGTGTGTCCCACTCAGTCTTTTGTTGCAAGAGGTTTAATAATCGTGAATCATTCATGGCTTGTCCAATTAAAAGTCTTGTGTAAAAAACCAGCCAAATCTAAAAACAATCATAATCATTCCATATTGTTTGGTTCACAACAGACATAGCTCTTATCTTTCTGGACCAGGTTATATGGTCTAAAAATTTCTACTTTTGTCTCCCAAAATCCGATTTGGAAAGTTTTATTGTTGTTACTTGTCTTCTAATTGTCTCAGTGTTCATATTAACAACTTAAAATGATCTTCCCAAGACTTAAAAACTAGAAGTCAGTCATGTCCGTACGTTGTTAAATCTTGTACCAATACATTTCCCAGGGTTTGTCTAGAGTTCAAATAAAAACTGCTGCTGAGATGTTCAAGCCAAATGATATTATTTTAAATTGGTAAGAACCTTGTATATGATCTTCATTCTTAGGCTAATGCTACTTGCCATTAACCAATTTTAGGTCCATTAAGCTTAAGAATTCTGCTTCCTTAAATTGACAATTCTTCTATAGCTATAGGTCCATCTCTTTCAGTTTCTATATGTCTGTTCAGTGTTTGGGCATCCAAAACCAGGAAAACATTTGCAGGTTTCTTCACTACTAGTAATGGATTATTATATACACTAAGCCTATGTTCTTTAATATCATTATCAACCATATTTTTTGATTTCTTCTCTATCAGCAATTTGAAGGCTCATAGGTATAGGATATAGTTTACAGAAGAAAGTTATATATTCCTTTATTTTAAGTTACAGGTGTACTGTTTAATTATACCTTTTTACCAGAAAATATGATTGTGTGTCCTAATAAAATATTAGCTATTTGACTATGTGCTTTTATCAATACACCTGAGTGCTGCGTTAGTATTAGTCGTAGGAAAGGGCAATTTTGTTAAAAATTCAGTAAAAGCGCAGTTGGGTGATGAAGTCTGGGGCCGCTGGCAGTGTGTGGTAATAGTTGGCAGCCAGTAGGCCAGAAAGGGTAAACATGGCACGGAGCGTTTTGCACATGTGATTTGTATGGAATGAAGCAACAGCGAGGCAGGGAACTGCAGCATTGCTTTAAGTTATTGCAATGTAAGAGGCGAGGTAGTAGGCCAGAGCTGGGAGTGGCAGTGTGTAAGTGGCTGACGTATGGGAATTTACCACTGCCGTAGTTTCTGTCTCTCTCTGACACTACGTCAGAAGCGAGGGGAAAAGTAGTATAAATAGTCAGGCACTTTTATCTTGAGGGGTGTGCCAGGTCGCCGAGAGTCGGGTCGGACCTGTGCTGGTCTACGCTTATAGGGTCCAGTCTGGCAGCGATGTTGTAAATATTCTGTGTAAACCTGTACGTTGTCTCTATGTACTTATTCGGGCTGTATTCCGCCTCTGGGGGCACAACACCTGGGCGGGACAGAATCACAGCCGGGTGCTTGGAGATTGCACGGTCTGCCTGTAGGAGGGCAGTGACAGCGGTCTGCAGCGGGTCCAGGATGGGCCACGTTCACTTCCCATCTGGCGTACCGGGGTCGGGGCTAGGCATATGCTGCAGGTGGCGTGGCAGCGCTGCCGGAGACAGTGGTTGGTGTTGCCATCTGGAAAGCACCACTAGTGGCAAGTTGCAGCACCGCATCCAGGAGGGCAAGGGTTTGAGTCCGGTCCTGTCCTGGGAGCAGCAGTGGCCGAGGGCCAAGGGTGGCCAGTACAACCACCTTTGTCCCATGGTCGGACAGAGCAGGCGAAATGGGGTGGAAGGCAGCGGGGAGCTGGGACTGTGGCAGTCTCTGGAATCGCAGGGATTCCCAGCTGAGCGGCCTCGACGACGGAGCAGTGGGGTCGGCATACCAGGAGTTGCTGAGCAGGCTGGACTCGCAGAACAACACTGCGGGCAGCACCCCGACGCTACATTGCACCCATTGTAGTACTATAAATTATGTGAATAAAGGAATACTTCCGAATACCGATGTATCACTCTGCACTGCCGCTTGATGCTATTGAACTTGCTTGGTCTCCTGGCAAAATATGGCGCAGTGGGTCCCAGCTTCAGCTCGGCCATCTGGATTCTCGGGTTCGACCATCGACGCACCGCAACAGTGGTGTCAGAAGTGGTGCCGGTTACAATGCTGGCGCCAGATTTCCTCTCCCACATCTTATTTTGAGCAAGTGGCATTGAGGTGTGCCTGTGCAGAGGGGTAGTTGAGGTGTTGCATTTGTGACGAATGGTCGTACACTTCTTGTTACGTCTTGTCATTCGGGAAGTGTTCGTACATACCAGTATAGGGAGGAAAGCAGTACTGTCACCTGTGCATGAGCACGATGGGGATGGGTGAGTGACGTTTGATTTATTGTTTTATGTGTCATTCTTTTGTGTTTTAAGGGGTTAAGTGAAAATTAGGATGGACTTTTTGAAGGTGTCTTTTGTACGGCCGGAGGCGCCTGTAGATTTATCTGAATTCAGGGGAAATGGGGGACATAGCGCCTAAGCGATGTAATTTTTGTAATTTATCAGGCCACGGATTACCATGCACAAAGTGGGTGCCAAAGAGTTGTTTTATTTGTAACAGATTTGGACATTTGGCACGCAATTGTTCAGAATGTAGATGGACGATGATTCGCTGCAAGAACTAAGTTTTAGGAGTAGCAGAGTGGAATTAATACGAACAGTAGAGCTGTAAGCAAGAATGGTGGAAACGCGGCAAGCAGCGGAGGCTGCGGCAGTGACTAGAGCGGAAGCTGTAACTGCTCTAACTGAGCAAATTGAGGTATTGTCGAAGGCAAGGATGAGGGACAAAGAAAAATATGAAGCATTAGCGGGGAGATTTGAGGCATTGCAAGTAGGGGAAGAGACGTTGGGTGAAAGTAAATTGCGGGTCGGGGGATGTCATAGACTGTTTGACTTGGCTATCGTGGCATTGATTAACCCCTTTTCGGGTAAAACAATGGAGGATGTATCAGTATTCCTTAATGATATTATCACAATGGCTGAGGCCAATGGGTGGCACGATGTTGTAATGTAATGTAACGTTGAACAATGTGGGGACGTTTACAGAGCTTGAGGCTGAGTTATGCCAGAAGTACCAAAAACAGAGTAGTACCAGGTTTTTTCAGGAAAAATTAAGTGTGTTAGTTATGAGAAGAAATGAGACTGTGGAGGTTTTCTGAGACAGGATTCGAAAGCTGAATGCACAAATGTTCGAACTGTCACTGAATGGGGAGATGAATAGAGTGCTGTTAACAAGAGGCCGAGAACAGGGCATTAGATGTGTTTTTGTGGGGAGTACCCACCAGAGATGTCACGTTGGGTGAGAATGGAGAATCCCAGTGATCTTGCGGCGGCTCTAAGGATTGCCACATACTTAGAGGAGGTAGATTATGCAACGAAGCAAAGGGTCGAGCACAAAGTTCAGGCAGCGGAAATTAAGTGTTTTGATTGTGGCAAGGTAGGGCATATTAGGAGGCATTGTCAGTTACAGTTGTGGTGTTGCTCATGTGAGGAAAATGGGTCACCGAGCAGTGAACTGCAGGAGTAAAAGTTGGGGGAACCTCGGCGACATCAGCCGTTAAACGAGAACGGGACTGCTTCAACCGTCGGAGGGCGGTCCCAGTAAAATTAGGTAATGCGCTTGTAGGTGCACAGACAGAATGCTGCTTATTAGGCTTGGTGAACGGAAGGGAACAGGTTTCTGGTTGACATAGGGACACACATGTCTGTTATTAGTCTAGACCTGGTTAGCAGGAGAAGGCTTTAGCCACCACGTTATAGGCTATGTGGGGTGGAGGATAATAAAGTGGAGTCATTGGGCACAACCGTAGGCAATGGCCTTCCTGCAGTGGACACAACGGTTCACGTGAGATCACCGAAGTTAAGCGCTGTCGGGCGTGGTCGGCGCTTGGATGGGTGACCATCCAGTCTGCCATGTGCTGTTGCCATTTTTTGGTGTGCACTCAACCTTGTGATGCCAATTGAGGAGCTCCTTGACCGAATAGTAGCGGCTTCGGTCAAGAATACCATCTTATGGCCAGGAGTGCGGTGTGCTTATCCCACGCCCCTCCTATCCGCATCCTCCACCGAGGATGACACGATGGTCGGATGGTCCCGGTGGGCCACTCGTGGCCTGAAGACAGAGTCAGTGCATTGGGTACGACAGTACTTCAATTTGTGACCCAAGGAACTAAATTTAGTGTGCAGGTAGAGGTGTTACCATGTGTGCGTTAGGGGTATTCGGTGATTCTCGGACTGGACTTCCTTGACAAACATCGTGCGAAGACAGATCTTTGGCAACAAACAATGGAACTCAGTGGAACAATGTTTTGCACGGGGGAAACGATTGCAAATGGATGAATGTCGAAAGATGCACTTAACGCGAAGGTGGCGCCTGCTAAACTGCAAACGGATTCATTAAAGGTTGATCAGCAGGATACCATACCGGCAGGTACAGGAAAGGTAGTCTGGGTTTCAATAAATACGGACTTATCAAAGGAGACGTTGTACATGGTGGAGCCACGCTCAAGTAATGAGGAGTTGGATAATGCGGACTGTTTTGTGTAGAGGACTTTAGCTCACGCAAGTTATGTGGACGGATATTATAGGGTTCCTGTAAGTATAGATAACTTCGGCAGAGCGGATTTTAGCTTGTCGAAAGAGTTGTTATTGGCCACATTGGGATTTTTGATGAAAATGACCTCGACAGGGAGGATTTAGAGGCAAGCCATAAGCAAAACATCGATGCAGCGCAATTGAGGGGAAAATTACAGCATTTGCAGGGAGACAACAGGGTCACATTGGAGGAATTGTTATTGACATTTAGCGATTTATTCGGAACGGAGGATAGGTTACCAGCAACACCGATTACGAAGCATCATGTACCAACGGAGGATAATACACCAGTGTTTAGGAAACCGTATAGGGTAGCACATTGTATGCAACTGCTACTAGAGGAGTTTATAGAACAACTACTATGGGATGAAATCATAGAGCGTAGCAATAGTCCGTATTCAAGCAATGTAGTTCTTGTACCTAAGAAGTTGGTGGATGCTACAAGGAAATATAGGTTTTTGTTGTGAGTATAGGTTTCTGAATGCGAAAACCATTTCGGACACACATCCATTTCCGAATATGACGGACACATTGGATAATCTGGGACGATGTAAGTATTTTACAATGATCGATTTACGGTGTGGATACCACCAGTTGGAAGTAGCGCCAGAGGATAGGACAAAGACAGCTTTTACTGTTCCTGGGGGACACTATCAGTACATACGTATGCCGTTCAGGTTGAAGAATGCACTGGCCACTTTTCAGCAATTATTAGGTGGGATTTTAAGGGGATTGAAACCAAAGACATGTCTGTTTTACCTAGATGACATTATAGTATTTTCGAAGGACATACCAGAACATGTATCACATTTAAGAGAAGTCCTTAGAAGATTGTTGTCAGCACTGTTGACATTCAGTGTAGAAAAATGTAATTTTGCGCAGACGCAGGTCAAATATTTAGGTCATGTAATCAGTGAACAAGCGGTTCAAACCGATCCTCCGTTAACAGAGGCAGTTCAAAATTTTCTGACACCATGTACAACGAAGCAATTACAATCGTATATTGGGTTATGTTCATATTATCGTATATTTGTAAAGGATTTTGCTAAAATAGCCAAGCCGTTAACAGAGCTTTTAAAGAAAGGGGTTAAATTTCAGTGGACGGAGGAATGTCAGCAGGCTTTCGATGGATTAAAAATGAGATTAGTTTCTGGTCTGGTTTTGGTGTTTCCGAATTTTGAAGAATTCATCTTATCATGTGACGCTTCAAATGGCGCGGTAGGATGTGTTCTGGGGCAAATGGTAAAGGGACAGGAGCATCTGGTGGCATATGCTTCCAGACAGTTAAATCGGGCAGAGCAGAATTATTCCACAACAGGAAAGATGTTGGATGTAATATATGGAGTAACATATTTAGGTTGTTACATTTATGGTAGGAAGTTTAAGGTCATGACAGATCATGCAGCGTTGAGACAGTTACTGGGACTCAAGGATCCTTCTAGTCGGTTAACATGGTGGGCTCTAAAATTAAGTGAGTTTGACTTTGAAATAATTCATAAGCCAGGGAAGAAACACAGGAATGCAGATGCATTAAGTCGCAAGTTAGACGCATTAGAAGTAATAGGGAAGAGTGTCGCAGAATGGCAAAGGGAACAAGCAGAGGATGAGGAATGCCAGGGTTTTAGAACTCAACCACATTTCAATGTGGAGGGAACTTTGTTATGTAGAGTTACCAGGTGTGGACCATGGGTAGTGGTACCATAGAGTTTGCGAGAGGAAGTCTTAAAGCAGGCCCATGATCATATGCTTTCAGGGCATGGGGGTCGTCGAGCAACGGAAAGACGAGTAGCAGAAAGATTTTGACGGCGCATTCGGAGAAGGGATGTGGAACAATATGTAGCAAATTGTGTACCGTGTGCGCAGCGAGCAGATTTGACGCGTGCAAGAATTCCGCAGCAACGATTACCAGAGGCTTCGAAACTTTTCGAGTTTATCGGGCTAGATATTTGCGGGCCATATAACAAAACACCGGCAGGGAATCATTATGTTTTAACTGTAATTGATCACTTTTCGCGGTTTCTAGCCGTGGTTGGGACCTTTACCACAGTACAGGGTAGGTCAATGGGTACTGATCACGAATCCATGTACACCTAAGGGAAAGACGAAGAAATTCTTGACAAAGTACCACGGACCATACCAGGCTGTGGAGATGATTTGGCCTGTAAATGTTAAAGTGCAGCTGCCAACAAAAAATTCCGTTATGCACATAAGTAGAGTAAAGCCTTTTAAAGAAATGGTGGAGGGATCACCTCAATTACAGGAACTGACCCAATTGCAGAGGCTAGGCAAAGCAAACTGAAGAAGAAGGTCGCGGCGGAGGGACAACAGCGGTCGCATAACGTTCTGTATGTGTTACGGTCACGGAGGCAGTAAATTATTGCATGTGTAATATTGTATGGCATGTTTACATTTTGTGTTTTTGTATCAAGGGCTGATTTGCGTTTTTTTAAAAAGGTGGGTCAGATAATAGTTGCGTTTTCTTGTTTGTTGTTTTAGTTTTGTCATTGTATGGGGGAGACTATTTTCAAAGAGTTCGATAGGGGCGTAGTGAACTATCGGGAATTTTTGAGGCTGTCATACGATGTTGTAGTAACTTGTAGTGGAAGAGAGGTGGTGCAAGCATGTTCGTTCCTTTTCTTCGCAGTGATGAGTGATGATTTGCCCTAATCGGCCATTATTTTTGACCTGGGCTGGTCTACGCTTATAGGGGCCAGTCTGGCAGCGATGTTGTAAATATTCTGTGTAAACCTGTACTTTGTCTCTATGTACTTGTTTGGGTTGTATTCCGCCTCTGGCGACACAACACTGGGGCAGGAGGGAACGGCAGCCTGGTACTTGGAGATTGCGCGGTCTGCCTGAGCGAGGGCAGTGACAGCAGACTGCAGCGGGTCCGGGATAGGCTACGATCGCTTCCCACCTGGCTTACCAGCAACTGGGCAAGGCGTATGCTGTGGGAGGTGCGGCGGTGCCAGAGATGGCGGTGGGTGTTGCCATCTGGCAAGCACCACTAGCGGCAAGTTCTGGCACCGCATCCAGGAGGGCATGGGTTTGAGTCCAGTCCTGTCCTGGGAGCAGCAGTGGCCGAGGGCCATGGGTGACCAGTACAACCACCTTTGTCCCACTGTGGGACAGAGCAGGCCAAATGGGGTTGAGGGCAGTGGGGCCCAGGGACTGTAACAGTCTCCGGAATCGCAGGCAGCTATGCGCGCAACGCAAGACGCGAAGCATTGGCGGGCGGCGACCAGTGGGAGTACGGCCGACTCCCAGCTAAGCAGCCTTGATGACAGAGAAGTGGTGTTGGCATACCAGGAGTTGCTGAGCCAGCTGGACTTGTGGAACGGTGCTGTGGGCGGCACGCCGACACTACGTTGCACCCATCATAGTACTATAAATTATGTGAATAAAGGAATACTTCCGAATACCGCTGTATCATTCTGCACTGCCCCTTGACACTATTGAACTTGCTCGGCCTCCTGACGAAATATGACGCGTTGGGTCCCGGCTTTGGCTGTGCCATCTGGAGTCTTGGGTTCGACCATCGACACCCCGCAACATGAGTCTTAAGATTTTGTTATAATACTTCCCAATAATTCTTGTTAAACAAAAGCTAGTTAATCTACCACAATGATATCAATAGAAACTTGTAAAGGCAGGCTCTAACTTTTCTTCTTTGAGCATTGATAAATTGTTTCGGAAAGGTGTAGTACATTCCTTATTATCTATTTCTCATATGACTGTTTTTCTTTTGAAATCTAATTAATAATGCCTCATTATCTGTTAGCCAGTCATAGCTCAATAGCTTTTCTCCTCCTCCTCTTTCTTCCCCTTCCTCCTCCTCCTTCTCTGCCCCCCCCCTCCCCCCCCCTCCCCCCCCACGTGCCCACCTTTATCCCATCCCTTCACAATGTTGGCATGCTTATTATTGAATCTGCCGTTGGTAATCTTGCAGATTGGCTGGATGCCCTTCCTGTTGCCATTCTTTCAACGTTCCGGGGCAGAATTTGTGCAGCCAGACTTTCTGCCTGTAATGGTATCTATGCGAAAGTGAGCAAACATTTTCTAAATGTCTACTTAGTGTCAACCCACCATTTTCACAATGACTTAGCAAATACATATTAAGAAATATGTTGGATGTACATCCTCTACAAGTTTGAATTTTGGAAGTTGCTTATTGAAATTGCTCCATTTTCCAAACAAAATTATTATAATAATTCTGTTGGAAATGCACAATTTTCTTAAGTTTCCTTCTCTTAAATTCTTCTTGAGCTTTTGCTACCCTCCCACCTGTGGGTCCTGTGGTTAGAATAGGCCTGAGGTATCCGTGCTTGTTGTAAGAGGTGACTAGGAGGAGTCTCACACTTTTCAACCCTATAAGTTCAGGTACCATTTTATGGTTTGACCTGCCACTTTCCAAATTCTACAGAAGTGCGGGCCATATGGGGAAGGACGCCTTATGTGGTGCACGAATTATCCATAGTGCCCTTACATTCGATCTCCTGAACCTCTTGTCATGGCTTTGCATCTACATCTACAATTCAATTATTTGAGCAAGGACACTTTCCGGGATATGTCGTCTACTTCTGTTGTCTCCTGTCCTCTTTCGCCCCCATGACAGTACTGGATTTCTCTGCGCCCAGTATCCAGCATGGTAGCCAGTCCATTGTGGTGGGGCAGTCATGTACCCATTTGGCCGTAGCCCCCTGACAACACATGGATCGCACTGCTGATGCTTGAGCTGTAAACTCCCCATGTATGCCAAGGAGTAGATGCCTGTCTTCCTGGACATCAGGACTCCCGGCAACGGCCATCATGCCAGGTGGCCTTTGCTGTGGCTGGGTGGTGTGAGCCCCTGATCGGAGTGGGTGGCATCAGGGTAGATGACCCACAATGAAGTGGACTAAGTCATCTCTTGCTGGTGACAGTACGGCACCAGCAGTCTCTAAGAAGGGCAAGATCGAGTATAATGCTGACATATAAAACCCTAAACCGTTTCCCTCCCTCCCTACACCATGGGAGGAATGTAGGGCTACAGAAGGAAGAGAGCCATATTTGCCTCGGTATTTAGTCTGTTGCAGAATGGAGGGGAACTTGTTTCTACCTATGAAGCCTCAATTTTTTGTTGAACATCTTGAGGATCAGTTTTTGGAAGTGACAGCGCTTTCCAAGATGAGAAGCGGTGCAGCCTTGATTCAGATAGCATCCCCAGCCCAATCTCAGGGTTTGCTCACTTGGACTGGGTGATATTCCTGTTTTCGTCACTCCCCATAAAAGCCTCAACAGCCAATCCCAGGGGTTGCTCGCTTGGACTGGGTGATATTCCTGTTTCCGCCACTCCCCATAAAAGCCTCAACAGGGTCCAGGGGATTATTTTCCATTGTGACCTCCTCTTGCAGTCTGACAACGAGCTCCGTGCCAATCTAGAATGGCGGGGTGTTCATTTCATCTGGCACGTTTAAAGGGTACCCAAAGACAACAGGGTTACTACTGGTGCCTTCATCTTGGCATTTGAGGGTGATTCATTGCCTGAAAAGGTCAAGGTGATGGATCACTGCTGTAACATTAAACCATATGCCCCTTCCCCTATGCAGTGCTTTAAGCACTGGAAATTCGGGCACATGTCTTCCCACTGCACTTCCAACACCACATGTCGAGACTGTGGATGTCCACTGCATCCAGATACTCCCTATGAGCCTCCTCCCTCTTATATCAACAGTGGAGAGCAGTACTCCCCCTGCTCGTCAGACTGCTCAGTACTCCAGAAGGAGGGGAAAATCATGGCGTACAAGACCCTGAACCTGTTCACTTACCAAGAGGCTAAATGTAAATTTGAACTATTACACCCTGTTCGGTTGACTTCCACATACGCTGCAGCTACATTAACAGACATACCAGATTCTATGCCATGAACAATGGGCCCTCTGGGCCTCCAGAATACATCCGCCCGCTTGGTGGTACCGGGAAAATCTTCCGTTGCTCCTGAAGTATTTACTTTGGTAGCAAGGCCCCCCCCCCCCCCCCCCCCAAATGCAGGGGACATCGGTCCCCTCACCCCAGCCAGAGAAGCAACAGGCTCCTCTGGGTCCCTTGGGACCCTCTCTCCCAAGGTCTGCACTAATGCCACATCAGACACTCGCCAGTGGCTAAAGAAGTCAAAAGCTGCTGGACAAAGAGCTTCATGGTCTTCCTCCATGCCTGAAGCTACTTCAGAGAAGTCCTCCCAGCAAGCTCCTAAAGAGAAGCGAGAGGGCAAGCAAACAAAGAAGTCTGCTAAGAAAGAGGACCGTCCGGTGGCACCAACACCTCCTCTCCCCTACTAGTTCTGCACCTGTGGATGAAGTGGAGATCTCAGTGTCCCCTGAGGACATGGATCTCACTGATGCCTCGTCCACAATAGGAATAGATACAAATACTCAATCGGTGGCAGCAAGTGACCCTGAGGCATAACCTGCCTCCTTGCATGCTTCATGCCTTCCCAGCCTCACGGTAACATCATCCTCCAGTGGAATTGCTGCGGTTTTTTCCACCACCTGGCTGAGCTATGGCAGCTGTTAAGCTTTACACCTGCTTTCTGCATTGCCCTCCAGGAAACCTGGTTCCCGGCAATGCGAACCCCTGCCTTTCGCAGGCTACAGGGGATATTACAAGAACCGTAGTGACTATATTAGTGTCAGGTGGAGTTTGTGTGTATGTCCTGAACTCAGTATGCAGTGAACCTGTGCCCCTTCAAACCGCTCTTGAAGCTGTGGCTGTCAGGATAAGGTCGACACAGATAATAACTGTCTGCAACGTATATCTTCGTCCAGGTGGTGCAGTACTCTGAATGCATTGGCTGCACTGATTCATCAACTCCATAAACCTTTCCTACTTTTGGGAGATTTTAACGCCCATAACCCCTTGTGGGGTGGCACTGTGCTTACTGGCCAAGGTAGAGATGTCAAAACTTTACTGTCTCAACTCGACCTCTGCCTCTTAAATACTGGGGCCCCACACATTTCAGTGTGGTTCGTGGCACTTAATCAGCCATTGATTTATCCCTCTGCAGCCCAGGACTTCTCCCATCTGTCTGCTGGAGAGCCTATGATGACTTGTGTGGTAGTGACCAGTTTCCCATCTTCCTGTCACTCCCCCAGTACCATTCCCCCAGACATCTACCAAGATGGGCTTTAAACAAGGCAAACTGGGAAGCTTTTACCTCTGCTGTCAATGTTGAATCTCCCCCACATGGCCATTGATGTGGTAGTTGAGCAAGTCACTAGAACGATCATTTCTGTGACAGAAAACACAATCCCTTGTTCTTTAGGGTCCCCCCGGTGAAAGTCAGTACTTTGGTGGTCGCCGGAAATCGCTGAGAGCGTCAACGGGCTCTACAGCGACATAAGCGGCACCCTTCCCTAGAGCTCCTAATAGCTTTTAAACGGCTCTGTGCCAGCATTTGCCAACTTATAAAAAGACGAAAACAGGAGTGCTGGGAGAGGTACGTCATGACCATTGGGTGCCATACATCGCCTTCCCAAGTCTGGACGAAGATCAGATGTGTTTGTGCGTACCAAACCCCGTCAGGTGTTACTGGCATTAACATCAGTGGCGTGTTATCTACCAACGCAAATGCAGTTGCCGAGCACTTTGCTGAGCACTATACTTGAGCCTCCATGTCAGAGAATTGTCCCTCAAACAGCGGATAGAAAGGAAAGCCCTCTTGTTCACTGAACGTCACAGTTAGCACTATAATGCTCAATTTACAGAGTGGGAGCTCCTCAGTGTCCTTGCATGTTGCCCAGACACAGCTCCTGGGCCAGACTGGATTCACAGTCAGATGATTAAACATTTCTCATCCGACTACAAGTGACATCTCCTCATCATCTTCAGCCGGATTTGGAGTGATGGCATCTTTCCATCGCAGTGGCGGGAGAGCACCATGATTCCAGTGCTCAAACCTGGTAAAAACCCACTTGATGTGGATAGCTATCAGCCTCACCAATGTTCTTTGTAAGCTGTTAGAATGTATGGAAAGTTGACAGTTCTGTTGGCTCCTGGAGTCATATGGCTTACTGACTCCATGCCTGGGCGGTTTCCACCACGGTCGCTCTACCATTGATGATCTAGTTTCCCTCTGCCATCCAAACAGCCTTTTCAACGTGCTGACACCTGGTTGCCATCTTGTTTTATTTACGAAAAGCTTACAACATAACCTGGCGACATCATATCCTTGCCACATTATATGAGTGGGGTCTCCGGGGACCACTTCAGATTTTTATCCAAAATTTCCTATCGCTCCGTACTTTCCATGACCAAGTTGGTGCCTCCTATAGTCCCCCCATATCCAGGACAATGGGGTCCCGCAGGGCTCTGTATTGATTGCATCTCTATTTTTAGTGGCCATTAATGGTCTAGCAGCAGCTGTAGAGCCGTCCGTCTCACCTCTGTATGCAGACGACTTCTGCATTTCATACTGCTCCTCCAGTACTGGTATTGCCGAGCGGTGCCTACAGGGAGCCATCCACAAGACGCCCACGACTTCCAGTTTTTAGCCACAATGTCGTCTGTCATGCACTTCTGTTGGCATTGTACCGCTCATCCGGAACCAGTACTTTACCTTAATGGCAATGTACTCACTGTAGTGGAGACATACGGATTCATAGGATTGGTTTTCGACGCCCGATTGACGTGGCTTCCTCACCTTCATCAGCTGAAGTGGAAGTGCTGGCAGCACCTCATGCCCTCCGCTGCCTGCACAACACCAACTGGGGTGAAGATCGCTCTACGCTGCTGCAGCTCTACAGAGTCTTGTTCAATCCTGCCTTGACTAAGGGAGTCTGATTTATGGTTCGGCGGCACCCCCAGTGATGTGTTTATGCAGCCCGGTGCGTCACTGTGGCATTTTACTGGCAGCAGGAGCTTTTGGGACGAGTCTGGTGACCAGTGTCCTGGTGGAGGCCGGAGTCCCTCCATTGTAGGTTAGGCGTGCACAACTGCTCACTAGTTATGTTGCACACATTCGTAATTCTCCTGGGCATCTGAATTACTGTCTCCTTTTTCCATCCACAGCGGTTCATCTCCCGCATCGGGGGCTCTGGTCAGGGCATACGATTGCAGTTCCCATCCGATCTCTTCTGCCTAAAGTGGAGTACTTGCCTTCACCACCCGTACTGGAGATCCACACACGTACACCTTCATGGGTGTACACCTAGGCCAAAGGCTCACCTGGACCTTTCACATGGTCCTAAGGACTCAGTTAACACCGCGGCCCTCTGCTGTCACTTCCTCTCGATTCTTGACATGTACTGGGACCATGAAGTGGTTTACACTGACGGCTCGACGGCTGATGGTCACATTGGCTTTGCATATGTTCATGCAGGACGTATTGAACAGCACTCCTTGCCAGATGGCTGCACTGTTTTACCACTGCAGAACTGGCAGCCATTTCTCATGTTCTTGAGCGCATCCGCTCATGCTCGGGCAAGTCATTTCTTCGCTGTACTGACTTCTTGAGCAGCCTACAAGCTATCGACCAGTGCTACCCTGCCTTCCTTTGGTAGCGACCATCCAGGAGCCCATCTATGCCCTGGAACGGTCCAGTTGCTCCGTGGTGTTTGTGTGGACTCCTGGCCAAGTTGGAATCCCAGGAAATGAACTTGCCGGCAGGCTGACCAAACAGGCTGCACAGAAACTGCTTCTGGAGATCGGCAATCATTATTACTCTGCAAGATTTTTCAGCTCTGCGAGATGGAATGGCATAATCTCAGTACGCACAACAAACTGCGTGCCCTTAAGGAGACTATGTATGTGTGGAAGACCTCCATGCGGGCCTCTCGCAGGGACTCTGTGGTTCTCTGCCGAATCCGCATTGGCCGTACGTGGCTAACACATGGCTACCTCCTCTGTTGCGAGGACCCACCTTGGTGTCCCTGTGGCTCACATACAACTGTTGTCCACATCTTGCTGGACTGCGCACTTTCCACTGCTCTGCAGCAGACTTTTAACCTTCTCAGCACCCTACCTTCAGTATTGGGCAACAGTGCCTCAACAGCAGATTTAGTTTTACGTTTTATTCATTTGGGGGGGGGGGGGGTTTGTCATACCATATAAGGGTGGGCATTTAGCCTTCTCTCTGAGGTCGCCACCCTCCCTCCATTTTAACTCTGTCACACTTTCTTTGCATGTGTTTGTCTTGGTGGTCGTCTTTTCCCTACATGTGTTCATCTCGCCTTGTCTTTTTGAGATGGACATTTTAATGTGTTGCAGAGTGGCTGGCTCATCCTCTTTTATTATTGTGATCAGCCAGCCCAGACTATCCGCTCTATGGTTTGAATACCTTCTTCTACTTTTCCTTGTGGTGTATGTTTTCCCTGTTTTTTGTTCATTCCATTCGTTTTCTTTTTAGGTGCGGTGTTGGGTGTTTTTGTACCTTGAGCCTTGCTTGTCTCAGGAAAAAGGGACTGATGACCCTGTAGTTTGGTCCCTTTATACCCCAAACCAACCAACCTTTTGCTAGCTGTTCCCAAAGTCTTGCTGTGCGGCATGGTCTCAGGCGTCTTGTCCCAGTCTGTGCGGCTGCCACCATCGGAGGTTCGAGTCCTCCCTTGGGCATGGGTCTGTGTGTTGTCCTTAGTGGAAGTTAGTTTAAGTTAGATTAAATAGTGTGTAAGCTTAGGGACAGATGACCTCAGCAGTTTGGTCCCATAAGTCCTTATCACAAATTTTCCCAAAGTCTTTGGAATTCTGCCTCTGTTTTCTCTGCGTCTGCTAACGAATGAGGTGTACTGACGGGTGACTGAACTTTTCGTTCAGTTAAATCTCTGAAACAATTCTCCAATGTTGTGAAATTGGTACCTGAGATTACGGCTTCATCTGAATCTTTACTTTGCTCTAAATGTTAAGTCTCACTGTAGTGTCTGAAATTTATGTACTTTGTTAAAACTTTGCTCAGTGAAATCTTTAATCTATACCTTTGTTCACATCTCTAGATGTTTCATTTACTTCATTTGTTATTAAGCCGCACTACATAATAAATTCAGAATGTGATTCACCTTGTAAACATCATACAATGGATTACAATTTAGTTTTTTATTATTTTCTATTTTTTCCTGGTGAGAGTTAATAATATGTCCTGATTTGGTGGCGTGTTTGCCTAACTTGACATATGTGTCAGTGAGAACTTACTGAAATTTAGCTTCTTGAGCATCTAACTTAATATTGCTGTGATCAGTATTATCATTACTTTTATTCAGATCGGTGTTAAACTGCTTTAACTCTCTATTGTTTTGTGATATCTCAGCTATCAGATCAACACTTCACTGTTTTATATCGACATTGTATTGTGCTATTTCTCCCTTAAAGTCACAAATAGCTTTTAAGATTTGTACTATTTTCTATGTTAATACTAGTGTATAGTTAAGGCAATAATAAGTTTACAACAACTCATCTCTAGTAACAACAGTCACGGACACCTTTTAGAATAAATCTACTAAAAACCTAACTCCGTTGTCACTTGATTCACAATGTCAACAAAAAAAAAGAAGATTTGGCATAAATACAGCTTACCAAACTGTCGCATGGCCTGTGGTGTTGTAATGCAGAATACTCTACACCGCCATGACTCGGTGACGCCGTGAAGCTGTACTGATAGCTGTTGTGGAGGTGTCAAACATTCATTGGAAACAGTTGTCCATACCAGCTGCTGGCCACCTGTCTTCAGACTCTGTCTTAATACTCTTCTTCACCATATATAATGCCGTCACTTTTAGTTGTAGTTCTTTGGCAATATGCTCATCTTAATATTGGTTTTAGTGTATGTACTGTGATGCACACTACTTCGGCAACCTGTAGCCTGGAGTCAGTGGAGAGTTAATGTTATATTGATTTTATTCTTTTTCTTATTTGACTGTTGCCTTAGGTGCAGCAATCTAAGGCTTCTTCTCTTGACTGCACAACTTATGCTGGAAGGAAATGTGACATAATGACTTCTACTTCTGTTCAGTAATTTACAGACACCTCTTGTATATATACTCCAAATATTGTCCGAAAACATTTAAAGTGTCCATTATATAACAAGACTTCAATCGTAATCTCCAAATTGGAAACACTATGTAATAGTTCCTTATATATAACATAAAGGATGAATAGTGGCAGTTCAGAATGACAGATCAGTTCATAATTCCTTTGTTTTTTGTTTTAGTGCAGCCATTGTAATATTCTCCTGCATTTATTCTGGGGATGACACGCTTCTCCAATGAATGTTGGTGATTCATGTACCTTCTATATCACACCTGCACAGGTACTTCCTTTGTACTGCCTCTTGCAAAGTTACTGCGATTGCCATCCCATCTTGATGACAATGAATCTGCACAACAGTTGCACTCTCCTCTACAGTAATTTGTTTTATTGTTAAGTTGGTGAGTTTTTCCATAGTAAGAAATACATCTACGTACATATTGTGCAAGCCATTGTATGTTGCATGGCAGAGGGCACCTTGTATCACTTCTGCTCATTTCCTTTCCTGTTCCCCTCGCAAACAGAATGAGGGGAAAAAAGACTATCGATATGCTTCGTTACAAGCCCAATTTCTCTTATCTTGTCTTTGTGCTCCTTACACGAAATGTACGTTGGCACCAGCAGAATTGTATTGCAGCCGGTTTCAAATGCCAGATCTCTAAATTTCCTCAATGTGTTCGTGAAAAATGATGTCACCTTACCTTCCATTTGAGTTCCTGAAGCATTTGTGTAATGCTTTGGCGTTGATTGAACCTACTGGTAATGAATCTAGCAGACCAACTCTGAATTGCTTTGATGTCGTCCTTCAATCCAACCTGACGGGGATCCCAAACACTCTAGCAGAACTCAAGAATTGATGCACTAATGTTCCATGCACAATCTTCTTTACAGGTGAACCACACTTTCCTAAAATTCTCCCAACAAACTGAAGTAGACCATTCGCTTTCCCAACTGTAATCCTTGTGTGCTTGTTGCATTTCATATGACTTTTCAGAGTTATGTCTAGATATTTAATCAATGTGACTGTGTGGAGCAGCACTCTACTAACACTGTATTCGAACATCATGGGGTTGTTTTTCCTACTCACCTGTATTAACTTATATTTTTCTACATTTAGAGCTAGTTGCCATTCATCACACCAACCAGAAATTTTGTACAAGTCATCTTGTATCCTACAGTCACTCAAGGCACTTTTCTGTGCACCATAGCATTGTCAGCAAACACCGCAGATTGCTGCTCACCATGTCAGGCAGATCATTTACAACATTTGATCAAAAAGTAACAGGAAATTTTTAATTTTGTGGGCTTTAAGCATCCAATTTCAAGACTTTATCTTGTTGGTATACATGTTCCAGATGTGTGTTTGCACTTTCAACTTGAATATTGAGTTTACTGTTAACAGTCAAAAAGGTTATATGTGTTTTTGAGTGCTTGGAGAGTTTGAAAAAGATGAAGCAAAGAATTTGCATTAAATTTTGCTAGAAAGATGGAATAAAGTGCAGCACCACATTAAAAATGTTGAATGTGGGTTTTGGCAAATCTACTATGAGTAAAACAAGAGTTTATGAGTGGTATAAATGTTTCAAAGAGTGTCAAGAAGATGTTGAAGACAACAGCTGTGAAATCCCTACACATAATTTAGTGACAACAATGTGGAAAAAGTAAAGAAAATGAGTCTAGAAAATCAACGAATCCTCATCAGAGAGGTTTATGATGATGTCAGCATATCCTCTGGTTCATGCCAAACAATTTTTTTGGATGTTTTGGGCACGAAACATGCATCAGCGAGATTTGTTCTGAAATTGCTGAATTTCAACCAAAAACTACATCAAGTCGACATCACTCGGGAATTACTGAATGAAGTTGACAACGATCCAGAACTTCTAAAGAAGGTTATAACAGGTGATGAAACATAGGTATAAGGGTATGACATCGAAACCAAGGCCCGTTGATCCTAATGGAAACTGCCTAAAGAACCAAGACCGAAAAAAATTAGACAAGACTTATCATATGTGAAGGTTTTTCTCACTGTCTTCTTTGATTACAGTGGGATAGTGCATCATAAGTTCGTGCCTTATATTCATAGGGTCAATAAGAAATACTACCTGGTACTTATGCAATGTTTGCAAAGCTTAAGAAAGCGACCAGAATTGTGGCAAAACTGCTAGTGTAAGTTGCATCACATTAATGTTGCCACTCACACCTCATTGCTAATTCATAATTTTTTGGCAAAAAACAATACTGTTATATTGCCTCAGCCACTATATATGCTGGTCATAGTCCCCTTGTGACTTACTTCTATTCTCGAAGCTGAAGAGAGCAATGAAATGAGGTTGTTTTGCCACCATTGATTAAATAAAAACAGAAATGGCACGGAGTTTATGAAGATTCCTTAAGAAAAACAAAAATTCCCATTACTTTTTGATCATACCTCATATGTATATTAAGACTAATAGTGATTCTATCGCATTTGTCTGTCGCATTCCTGACGATATCCTTGTTACTGTTGAACACTTGCTGCTTATGACAACATACTGTGTTTTATTACTTAAGAAGTCTTCAAGCCACTTGGATATCTGGGAAGCAGTCTGAATGCTCATACCTTCATTAACAGTCTGCACTGGGGCACAGTGTCAAATATTTTTCAGAAACCTAGGCATATGGAATCTGCCTGTTGCCTGTTATCCATGGTTTACAGGATATCATGTGCGAGAAGGCCAAGCTGAGTTTTGCATGTGTGATACTTTCTAACACTGTACTTATTTGTGGACACAAACTTTTCCATCTCCAGCAGTGGAAATTTATTATATTCGAAATGAGAAATTGTTCAAAAATTCTCCAGTAAACTGATGTTAAGGATATTGGTCTGTGGTTTTGTGGGTCTGTTCTTTTACCATTCTTACTGAAAAGTTCTCAGCCCACCCAATAAAGTTGTCAGTAATCCACATATTTATGGCTACTTTTTAACATAACTCCCTTTTAGTGCCACACACTTTTGTCACCAGTGCTGCAGGCCCATTATACCCTCCTGCATGGCAAAGAAAAATGCATCCACCACAGCCGTGATGTCGTCGTCTGATTGAAAATGGGTTCAGCTATATATTCTTTGAGCTGGGGAAGAGACGAAAGTCAGAGCAGGCCAAAGAAGAAGGATAAGGTGCATGTTGACGGTGTTCAAAGCCACTTGTCTCAATGGCAGCCATCACAATGACAGATGTGTGGGCAGCCATAAGTCCTAATAAAAGAACACTCCATTTGTGAAATCCTGATGTGTTTCACTTTGATGGCCTTCCTCAAACACATTAGTTGACCAACATAATATGTTCCATTCATAGTTTCACATTTTTTATGTATTCAGCCAGGATAACACCACTCAAATCCCAAAAAACAGAGACCATCACCTTGCCAGCTGGTGTGACTGATTTGAGGAGTGGTGTTCCCACCGTTTTCATTGAACCTTGGATTAGGGTTAAAAGTGGTGAGCTGATGCTTCATCCATTGTCACAAGACGTCTGAGAAATGTCAGAATCTGCTTCAAAAAGGGTCAAGTTTTCTGTAGATGTGGCATGTGTCTTTGATGTTTGCATTCTGCTGTCAACATTCTTGGAATCATTGACATGAGACATTGTGCATGTCAAGTGCAACACTCACTCAGCAAGGTAGCATTGTGTCACATGCTGGTCTGCCATGACGATATCCTGGATTATAGTGACATTTTCCTCTGTAATGGTCATTACCGGTCTTCCACTGCGAGGTGCATGTTGGAATTCTCCCACCAGCTTTTCACAGTAGAATAGAAAGGGGAATTCTCCCTTTATGTTTCCACCATGTCATTATGGATCCCCTTTGCACCTGTGCCTTTTTTTACCGGGTATTGAATGACTGCACACTTGATCTATTTATCCATTTTTCAAAATGTGTTCACCTTGGGCGCTTCAAACTCTGATATCTGAAACAAGGCGAAAAAGATAATAATGAAAACTACGGTATGTAACCTTGTAAAGAAATGTACTAATAGTTGCTAAGCTGAGATTTGGCTAAAGCAAGTATTTTGTGGGTGGCCCGAGAATTTTCCAGTCACTCTTCATACATACAGGAGTCACCTGCACATTTTTCCGGTCACTTGAGACTTTGCTCTTGGTGAAGGATTCATGATAACTACAATTTAAGTAAGGGACCAGTGCTGCATAGTACTCTTTGTAGATGCGAATTGGGATTCCATCTGGACCTGACGACTTGTTTTCAACTCTTTAAGTTGCTGCTCTCTGTCAGGGATCCCTATTACTATGTTCCTCATATGGGAGTCTGTATGATAGTCAAATCACAATACTTTTGTACTATCCTTGTGCATGAAGGATTTCTTAAATGCAAAATTTAAAGAATTTTTTTTGTGTCTTCAGCAACTGTTAATAGTGTTGGTAAAGAAAAGCCTGACAAAATTGGTAATACAAAATTAAACAGTGTGAAAGATACTCTGAGTGAAAGTGAGAAAAATACTGTACCAAATTCAGACAGTAATATTGTGGAACACCAAAGTGTTAGTATAGTGGATGGCAGTGTAACAAAAAAATGTAAAATTGGACAGAAATTTTGGAAACCGACAGTAAAGATTGGCCGTTTTTTGTACAATCAAATAAATCAGACCAACACATGTTTTGCGCAGTGTTTCCATGAGACATTTCTATAAAGCATGCTGGTCGTGACAATAGCCGTCATGTTCTGTCTAAAGTACATGTAGACCTAACAAACCTTAAGTCTTCAATGCACCATTGTCATCATTTGGAATAAAACCTGATGAGGAAGACTCTGTCACAAATGCTGAAATGCTTTTTAGTTCATTTATTGTTGAACACAGCCTGCCAATTTCTTGTGCCGATCTTCACAGCTGTTCAAAAAAATATTTCACGATTCTCAGATTTCTGAAAAATACAGTTGTGGAAGAACAAAAACAATTGCAGCTATACATTCTTTGTCATCTGGAACACAGGATATTGTAGTAGAATACTTAAAAGAAAACCTATTTTCTCTTGCAACTGATGGTAGCACAGACATTAACAATGTGAAACTATAACAGGTGTCATTACTTTGTTGTTAAATAGTGAAAGATGTGTACTGCGATACTATCCATGCTGGGATCAGGTTTGAATAGTAGTGAAGGAATTTTTTATCTCTTCAGTGGCGAACTACTAAGAAAAGGAATTCCCTGGCGAAATTGCATTTCATTTGCATGTGATAATGCAAATACAGTGGCGGGACATATAAAGGGAGTTGCTGTTTTTTGAAGAAAGTTCAACCACACATAAGAATTCAATCTTGTTCCTGCCACCTGCTTCGTTTAGCTGCAAAAAAAGCATACAATATTTTGATGCTGAAGAATTTGTAATGGATATTTTCTACTAGCTCCAAAAGAGTTCAAAAAGGCAGTCTACTTTTAAACTTTGTCAAAATACATATAGCACTAAACCCCATCAAATACTGAAGTATTGCTGAAGTATCTGCTCCAATCAATAAAAAGAGTAAATGAACAGTGGGAACCTCTTCAAAAATTTTTCAGTGAGAAAGGTTCAGAAAATGTAAAAAACTCTCATCTATTCATGTGTGCCCTATTCTAAATAATCCCGTAACTAAGCCATATCTGCTTTTATTGCGTAATACCCTTTCGTTGTTTACCAAAGCAAATGTATTCCTCAGGAAAGAAGAGCCAGTAATTCACAGACTTCATAACATCATAAATAACTTATTCACAGATTTGATTGTGAGATTTATTAATCATTCAACAGCACCTACTTCAGGTAGTCTGCCGGAATTGAAATTTCAAAAAAATAATTGTCTCAAAGAGTGTAGACACTAGAAGCTACATTCATCGTACCAAGCTTGAAAACTCTGTAGTTACAAGATTTTATGAAGATGTCATAGATTTTTCATCAACTCATGTAGTTATGTCAAACAAAAATTTCCACTAAATGATGACTCCTTAAAAAAACTTAGAAGTTATTGATATTGTATCCAGCAAAAGAAAATCATTGTCAGTTGTAAAGGTGAATAAGCTGTTTTCAAGATTCCAGTTTGATGACTTTGGAATGGTGGAAGAACAGACAGCCAATACTGCTTGATATAAAATATCTTCTATGTGTGAAACATCATGCATTAAAAAGTAATCCATCACTGAGCAAGTTTATGCTTGTATTTACTGCTCATTCCTCGTAGTAACACTGCCTGTGAGACAGTTTTTAGTATTGTTAAGAAAAACAGTACTGAATTTTGATCTAGTATGAATACAGGAATCTTGAGTAACCATGAGTGAAATGAACCATTTATCTTCAAGAAGAGCGCATTACCAAAATAATTTTTCAAAGGATCAGTTTCAGGCTGTGAAAAGTGCAACAAGATTGTCATTCAAGAGAAAATTGTCAGTCACCAATGAAGATTCTATTTTATACAAGTAGAGGCAGAGCCAGGAAGAAGAGGCAGTGGATGAGAAAGACTTGTAAATATTTTTGTATAAAACACTGTAGACAGGTCTCTCATTTCGTGATGTAAGTTGATGGCGTTCCTTTCCTTTTAATTAATAATGTGAGAGATATATGTGTATTTTTCAGTATCTGTAAATTACAGAAATATTTTTAAAGTACTTTTACATTTACTAAACTGATTTTTAGCATTTTCCACTTAACATGATTTTTACATTTTCAGTTGTTTTAATTGCAGGAAAAATCTTTATTTAAGGCCAGAAAATGTCTGAAATACAGTGTTTAAAGGCCTAAGAGACAATTCTAATTTTTAAAATTTTCCAACTAAATTGCTCCAGGCAAGTGTGGGGATGGTTGCTTTGAAAGAACACGGCCGATTTCCTTCCTCATTCTGGACACAATCCGAGCTTCGGTTCCGCGTTTAAATGATATCAGTGTCAATGGGACGCTAAACTCTATTGCACCCCTGTCCGCCCACCCCCCGAACCCTAAAATTTTCTGAGAGAGGGGCCGTGAACCCACTTCCATATTGCCATGTGATTACTGACAGCCACTTCTCAAGGTTGGCAGCTATGGTAATATGTAACACCACAATGAGTAACCATTTGTTGGGTACGGGGCCCAGCAAAAGTAATAGTAAACATGTTAGCATAAGAATGTCATGCATCCCAACTTGCCACCCCCAAAAACATATTTTCTATTGCAGGAACTTTTTGCTGTGATACTAGTATAGAAATCAAGTGAAGATTGGAAAGCAAGTCTGAAAGTATCACAATAACTTTTATCACCAATGTCTCATTGTCACATTTTCATCCAGTGTGTAAGGGGCATTCAAAAAGAATTGAACTGGAGGCATAATTACAGAAACCAGTACCTGTATGTTAGAAGTATTGACCCTGACTATTGAGACACTTGTCCCACTGTGGCACAATGCAGTTAATGGCTGTCTCGTAAAATTCCCGGGGCTGCAATGTTAACCAGTTCTGCACGTACAGCTGGACGTCGTCATCAGAGGTGAATCGTTTGCCCCTCAGAGCCTTTGTAAGGTGACCAAAAATGGCATAATCGCAAGGGGAGAGGTCCAGACCGTATGGAGGGTGGCCGAGAACCTCCCATTTGAATTTCTGCAGGAGTGCCACGACTATGTTGGCTGTATGAGGCTTTACATTGTCGCGGAGCAGAATGATCCCAGGGGTGAGATTGCCTCGTCGTTTTAATTTGATCGCTTGGCGAAAAGTGGTCAAGGTTTGTGAGTAACAATGGCATTCATTATTATCCCGTGCTGCAGGAAGTGAATCGGAAGGGGGTCCTCTTGGGCCAAGAAGAATGTCAGCATAACCTTTCCTGTGCCCGTGTGGATTGCCTTGGCTTCTTTTGGTGGTGGTGATCCTGGTTGCTTCCACTGGAGACTTTGTTGTTTTGAATCTGGTTCGCAGTGATGACACCATGACTCATCTCCAGCCACCACTCGTGCCAGGAACACATTCCCTTCCCAAGCATAGCGCTGCAGATGAGCAAGACAGTGGGCCATTCGACATGCTTCCTGGTGTGGTTGAAGACTGTGGGGCACCCATTGGACACAAACTTTGTGCAAGTGCAGTCATTCCTTCATGATGGTGTGAACACTTCCGATGCTCAATCCAATCACGGTGGCTATGGTTTTCACTGTCACTCAATGGTCCTGGGTAATGAGCCCATTCAACAACTGGACGAAGTCATCAGCAAAGCAGTGTGGTGTCCAGACCGTGCATCATCAGCTAACGACACCCGTTCTTCCATGAAGCACTTGTGCCACGCCTTGACCCTTGCAAGGGACATGCAGTGTTTACCGAACACTTGTGACATTCGTCGATGAATGTCTGTTCTTCGTACTGCTTCCATTGTCAGAAAACGAACAACACCTCTTTTTTCTTCTTTTGACGCCTCCATGTCACTTTTGCAATGCAACTGGCAGCATTGGGCAATTGATGCATGCTGCTGCTAGCTCTGTATAGTCACATGACATGCATGCGTGCTCTCTAGCGACAGACTGTGAACTTCCACGCTCTGGTTGGAACCATACCTCGTTACACACACCATGATATTTCCCTCCTGTCACCGGTTTGTGCATTTGAGACACCGGCTCATTTCTTTTTGAACACCCCTTATATAGTGACATACTGTACAGATTATGTTTAAAATCTTGTTGTGTCCTCTTTTTGAAATCACTGTAAGAATGCATAGGTGCATGTTCCCTATATTACTAGTTTGGAGCAAATGAAAACATCTCCATTTCTTGTAGTATTACAAACCATTCCAACCTAGCCTTTACACCAGGGGTAATCAAACTTTTTTGCCTACCCACCCATGTTTGTTCTTTGTCAGTAACAAAATTTTCTGAATGCCCACCAGTTCCACAGCAATGGTGATTTATGAAGGAGAGAAGCGACTTTACTTTATAAAATTTATAAAGCAAAGTTACAAGAAGTTAAAGATGATAATGATAATAATAATAATAATAATAAATCCCGTTGAGGCCCGGGAAAAGAATAGGCCTCCAGTATATTCTGCCAGTCGTAAAAGGCGATGAAAAGAACAAACCACTAATAGGGCTAACCCCCATTTTAGTGTGATTACTTGGTTCAGGACAGAACTAAAGAAGCCTCGGACAAGCGCCGTCATGGTCGGGGACGACGCTTGAACCCTATGCCCGCCCACAACGGTAACGACACTGCTAGCCAACTGGAAAATGATTTAAATCCAAATAGAGGTGTTTTGCAGGATATGCTTCCTGCAACCACCCTAGAAGGAAAACAAAGACAGAGGATGAGATGGTCAGATGAAGTTAATCGACACCTCGTGTTCTGTTATTACCAAGCAACAAACCTAGGAACCAACACAACTGGATACAGATCACAAGTATACACAACATTTATTACCAGATATCCGGAATTAAAATTTCTAACAGAACAACGACTAGCTGATCAGATTCGTGTAATAATAAAAAATAACAGGATACCGCAGTCAGAATTAGAAAACATCAAACAACAAGTACAACAAATACTGGAACAAAATAATGTGCAATCAGAAGAAGAAGAAAATACAGTAATGGACTCAAACATCCCAGAGCAAACAAACAAAGACCAACACGCATCAATTAAACAATCAGAGGAAAACGAAATCTTAAGACAGCCACCAGAACAAGCACAAATAGAACACGAAGAGAGACACGTGCTAGATATAGAAGAGAAATTTCAGCTGACATATATAGAATACAAAGACACAAATACAGACATCAGACCATTCTTGCATAGACCGCCAAATAACCCACAAGTCGAAACAACAATAAAAACTATCAACACAATCATACACAACAAAATAAATGAAAATACAACTATGGAAGAGTTACAACTACTGGTTTATATAGGAGCACTCACTACACTAAATATACACACTAGGCAGAGATCAGAACAAACCAACACACAGAAGAAACCCACAAAACCAGCATGGCAACACAGGCTACAGATCAGAATAGAAAAACTGAGAAAAGACATCGGACAGCTAACACAATTTATAAGAAATGAAATATCAGACAAAAAACGAAAAAGGTTAGGTAAAATCTCACAACAAGAAGCAATAGAGCAATTAGATGAAAAGAAGCAGAAATTACAAGCATTGGCCAAACGACTTAGAAGATACAAAAAAAGTGATAATAGAAGGAAACAAAACCAAACATTCAACACAAACCAAAAGAGATTTTACCAAACAATAGATAACACACACATTAAAATAGACAATCCACCAAACATAACAGACATGGAACACTTCTGGAGCAACATATGGTCAAACCCGGTACAACATAACAGGCATGCACGGTGGATACAAGCAGAAACAGACACATACAAGATGATACCACAAATGCCTGAAGTGATAATTTTGCAACATGAAGTCACCCGAGCAATTAATTCTACACACAATTGGAAAACCCCTGGAAATGATAAAATAGCAAATTACTGGCTAAAGAAGTTCACCTCAACACATTGACATCTAACTAAATTATTTAACAGTTACATTGCAGACCCATACACATTCCCTGATACACTTGCACATGGAATAACCTATCTGAAACCTAAAGATCAAGCAGACACAGCAAACCCAGCTAAATATCGCCCCATAACATGCCTACCAACAATCTACAAAATATTAACTTCAGTCATTACACAGAAATTAATGTCACATACAACACAGAACAAAATTATAAATGAAGAACAAAAAGGCTGCTGCAAAGGAGCACGAGGATGTAAAGAGCAACTGATAATAGATACATAGGTGACATATCAAGCTAAAACTAAACAAAGGTCGCTACACTACGCATACATTGATTACCAAAAAGCCTTTGATAGTGTACCCCACTCATGGTTACTACAGATATTGGAAATATACAAAGTAGATCCTAAATTGATACAGTTTCTAAACATAGTAATGAAAAACTGGAAAACCACACTTAATATTCAAACAAATTCAGATAACATCACATCACAGCCAATACAGATTAAGCGTGGAATATACCAAGGAGACTCATTAAGTCCTTTCTGGTTCTGTCTTGCTCTGAATCCACTATCCAACATGCTAAATAATACAAATTATGGATATAATATTACTGGAACATACCCACACAAAATCACACATTTGCTATACATGGATGATCTAAAACTACTGGCAGCAACCAATCAACAACTCAACCAATTACTAAAGATAACAGAAGTATTCAGCAATGATATAAATATGGCTTTTGGAACAGACAAATGTAAGAAAAATAGCATAGTCAAGGGAAAACACACTAAACAAGAAGATTACATATTGAATAACCACAGTGACTCCATAGAAGCGATGGAAAAAACGGATGCCTATAAATATCTAGGATACAGACAAAAAATAGGAATAGATAATACAAATATTAAAGAAGAACTAAAAGAAAAATATAGACAAAGGCTAACAAAAATACTGAAAACAGAATTGACAGCAAGAAACAAGACAAAAGCTATAAATACATATGCTATACCAATATTGACCTACTCATTTGGAGTAGTGAAATGGAGTAACACAGACCTAGAAGCACTCAATACACTTACACGATCACAATGCCACAAATATAGAATACATCACATACATTCAGCAACAGAAAGATTCACATTAAGCAGAAAGGAAGGAGGAAGGGGATTCATCGACATAGAAAACCTACATTATGGACAGGTAGACAATTTAAGAAAATTCTTTCTAGAATGAGCAGAAACTAGCAAAATACACAAAGCAATCACTCATATAAATACATCGGCTACACCACTGCAATTTCATAACCACCTTTACAACCCTTTAGATCACGTAACATCAACAGATACGAAGAAAGTAAATTGGAAAAAGAAAACACTACATGGCAAGCACCTGTATCATCTAACACAGCCACACATCGATCAAGACGCATCCAACACATGGCTAAGAAAAGGCAATATATACAGTGAGACGGAAGGATTCATGATTGCAATACAGGATCAAACAATAAACACCAGATATTACAGCAAGCATATTATTAAAGATCCCAATACCACAACAGATAAATGCAGACTTTGCAAACAACAAATAGAAACAGTAGATCACATTACAAGTGGATGTACAATACTAGCAAATACAGAATACCCCAGAAGACATGACAATGTAGCAAAAATAATACATCAACAGCTTGCCTTACAACATAAACTTATAAAACAACACGTTCCCACATACAAGTATGCACCACAAAATGTACTGGAGAATGATGAATACAAATTATACTGGAACAGAACCATTACAACAGATAAAACAACACCACATAACAAATCTGACATCATACTCACCAATAAAAAGAAGAAATTAACACAACTAATCGAAATATCCATACCCAATACAACAAAGATACAAAAGAAAACAGGAGAAAAAATTGAAAAATACATCCAACTGGCTGAGGAAGTCAAGGACATGTGGCATCAGAATAAAGTTGACATCATACCAATTATACTATCAACTACAGGAGTCATACCACACAATATCCACCATTACATCAATACAATACAGCTACATCCAAACTTATATATACAATTACAGAAATCCGTAATTATTGATACATGTTCAATTACCCGAAAGTTCCTAAATGCAATATAACATATACCGTACAGTGAAAAGGAAGTGACGCTTGATCAAGGTCCGCATCACGTCCCATTTTTAACCAGACTTAATGTCTGAGAAAGTAAAGAAATAATAATAATAATAATAATAAAAATGATGATGATGATGATGATTTGTGAAAACATATTGAAAATGTTTTGAAAAATCTACTGTCTACCCTGAAAGCTGGAATGTCCACTAGTGGTTGATAGGGACTAGGTTAACTACGACAGCATTAGACAACTGACAGCAACTGCAGTAATTCTTCATGGAAAAAAATATTCATGCTGTTTTCAAAACTTGTCTTCTTCTTTAACAGGCCTCTTGCCATCGAATCCAGATGTTGAAAAATCACCAGATTTTGCTGCCATAATGAAGAATTTGATGAGCCGTATATCTGTCTCAGGCCTATCAAAAGAAAAAGAAGAAACTATCATTCAGCAACTGAAAACACTGAAGAAACATCAGCACATTTTTTTAAAAAATCAATTTTTGTATGATACAATGAAAGTGTACTGTGCTGGAGATAATTCGGGGAAACCTTTGCTTGACAAAACTGGTGCAATTATTGCAACAGAAGAACTGCCTTCACATATCAGAATACAAAAACTTTCTCCATTAACACCTGAAGAAGTGCAGGAATTGAGATACATAGCAGCTGAGAGAATTATAGTGAGAAGTGCACACGTGAAAAATCTAATGTATGAGTCAGGTTAGTAAACAAAGTTTCATACCTTATACACAATCTTTTTCTGTATGTTTGTAGTATAAATATCAGATTTCACCAGGACCATTTTTGGTTCCTTTTTATCAATACTTCTATATCTACACATTTACCAGTAAAAACGAGGTGTAAAGTGGTAGATTATGTAGTATAACAGTGTCATTTTTCTCGTTTCCCACTCAGCTATCCCTACAGTGGTGCATGAATAGATTTGCTGGTGGTACATGTCTGTGTAAACCGATACATTCCTTATTTTACTAACATGTACTTTATTCAAGACATGTGATGAAGTATAAAGTGTTCCTTAACTTTCTTTGGATTGTACACTCTTGGAATTTTAGGAGTAAATTCTTATGTGACACGCAATGCCAATTATACTATCAACTACAGAAGTCATACCACACAATATCCACCATTACATCAATACAATACAGCTACATCCAAACTTATATATACAATTACAGAAATCCGTAATTATTGATACATGTTCAATTACCCGAAAGAAGCCTATGACAACTGCACTGATCTTCTGTTAATCCCAGTTGGTAATGCTGTCCAACTTATAACCATTATCTGGAAAATTGTTAAATGGCGATTTTGAAAGTAACATCATGTGTGGACAAATTACACATCCTAGAGATCCCTCCAGTAAATTTGTATGGCATCTGTCACACTATAAAGTGTATGGGTCGGAGTACTTTTTATTGTATCAGTATGTAATCAGACAGTGTTACCTTGTTAGTTATTTTTGTCACTCCCATTTCCAGCAGTAGGGCTGAAATGTCATTGAAACTGTCTATCAGCCAAGGTCCATGAAGGCATTTTATGTGAATCTGTCATTTTTTTTATTGGTTTCCTGTGTCATCCCCTTCCCACTCTCAATTCCCTCTCCTAGTAGTGCTGTAGGTGATTTATTCCTTCCAACTTCCCTTTTCAAAATTGTTGCCCAAATAGTATGTCAGATCCCCTCCTGTATCTGAATGATTAGGGTCACTTACTTTGGTGTGGAAGGTCCCCAGTTTGATTCCCAGTTCATTCTCAGATTTGTTATGTGATAGGGAGATCACAGAATGTGTCCACTCGGCCTTCTGAGGCCAAATAAGGAGCTACTGGAATAAAGAAGCGGCTGCACTATCAGGATTCATCTACTAGCGTTTATGGCTGGAGGGATTGATGATTTCTATAGTTGTATGACTTTGCAGATTAGTTGTAATTAGTTTCATTTGATGGCAATAAGACATCAAAACTACCCATTGGAAGTAGGACAGAGAATGGACTGATTTACACGTACTTTTTGCATAAAAACTTTTGTAATAACCACCTTCTCTTCTTATATGTTCAAAGGCACGGAAGCGCAGCTACAGATGTTTTTGATGTGTACAAACAGACTATGCTACAAAATAGTGCAAGTACTGGCAAGAAAACTATTAACTGACTGATCAGGATCAGCTCTCTTCAATTCCTCAGTATTCAGATTTTAGCAAGGATCACTAGCCTTTTTATGATCCCTGAGAGAAGATTAAAAAGTCAATTTGACACTACTGATCGCTGCTCTGTAGCAAGGTGGGTGCACTCTAATAAAAGAAGAAATTTTGCACAAATGTATGTTGTTGTCAGAGATGGAGGCATATGATATATCTTCTTCCTAACACAATCTGAATCTTCTGTGTGGAAGTAGTATTCTAAATTGACAGGTCTCTTATATTCCCTATCTTCAAATATTGGACTGAACACCTAGTTTTTTTACAATGTAGACTGAAGCAATGAATTAAAATTTGTACCAGCCTTGAGATTTGAACTCGGGTCTCCTGCGTACTAGGCAGTTGTTCTGTCCGTTGCACCACACTGGCACTCTGGCTAGCACAGCTGCATGCACTACCCTAGTACGTTTTCCTCCCTGAAACAAATTCCAATTCATGCCTCAGCCCAATGTTATTCCCCTTATAAACTGGCATCAGTACTGCCATTAAGTATACTGGAATAGCACCTTAACAATGAATGAAATGAGATTAATTCTTCCTGTCCCACCAAGCGAGGTGGCATAGTGGTTAGCACACTGGATTCGCATTTGGGAGGATGATGCTTCAGATCCGCACCCAGCCATCCTGATTTACGTTTTCTGCGATTTCCCTAAATCGCTTCAGGCAAATGCCAGGATGATTCCTTTGAAAGGGCACAGCTCACTTCCTCGCCATCCTTCCCTGACCGATGGGATCGATGACCTCGCTGTTTGGTCCCTTCATTCAAATCATTCAACCAACCTGCCTGTACCTCAGGCATAGGTGATACGTCATCATATACAGTTGATGTTCCTGAGACATATTCAGTCTCACCTTTATCTGTGAGAATGATGTAGGCTGAAGTAATGAACAGATGCAAGTTTTAACACTTTCTCCACCTTTGTGGAGCATTGTCAGGGTAACAGCTACTTTTGGTGTCACAGAGCAAATGATACATGAAGCTAAAAAAATTAAAGACACTAGTGGTATAATTCCTTCTCCAGAATGCAGGAGTGGCCAAAAGATGTTAATCTGAAACTGTGAATCAAGATGTAGTGATGTTTTATGAAAATGACAATTTTTCAATGCTTTGTGCAGGAAGGAAAGACTGTCTCCATCATGGTAGATAACAGTAAGGATCAAATGCAGAGAAAGACTTATTTTAGTTAATCTGAAAAAGTTGTGCAGAAGATACGCCACAAAATAAGACATTCACTGTTTCTTTGTAGAAGATCAAATTATATGAAGGTTTCTTGGAACAGAGGAAAAAGATTGCACCATGCATTTCTAGTCATTGTAAAACACCTCGAATGAAGGGACTTTCAACAGATGCAAATGGGACCAATGTTGCTATAGCAGCGCGTGAAAATGCTTTGTTAGAACAGCTGCAACTGGGGCAGTATGTGGCTTTCAAATACAATGAAAACTCTACATAGAACAAATTTCCCTGTTATCACATGAATTTTGAAATGTTGAGATTAACAGCATATCTTCTGCTAAACCACAATTCCTTTCACGACCCAATAGGAAAGATGGTATCTGGGTTCCCTTTTCCAGTGTTATATGCAAGGTGGATGTCCCATCATTACACATTACAGTGCATAGTTGTATAAACTTCACAATAAGCTCTATGAAAAGATAGTATTTTTTACATTTAAGTCAACTTATTTAATTTCTGGAACAAGATGTCAATGAAAAAAATGTTACATGCAAGATAGAAGAGTTTTAAAAATACATTTTCCTTCTTTGTATTTGAATTTTTTTGTGACACTATTCATTGTAGAATTTTTTTGTCTGTATACTCCAGTATATGTGTAAAAAATTAATAATATGTTATTATTGCTTACATCTTTTCTTTTATTTCAATGAAATTGTCTTTTTAGTTTACAGTAACAGAATTAGAATATATCACCATGTTTGTTGCCCCCCAGCTACCTCTAGTAATTCCTTACACTGAAATAACATTTAACTGTGAACTACTTTAAGAGAAATGATTGGTAACTGTTTTCAGCTCCCACCTACTTACAGTTCTGACTTATAGGTCAACCACATTTACTTTAGGTACAATTTTTCAAGGACCCACATGGTTTTTATTTACCAATTCCCTGTAGTGTTGAATGTGGATGATATAAGTGGCATTTTCATGAATAAAGTGAGATATGATAGAGATAGGGGCAGAAATCCATTCCAGTACGATTATGCCATAGGTGGTAAATCATTGGAAGCGGTAACGACCGTAAAATACTTAGGAGTTACTATCCGGAGCGATCTGAAGTGGAATGATCACATAAAACAAATAGTGGGAAAAGCAGGCGCCAGGTTGAGATTCATAGGAAGAATTCTAAGAAAATGTGACTCATCGACGAAAGAAGTAGCTTACAAAACGCTTGTTCGTCCGATTCTTGAGTATTGCTCATCAGTATGGGACCCCTACCAGGTTGGATTAATAGAAGAGATAGACATGATCCAGCGAAAAGCAGCGCGATTCGTCATGGGGACATTTAGTCAGCGCGAGAGCGTTACGGAGATGCTGAACAAGCTCCAGTGGCGGACACTTCAAGAAAGGCGTTACGCAATACGGAGAGGTTTATTATCGAAATTACGAGAGAGCACATTCCGGGAAGAGATGGGCAACATATTACTACCGCCCACATATATCTCGCGTAATGATCACAACGAAAAGATCCGAGAAATTAGAGCAAATACGGAGACTTACAAGCAGTCGTTCTTCCCACGCACAATTCGTGAATGGAACAGGGAAGGGGGGATCAGATAGTGGTACAATAAGTACCCTCCGCCACACACCGTAAGGTGGCTCGCGGAGTATAGATGTAGATGTAGATGTAGAAGATATTCTTCTATGCACCTGCCAGATACATAAACATTTCAGCAAAATATCAAGTTGAGATTCAGTGTCTATGTACACCCCTTGGACTTTAAAGTTCATCAAATTTGATTTTTTTTTCTGATGGGGTTGTCTTTAAGCAAGGGTAAGAACTATTAATTGCAATGCTAAATGCTTTTCATTGTTATTTACGCTTAGTTCTAGGAAGCTGAGGTCTGTACTGTTTTCCTGTACAGAGTTATACTTTTTTTTAAGAAATCATGAATTTAAAGCACACCATGGAAAATGTATGTTTTTCAACATTTTTATAAAGAGTGTGAATGATGTATCCTACTTCTTATACATTATATCAACTTACTGGCCTACATACTGGATGCCTAAAGAATTGAGGTTTGTAGGCCAACTGATTACTAGGTAGTAGATCTCTGAAAATAGGAAATTGGTGCCTGGCTAATGACTGGGTACAGTCCCTTGATGAGCCTTCAAACTGGAATTTTTCAAAACCAATTAGAGTTAGGACGGAGCTGTTTGGCAGTTTTACTGTTAAGACACGTAGGTATCCCTGTAGCAAATATGACTAAATTCTGAAAGGGTCACCTTATCATCTCCTGTGAGATTACATAAAATGACCTGTTAAAACACTATCCTTTCTGATCTAGCCATCTCATCAGACTGATATAGATACTACAATGTGGATAGTTATAATCCTACTTCTTTCCCTTCTATTGCCACCCACTGGGAAGAGGGACAAACCATACGTCTAGAAGCAAAACATTTTATCCAGTACTTGGTATGTATTCAAGCTGATGACGATACTTTTACTGTGACAAAGCAATTATTTTTTATGTAACATAAAGAAGATAAATTTGGAGAAGTTGAGTCACTGGGAAAAATGCGCAATGGATCACCATTGATTAAAACATCCTCTGCTGTGCAATCTATAGCTCTTCAGGCATGTAAACGTCTGGAGTGACATACCATTCTTCTCCACAGAAGAATTTGAATATAGTCAAAAGAATTATCGTCCACCAAGACCTTACACTCCAAACAGACGAGGAGCTACAGACTTATTTTGAAAGGCTAGGTGTACATGGTGTGCAACACGTCCAAAAAAAGGTCCCAAGGATAATAGAATAGATACAGGTACCTTTATTTTATCCTTTGAAGGGAATGTCCTCCTGAAAAAAGTTAATCACAGTGTATTAGTGTGACGTGAAACCTTACATCCCACTGCCCATGAGGTGCTTCCAATGCTTGTGCTTTAGTCATATGTCATGTGCTGCATGATGGACCCAAAATGTGGTAACTGCAGACAATCATTGGAATAAAGTAGTCATTTTGAACAACCATCTTTGTCTGTTATTTGCATGGAATACCAACCTCAAAGTTCACCGGTTTGCCCAGTTTTCAAGAAAGAAAAGAAAATACAGAACATAAATCTACTGACCACGTGTCGCATACTAAAAGTCACTTCTATCACTCCCACGACTACAATTTTTTCAAAATCATTTCTCCACCACCCACCTTTCTTATGGTTCCCATGGCACCATCTTTGGGAATCACTTCCCGCAACTGACTGGAGGAGCAGCTTCCTCCTCCGGCATCTCTGACAAGGCTCCCCTCAGGACCCCTCTCCCTCAGATCAGGGGCCCAATGCCAGACAGTGGCTGAAATAACTGCAACTAGCAAATCCCAGGGCTGCCACTCTTCGTCTGTCCCCACACTGTGTATAAGCCCTCGCAAGAATCCCAGCATGAGGTGCAGAAGAAGAGGAGGAAGATTGTTACAAGGCTGCTCTAGTGACCCCGAAGGAACCAGATCACCCCCCCCCCCCTCCCCTCCCATTTCTACCAGGTTCCAAATCAGTGCTCATTGGTGTGGTTCCAACCTCATCTCTGACAGGCAATGAGCCGGGGCCATGACAAGTTGTCCTGGCCCCTTCACATCTAACCTGGACACCTGTAATGTGATAATTCAGTGTAACTGTCATGAATATTACTGTCACCTGCCAGAATTACAGCACCTTATTTCCTCCTCTTCTTCAATTTGCATTGTGTTACAAGACGCGCACTTCACTGATGATCATTCCCCAATGCTCCGTAGTTACCATTCATTATGTCGGAACCATGCTGGCTCTGAGAGGTCGTCTGGAAGGGCCAATACATTGTTTTACACAGATGTGGTCAGTGAGTGGATTCTCCTTCGTACTATGATGCAAGCTATAGTGGTGAGAGTGCAGATCACCACAGTAGTCACCATTTGCAATGTTTATACACCTCCAGGTAGACCAATTATCTTGAGTTGACAACCTTAATTCAGTTACTTCCTCCCCCCCCCCCCCCCCCTCCCTTTTTCTCCTGCTTGGCGATTTCAGTGGGCACCACACCCTGTGGGGTACAGTATCACTGCACTGCTTCATCTGGTAGGAGCCTTCTATTTGATTACATCATACTGACTATGATCTCTCTCTCTTCAATGATAGCACTCCTACCCACTTCAATCCTTTTCAGCTATTTAGCTAAAGATCTCCTCATTCAGCCTCATTGCTTTACTCTATTACTCACTACCTGACTAGCTTTGTGACAGTGGCCACTTCCCAGTGATTCTGTAGCTTTCTTACCACCATCAAATGGACTGATTACCATACTAGGTCCTCAGAAAAGCCAGCTGGCAATTGTAAGCCTGTGCTATTACTTTTGCCATTACCATACTAGGTCCTCAGAAAAGCCAGCTGGCAATTGTAAGCCTGTGCTATTACTTTTGCCCCCTCTCTGTCAGATTACATTGACGAGGTTGTGCAAGACATCTGCAACATCGTCACTTACACTGCTGGAATTGCTGTTCAGCTTTCCATAGGTCCTCCTCTACCACCAGCCACTTCCACGGTGGACTGAAGACATAGTAATAGGCTATTCAAGATTGCCAAAGAGCCCTGCAATGTTTAAAGTGACATCCTTCAAAGACCACCGTTAACAGTTCTAAGTAACTTCTTGCTAAATATAGTAAGAAGGAAGGCTGGCAGTGCTACAACCACTTGGGATGTATGCCTTTTCATGCCAGGTGTGGGTTAAACACCCAAGGTCTTCTGGGCTGCCAACAATCAACAACTTTCCAGGTCATATCTTTCCGGTTGGTATTTGTCAGTGTGTTGGTTCTTGCTGAACATTGTGTGATCCATTTTGTGACAGCATTTGTGCCCTCATCTTATCTGACTACATTTCTACTGCAGAAATGGCAAATTGCAGCCATCCTCTTTGTTTCTCAGCCCCCCCCTCCCCACCTTCCCCCACTATCCTCCTATCCCTGCCTAGCAAAGTTCATATAATGAACCTCTCACTGACAGGGAACTGCTGCAGGATCCTATGACTTCTCTTAGTGCAGCCCCTGACCCTGATTCAATAATTCATAATCAAATGATCCAACAACTGAATGTTACTCAAAAGCTGCATCCTCTCAGGGTCTTCAACCATATTTGGCTTGGAAGTGTCTTACATTCAGTATGCGAAATAGTATTGTCATTCTAATCCCAAAGCAAGGCAAAAACCCAATGTTTCTTGACATCTACCAAATGATTAGCCTCATCAAAATGCACTGCAAACTGCTTAAAATGGTGATTGCCCACAGATAATGGTGGATTCTGGAGTCTCGGGGCCTTTTGTTTCCCTATTAGTGTGGTTTCCAGGAAGAATGCTCCACAACCTACCATTTGGTCTAGTTGGAAATAACAATCCAACAGGCTTTTTCTAAATGCCAGCACCTCACCAAAATTTGTTTTGACTACATAGGCCATAAGACACCACTTGGTGCCATCAATTTTACTTACCATCCAAAATTGAGGCTTTGGAGGCTCCCTACCGATTTTTATTCATCAGTTTTTATCCCATCAGTTATTTTGGGTTGGAGTTCGTACTTCTCTCAGCCCTTCACAGATCCAGAAGAACAGTATTCCACAGGGCTCCATGCCAAGTGTGACATTCCTCCTCGTTGCCATCAATGGGTGAGTGATCTCTGTTGAGCCACTGGTCACCCCTCTGTATGGTGACAACTTTTGCATTTGGTACAGCTCCCACTAAATATCCACAACTGAATGCCAGCTCCAAGGGAGTCATTTGGCATCTGGGGCCTTCCAGACTTCTCCTGTATACAGTCTCCTACCTGAAGAGGAAATCTTACCTCTTCAATTCTGGCTGCATCAACTCTTGGGCTACTATGCAGTTACCATTTGACAGTTGCTGATCATCCAGCATGTACCAATCTTTTTGTGTGTTAGAGATACTGACCTTCTGATCCATCAGGTGGTTTACCAGTTGGAATGCACCTCGCAGCACTCTGCCCAGATCTTTGCTCCCCATTTTTTGTTCACGCCATGCTTGGTTGGTGCCAAGGGCATGAATTAGGATCGAACTATTTTGAGTTCCTAAAGTATATTGCCACCATTGGTGTCTGTTATGTTCACTTCTTCAGGAGCTTCAGGGTGCTCCACACTGTAGGCTATAAAATCATTGAAAAGATGTGTTTTTACATCCCCTGCCAGTCAGGAACACCATTTGTTGCCAAGAATACGAGGTGTTTTTACACCAGAGCTGATAACTATTAACAGAGCCCTGTTTTGACCATGTTTTAACATGTAGTGACTCAATGAACAGTCTTCAGGTTAATGACCGGTGTTACTCTTGTCGCTTCGTGGTCTCTGTCATACGTGACCTTCTCACTAAACTTAATCATACTGACTGCTTTGTTACCTTTCTCTTAGCATCCCAAGTCATGTGGGTATTCTGAGAATGAACTGGCTGACCATTTTGTTAGCGGAGTGATTACTCGCCCCCGCCCCCCCCCCCCCCCATTTGCTTTGCTGATTGCAGTTGCAGATTTGTGGATGCAAATAAGACTTCTACTAACTCTGGAATGACATCTGGTTGTCTACTGCCTCCTCTAATAAACTCCACACTGTCAAGAATACTAGTGCTGCATGGCGGTATTCCTTCTGTTCCTCCCAGAAGGAATTCACTGTCTTTTCGTCTCTGTGTTGGTCGTATGAGGCTAACCCATAATTTTATTTCATGTAACGAGTCGTCCTCACAGTGTAGTTTTGGAGCCATATAGGCAGTCGCTCACATCCTGGTGCAATGCCCACTTCTTCTCGCCCTCCATGCTAAGCATAGCCTTCCATATTCTTTGAACCAAATGTTGAAAGATGATGTGTGGAAGCAGCTTTTATTTTCAGGCTTAAGGTTTCAAGCTACCTTTGGATCAGGAGTGAGGTGGGTTGGGTTGGAGCATTTGCTGCCACATGCTGGGACTGGGGGACTACTGACTGTATCTCCTTGTCCAGCTCACTCATTCATCCCTCTCTTAGTATGTTTTAATTACTTTTAGATGCAGTTTGTCTCCTTTTCTGCTGCACCCTATTTTCTATATTAGAGACAGCAATCTGCTGAATAGTGGTTGCTCTTTAACACCTTTTGAACCCTGGGTGACACCTTATCTTCTCTGGCCTACGTATCAGCCTGATACTTTTCCATAAATTCTTTATCAGCTCTGGCATCAATATTGCCTTCTATGCCTTGGTCTTCCCGTACCTATGTACTTTCATCATCAGAATACATACTTCATGGCCATCGCTAATTCCAGATGAACTGTTGTTGGATTGAGGGGCTGATGATCTTATTGTTTAGTCTCTTAGCCGCTAATCAACCAACCATTCATTTTCATTTCTGACTTCAAAACTTCAGGGGAGGAGACTTGGGTAGTGTTTAGCTTTTTTAAATGGTCATCATTTCTTATTCTTGGTGTTCTGTGGTAGTGAATAGGTTAGTTACAATTTAACAACAGACTGCCAAGTTGATTGCTATCCATTCAGCAGAATATTTTAATTTCGAAATTCTCTTCATCTTGCTGTGTTCCGTTAGCATCTCATCAGCCTATTCGAAGCTGATACAGTACCGACTTGGTTCAATTGAAACTGAGAGGCAAATAACCTCCATTGCTGCCGTTTCTCAGAATTGGGATTAGGTACTACTCCCTCTCCAAAAGCACAAAAATCACTGCATTATTATGTAATATTAACCTACTTCAAATTATATGTTGTGCTCTTTGCAAGACTTCAGGTGGATCTTTGCAGAAAAGCGCGGCTCTGTTGCACTGAGTGCAGCAGATGACCAACACTGACTCACATCAATAGTTCTTCTGCAATGCTGTGTGTAAAAAGTCCCAGTTGACATTATTTAATACCCACCTTTTGGTTATCAAGTTTTGTTTCTGTGGATAACTTATCAGCATTGATGATGTGGTTACCAACAGTCTGACCCTTGATGTAGTTACATGTTTGGATTTTATGTTCATTTGAATTTTGTGTTACTTAACTTCTTTAAATGTGATGAAGAAAGTATATGTTCCTGTTGTTCAGTTAAGTGTTATAAATACCATGGTTCGAATAGATTGATACTGTCAGCCAATTGATGTTATCATAATGATACCTCAGATTTTCTATGTGTTATTAATAAATAGCCTCTTTCTGGGTGTTCTGCCAGTTTGTTTCGATTTTGTACACAATATTTTGATGACTGACCCAGCTGTCTTTGTCAAATGCTGCATTTCATGAAATGAGATCCATCCTTCATGAAATCCTCCCCACTCCACCAAAGTGTCTTTCCGCCATCCACCTAACCTTTGTAACCTCTTAGTTCATCCCTATGAAATCCCCAAACCACCTTTCCTACCCTCTGGCTCCTACCCTTGTAACCGCCCCCGGTGTAAAACCTGTCCCATGCACCCTCCCACCACCACCTACTCCAGTCCTGTAACCCAGAAGGTGTACACGATCAAAGGCAGAGCCACGTGTGAAAGCACCCACGTGATTTACCAACTGACCTGCCTACACTGTGAAGCCTTCTATGTGGGAATGACCAGCAACAAACTGTCCATTTTCCCGCATCTCGTGGTCGTGCGGTAGCGTTCTCGCTTCCCACGCCCGGGTTCCCGGGTTCGATTCCCGGCGGGGTCAGGGATTTTCTCTGCCTCGTGATGGCTGGGTGTTGTGTGCTGTCGTTAGGTTAGTTAGGTTTAAGTAGTTCTAAGTTCTAGGGGACTTATGACCACAGCAGTTGAGTCCCATAGTGCTCAGAGCCATTTGAAACTGTCCATTTGCATGAATGGACACAGGCAGACAGTGTTTGTTGGTAATGAGGATCACCCTGTGGCTAAACATGCCTTGGTGCACGGCCAGCACATCTTGGCACAGTGTTACACCGTCCGGGTTATCTGGATACTTCCCACTAACACCAACCTGTCAGAACTCCGAAGATGGGAACTTGCCCTTCAGTATATCCTCTCTTCTCGTTATCCGTCAGGCCTCAACCTCCGCTAATTTCAAGTTGCCGCTGCTCATACCTCACCTGTCTTTCAACAACATCTTTGCCTCTATACTTCTGGCTCGACTGACATCTCTGCCCAAACTCTTTGAATTTACAAATGTCTGTGTGTGCGGATGGATATGTGTGTGTGTGCGCGCGAGTGTATACCTGTCCTTTTTTCCCCCTAAGGTAAGTCTTTCCGCTCCCGGGATTGGAATGACTCCTTACCCTCTCCCTTAAAACCCATATCCTTTCGTCTTTCCCTCTCCTTCCCTCTTTCCTGATGAAGCAACCGTTGGTTGCGAAAGCTTGAATTTTGTGTGTATGTTTGTGTTTGTTTGTGTGTCTATCAACCTGCCAGCGCTTTCGTTTGGTAAGTCACATCATCTTTGTTTTTAAATGTATATAAGTTTAGTTAGAAACATTCTTGTTAATTTGTTTCAATGTACACCGTACAATACGAAGTTCACTTTTGAATAAATTGTGAGTATAGTACTTACTTATTGCAACATTTGAAACTAACAAACAATGAAATCATGTTGTTCTTACTGCACACCGTTTGTTTAAAGTATTCCAAATTAGAAGGAGGCCAATTCGAGAAGAAGGTCTTTTAGATGAAAGCTCAAACATATACCACTCCTTTTTGTTGTGCCTACCTGTGACTCACTGTCTCCTCTATATGTTGAGTAGCAGTCTGTCCTTTTAATAGTATGGTCAGTATACCAAGTTCGGCAACACATCCTGTCACTCTTCAGTTTCTGCAGAGTTGCACTGGTCCACAGAGTGCGTTTTCAGCTTTCCATTTTCAAAGATAAATGGTTGTCACTGAGGGTAGCTTCGTACATGGAAAAGCTCCTCTCTGCATCACAGGACATCACTGGAGTGTATTTGAAGGCAGCAAGGTCACAGAAGGCCAGCTTTGGTTCATTGTCTGCAAATGTTGTGGCATTCCCAGAAAGACTGTCACTAATTTTATTTGTTATAGGATATCCAGGATTCTGCTGGAGAACACTTTGAAATTTGTTATTCACATTATTAGCCACATGACTATGGTCATGAGCTTGACTCAATCCACTCTGCACATGTAACACAGGGCTTCACAGAGTTGAGTACTAGCAGCTCTTAGTCGTGTGATGGCTTTTGATACCACTGTTGGTGTTTGTGTTGATGTATGCCAAGTTTCCAGACATGCCATTTGTGAAGATCCTTTAATAGTTTTGATAGCACTTGATTCATTGCTATCAAGCTCATAAAAGATTGTCTTTATTTTGTTGTAGTTTGTGTGGAGGGGCAGTGAAGGTGCTTGTTTCTTGAATTTCGGCACCTATAGTGGAGCTTTGATGTAGATTTTCTTGCCAGAGCAGATTAATTTTTCTGTACCAGAGTAATTTGGTCGCACCTCTTCTGCAGGTTTGTGTAATGCATATTGAAGGCAAGTGACATACACTATACTAAGTTAGAGAATTTGAAGTCCCTTGACTGCTTTATCGGTTTCTGTTACTAGTGGCTAGATGTTACCTTTGTTCACACCATCCATCCACAGTAGCGTCATGGAATTGTCAAACAAATTTGCAGTTGTCGAGTTGTTTACTCTCTCTTGAGAGCTTCACAGGTTAGGAAAAACATTTCTCCAGGCCTGTCAACTTTAAGAACACCATCATTTGCAACATAAGGTCCACCCATGTTGGTGGTTTCATCTGTGGACACCCAGATCTTTTGGTCAGCAACACTAATTTGTATTTTGTTGAGCACTTCCTTGTAGCACTTGAATAAATAGTCCTTCCTCAGTGTGTGAAAAGGATAGATTTCTACTCTCCATAAAGATGATACATTAAGTTACAAACAGGCATTACGAAAAGACCATCATACATATGAACTTTTGACCAAACCCTTCTTCAGAAAGGAGACACACACTCACATGCACACATGAAGGCTATCTGCAGCAGCTATGGCCATCCACGTTTTTGTATGTATTTATGCGTATTTTTCACTTATTTTTCTGCTGTCCAGCTTCCCTCTCAACCACCTAATACCTTCATTTGCCCATTTCGTATGTCATTTTCCATTTCCTCAATGCCATATCTGCCAGAATGAACCCCTGCTCCATTTTCCTGCACCAACTCAGAAAATTATCCCTTTCCCTGGCTAAAATCCAGTCCCATATGCAGTTGATTAAATGCTACCTAAACCATGGAATCCCCCCCTCCGATCGCCTAACTGAAAGAATTCCTATCGCCGGTCCCACCCCTCCTTTCAATGACTTCCCCTTTTGGATTCTGCCAATCCCTGTTCCTCACAAACCTAGTACTGCAAAAACACATCTCCATGGCACAGACATCCAGAACAACTGCTGTTCCTTCTGTAAGGGACTGCTACTGTGTAATCCTTAATACATACATCACATCTCTGCAACTGAATCCCTTGGACTCCAACACCTGAAGAGAATTCCAGACACCACCTCCATAAGTTATACAGGCTGCTGACATCTAATGGCCTCTTGGAGATCCACTGTGCAACACATGTCCTACCCACAGTGCTCCTCCTCGTCAACTACTTATGGCACCTACACACTGCCACATCCCCCGAAGCTCCCTACAAATGCTCCACTAAATCCAGAGTTGAAACAGTACCAGAACACTGTTGTTAACCTTTGCACCAAAATCTTCAGACCCATAGACATTTCAGATCTATCCAAAGGCCTCACTGTCAGTCCTATAGCCAAATTTAACCATGTTGGGCTTTTCAGAGACTTACTCACATCCTCCTGTTCACTGCAGTGGAAACATTTCTTTGCCATCAATCCCTCCAGCTGAAGCCAACCTAATCCCTACATTGAAGCATCTCTCTCCCAGTTCCATACCACCATCCAGCCATGATATCCTACTGTGCTCCCACAAAATCACTGTCTTTGCACCGTCGAGGAATTCCTTACCTCCAACTTGGCCTCGCCATCCTTCCAGAGTTCCCTTCCTAAGAAAACAGCCACAAAATAGATCCTGACCTAATTATCCTACCTGCAGGCAAAGGTTCCACCACTGTAATTATGAATCACAATGATTCTCTGGCATAAAGCATCTACCAGTTGTTGAACGCTCCACCTATAAGCTCTGCCAGAGTGATCCCATCCCAGTAGTCCAACATAACCACCAATCCATTCTTAAAGACTTAGGCCCCTCCCACAAACTCTTCCCTGAATCTGTTTCACTCTTGACCCTCTGAACATCCTGCAGACCCACTTTCTATTTGCTCTCCAAAATCCAAAAACTGAACAATCCTGGATGCCCCGTTGTAGCTGCCTATTGTGCTCCCACTGAAAACATTTCAGCGCTTATTGACCAACATTTCCAACTAATTGCCTAAAATCTAGACTTCCACAAAAAATATATGATCCACTTCCCTCATCGACTCTCCACGATCCCCACCCCTTTACGTCTTTGATCGTTACTCATTACTGTTGAAGCCACTTCCCTATACAACTACATCCCCCATGTCCACCATCATGCCACTCTCAAACACGCCCTCAGATTCCAAACCCACTATCTCATTGCACTTCACATTACTAACTACATCCTAACACACAACTACTTCTGTTTTGAAGGGAAGGTATACAAACACACCAGTGGCACAGGTATGGGCACCTGCATTGTAGCCGTTTGTGCCAGCCTGTTTATGGGCCATCTAGAGGAAACCTTCATAGCCTCCTAAAGCTCCAAACCCCAAGTGTGATTAAGGTTTATTGATATATTCATGATCTGGACTCGGGGCCAAGACACCCTATCCTCATTCCTTCACAACCTTAATACCTACCCTACCCTATCCATTTCACCTGGCCCTCCTCGACGCAGCGTGCCACTTCCATGGACCTTCTCCTTTGTGATGGTTCGATCCACAGCTCTGCCACACTAAACCCACTAACCACAAACAGTACCTGCATTTCAACAGCTACCATCCCTCCCATACAGCCTGGTCACATGGGGACAGAGTATCTGCAGTGATGAGAACTTCCTTTCCCAGTATGCTGAAGGTCTCACAAAAGCCTTCACAGACAGGTATTATTCTGCAGACCTATTCCACAAACAGATATCCCTTGCCGTATCTGCACGCACATCCACTCATCCCATCACTCCCAAAAACCATCTGCAAGGAGAGCCCTGCTTGTCACCCAGTACCACCCCAGAGTGGAGCAGTTGAACCACATCCTTAGTCAGGGCTTTGATTGTCTTATCATCATTCCCTGAGATGAGGGACTTCCTACTCAAGATCCTTCCTAATGTGATGTTACGTTGCCCACCCAACCTGCACATCAAAATCCATCACTACGCCACTCCAAATCCCAACCCCAGACCAAGTTGCAAGACCTGCCCAACCTATCCACCCAGTCCTGTCATGTGCTTATTCTACCCCATGAGAGGTCAGGCCACCGGTGAAAGCAGCCATGTCGTATATCATTATTACACAGCTTTTTATCTTGGTAACCAACTAGCTGTCCACCGGCATGGATGGCTACCGCCAAACTGTGGCGAAAAGCAAAGTGGACGATCCTGTGGCACAACATGGAGCAGAAAATTACATACTTGATTTCGATAGCTGCTTCACAACCCAGGCCATCTGTCCTATCACAGCCTCTCAATTCGTGTACCCTCACTCTCTTCGTGCACTGCTATCTGCCAGTGCACCTGTCCCTCTTTTCCCTTTCTCTTCTTTTTTGCTCTCATCACCCCAATCCTCGTGATACTGCACCTACCAGCCTTATCCTGCCACTGTCAGATCCATGCAGACTCCACCAGGCAGCACTGACTTCTCTGCTCCCCCCCCCCCCCCCCCCTCCCCCCTTACCTCTTCCCCTTCATCTGGAACTGGACTTCTCCAAGAACTGTCTGCAGCATGGGTTCTTCAGCTTCTCAATTGGCTTGTTGCAAGACACCATCATTTGGTACAAGTTCTTGAAGAAAGATTGCACAGCTGAAGATGCTGAAATAGCTGAAATAGCATTGTTTGTCTGATGTTATTTTCAGTATCTCTACTCATACAGCTGTTGTGTTAGGCAGTATTACAGTGCTCTTGCTTTTCTGCATAAGCTTTAACTGCGCATAGTTTACAAAATAATATGTCCCTATCATTGCCAAAGAATATCTCTCTAAAATCATGAACAGAACCTCAGAACTCCATGTTGTTGGAGCACTTTACTTTCTGCATGTTGAACCAGACCAAGTTTGTATCCATACTGAATAGTGTGTCCACATGTATGGTGTTTATTACATCAGAAGCTGCCTCTGTTGGCTTAGAGAGTGTTGTGTCAACTCTGTGCAACAGGGTCTTATGATAGTGAACCAACTAATGTGTTACACTGCTTCTCTACCATAGTCCTGATAAATAAAGCTTTGTGGTAATTGCTGTGTTTATTTGTGACAATATAACCTGAAACATTGTCACATGAGCAACATTTTCATGTTTTTATTCTTGTGTTCTTAAATATGACACATATGTGCGTATTTGGCTGAAATGTGACCTATTATTAAAAAGGCATAAATATGACTTTACATGCACAATAAAAATATTTTTTTTTCACTCTACAATACCTAGATTTGTGCAGAAATTGTTGTGAAATTCACTCTGAAGTTCTGGAAAAAAATATAACTTGTCATTAAAACTCAGGCCTATTGATTACAGTACTTAAACATCCCAGAGTTCATATACAATATGAGTTAGAATAATACACACATTCAGTACAACTTGAATGACAGTTTTCTTTAGAAAAACTGTTTAACTTCCTCTCTCATTCCCATGACAAAATACTGATTGTTATGGTATTCATTGCTGTGTGGCAAATGTTGCATCCCCAAGCTGGGACAAGACTGTGTGGAATAAACTGCCAAACCAGCAGGCACCACGAAGTGTGATAAAGCAGGTATCGTTGTCCTGCCATGCAGAAGTGCTGCATCCATCCACATCATAATTCGCGCATGAACAAGATATAACTCTCAAACTGTATAAAAATCTGAATTCACTATTCAAACTAAAAAAATATTTTCATTGTACCAATCATCACTTATTGGTACTATAAACATTGTGCAGCACATCACTATACCAAAGTGATATGTTATATCACAATATATCCTAACAGGCTTGGTAACTCACTGATGTTCCCTTGTGGCTGTTCTACCAGTGACAGAGAAAGTCAGCACTAATCATTTGCATACATGCTGATGGTTTGTATGTAGACAAAGTTATATGACAGCCTCCGGTGTTTCAATTTTTGGCAGGCACTGTATATTTCGTTATTTCCCAACAATGTGCTGTCCTGTGAACACCACAACTGTGCCTGGTGCTTGATACCGTATTGTTAGTGTGATTCACTGTGCTTTTAAGGTTTAAATTTAATAACTTTGACATCGGTGGAACTTTCATCTCAGAGCCTACATCGTAATCCTAAACCAGGTTTGATTCCATAGGAAAAGAGTTGTGACCGGTGACTGTATTCAAGTAGTAAAGGGTACAACAATCAGTCGCAAATGGTGTCTATATGTAGATATGGGTCACTGTGTGAACTCTTTCTCTGACATTAGTAGTCCAGTCAGTATGTGCACATACAGGTGTTTTTAATGAATAAACTTAATATTTACAGCACTGGAGATGGCCACACGAGTGAAAGAAATCTAGATATGCAGTAAATGTTATTTGTTACTGATTATTATATCCTTTACTGCATCTGATCTTAAATGTAGCAGACGTTTTTCACTTATTAATTCCTTTGACTGGTTGTTGTTAATTTCTTGTTATTAATTTCTCGTGTAATTCTGTCAGAGACAGCAAAGGACTTGGAAGAGCAGTTGAACGGAATGGATGGTGTCTTGAAGGGAGGATATAAGATGAACATCAACAAAAGCAAAACGAGGATAATGGAATGTAGTCGAGTTAAGTCGGGTGATGCTGAGGGTATTAGATTAGGAAATGAGACACTTAAAGTAGTAAAGGAGTTCTGCTATTTGGGGAGCAAAATAACTGATGATGGACGAAGTAGAGAGGATATAAAATGTAGACTGGCAATGGCAAGGAAAGCGTTTCTGAAGAAGAGAAATTTGTTAACATCGAGTATAGATTTAAGTGTCAGGAAGTTATTTCTGAACGTATTTGTATGGAGTGTAGCCATGTATGGAAGTGAAACATGGACGGTAAATAGTTTGGACAAGAAGAGAATAGAAGCTTTTGAAATGTGGTGCTACAGAAGAATGCTGAAGATTAGATGGGTAGATCACATAACTAATGATGAAGTATTGAATAGGATTGGGGAGAAGAGAAGTTTGTGGCACAACTTGACCAGAAGAAGGGATCGGTTGGTAGGACATGTTCTGAGGCATCAAGGGATCACCAATTTAGTATTGGAGGGCAGCGTGGAGGGTAAAAATCATAGGGGGAGACCAAGAGATGAATACACTAAGCAGATTCAGAAGGATGTAGGTTGCAGTAGGTACTGGGAGATGAAGAAGCTTGCACAGGATAGAGTAGCATGGAGAGCTGCATCAAACCAGTCTCAGGACTGAAGACCACAACAACAACAACAACAACAATTTCTCGTGTAGCTGTAGGTTTGACTCATCTGAGGAACAATAAGGCGAAGAAAGAAAGAAAGATTCTTTTCTACTGTCACTTTCTGAAATTGTTGTAAAATCCAGTTTCTGGTTCTCTTAGTTACCCAAACAGCACTGCTGTTTAAACAGACAGTCAATAAAACTGGTGAATCAGTGCCTTCAGTACTAGCAGTGACATTTGAAACTAATATTTTTCAATATTAATGTTACATAGGATTAATTCTCAGATAATTAGACTGCATACTTTTAATTAAGATATTGTTCATAGCTTTAGTGTTTTATTAATCTTCTACAATTCTAGACATATTTGTTGACAAGATCAGCAATCAGTTGCACAAAGGATATTTTATTTCTTTACTGGTCTCAGGCACCTAGCGCCCTTGTTCAGAAGACACTACAGATAAATATGCCACAAATAAGTACATAAGATATTATAAGAATATCAAAATTTTTTAAGAAGGGTAAGCTTAAAAATTAAAATGCAAAGAAGTGCTACATATGAATTGTCACATTATTAGCAAGAGTCAAAAATAAGCAGGTGTATGCAGCATAGTATTTTAGTCCTATAAAAGTAAAACATATATTTTGTCACATTTCAGTATATCATACAGTCTTTTGGTTTCTCACATTAACAAAGCTGAAATTACAGTGTTTGCACAAAATACAAAAATACGTCTGATCACATCAAAGGCATGCTTACGGATCTCACACTCTGCGGAAAAAACCATATTCCAAAGGGTTTACAATCTTTCTTAACAAATGAATTTCTACTACGTTCTGTTACATTATTACTTTCGATTATTATTTCATAAATGAAGCCAGAAATAAACATAGTAACCAGTACAGCATTGCGTAATTAATAATAGAAATTTTAAGTGTGCCAATAATTCGTAATGTCAAATGCGTCTAAAAAATAATTTTAACTGTACGTTCAGAACTAGTACTTATTGATTACAACATTTATAAAGTAATTCATTTTCATAAATATTAGCTTGAAATATAATATACTGTGTATAAAATTATATGATAGTTTTCAGAAATAATCTTGACCTGTCCAAAATTAAAAAAATAATATTGATATCTACAACTACTGTTGAGGAAAAGTAATGCTAGGAGAGGATGTCCTGTTACAATGTATACTGATGGAAAGGGATTGTTAAGCATTGCAGAGAGTGGTTGTAAAAAAAATTGCATGAAGTCAGTAGTAAGAATCACTTGTGTGTTCCAAAGTGCCACCAGCTAAATGCGGTAGGACATGAAAACATTTTACATCATTGTGTGCTGTGTGTGTAGAGGTACAGTTTGGAGATGATGATTGATTGTATAAGCTTGACAGTGCATCCTGTCATAGAGCAGCACCTGTGAGGCAATGGTCTGTGGATAATAACATTCCTGAAATGGGCTGGTCCCCACTATCAACCCTGTGGAACACCCCTGGGACGAGTTAGAACATTGACTTTGCTCTAGACCTCAGTTCCAACATCGCTGCCTTCTTGGAAAACAAAAAAGGAACAATGGAAAAAAAATTGTGTAGATTAACTTAGAAACTGATCTCTGGAGGAATATCAAACAAAAGAGTCTGTGAGAATAGACAATCGCCAACAAATCGAACAAAATGATGGGATGGTAACAAAAACATGGGAGCAGTCAGCTGCTCTACCATTGGAAACACTACTTTGCTGGATGTATTCCAATATCTGTTTTCCAGTACAGTTTTTACCCTGTACAGCTCCTTCCAGTACCAAGGAAGTTATTCCCTGTTGTCTTAATTAGATGTCATATCATCCTGCCTCTTCTTCTTATCAGTGTTTTCCATACATTCCTGTCCTCACCAATTCTGGGGAGAAGCACCTCATTCCTTACATAATTTTCAATATACTTCTGTTTTTAACAGTCAATTGGTCAATTTTTTTCATTAATGCCCCCCCCCCCCCCCCGCCCCGCGCGGGAGTCGAATGAAACAAGTCTAAGTGGTCATGTCAGCTCCATGAATGTTTTCATTCACTCACTGTGTTTGAGTGGTTTCATTCAACGTAAGACAACCAACTGAAACAAGTATCCATCAGTTGCGGCCGTTATGTGAATGTTTTCATTCACTCATTGGATTTGAGTGGTTTCACTCCATTATAGGCAACTGACTGAAACAAGTCACCATCGGTTTCAGCTGTTATGTGATGTTTCCACTCTCTCAATAGTTTGAGTGATTTTATTTACATAGTTTTTCAGTCTTTTTGGTTATACATGAAACATGATTAGGGCTGACAACTTTTTTAAGAGACAAATAAAGTATCTTAGTTCAAGGAGATGTGAATAAAAAGTATATTTCTAACAATAAAGTACATTCAAAATGTATGTATTTACTTGCTGAAATACGAATTTTCATACTTGTGGCATTAAATATCAATTTTTGGTTGGTTTTAAAAGTTTGGTATCTGGTGCTACACTGTAAATTTGTGTATATATAAATCAACAATCACTTTTTAACATGTTTTTATTAGGTCGGTTTCCTGTCTGCTTTCTTGGTACAAATTTTGAAGTTAATTTTAAAGTAATTTCCTGATATGCTAGAGAGTTGAAACTTTCAACATAGCTTAGAAGTGGATGATACTATAATATTAACTCACTTTTGAGTCTGGTGAGTGGTGGACAGTACTATGTTTCTTTGGTCTGTCTGTCTGGTATAAATTTTGCAATAGATTTTTAACTATCTTTTTGATGAACTAAAGACTTGAAACTTTCAACTTAACTCAGATGGGATGAAGATGCAATATTAATTCTCTCTTTTTTTTCTGGTGTCTGATGGAGAGTAGATAGTTGGTGTAACATTGCTATTTCCCCGTTTTCTTGGTCCAGTTGCAAATGTTTTGCATGTAAGAACGATTTCTGTAAAGCTTTCCTGTCAGCTTGATTCACTGTAGTTTTTACATTCACGGTCTTCTCACAAGGTATGCCTATGAGGAAGCAATATATATTTCATTTGAAGAAAAACTGCGATAAACACAAAATTTACCACATGTCCTGCTGTAATTTCGTCAAAGTGTTTGAAATCAACTGAAAAATTCTACACACAAGACTAAAAAGCAGAAAATAACTACTTCAATAGAAAATTTTTTTAATGTAACAAAGTTTCAAAATGGACTAATAAACATTAAATAATCTCTCCTAGCCCCATACAGATTTATAACACCATATAGATAGTCCTTAAAATTTGTGTTTGTGAATTTTTAATAGTTATCACACTACCTGTAGAACTGTAGAAATGGGGCAAACATATGTAGCTGGTGATGTAGTTTTCTGTACAAAATATTTACCTTCCACACAAATATTCAAATGATTTTGCATTTGTGTGCATCATCACACATTGTGTATAAAACTGAATAACTGTCGCTAAAATGAGGCAAGATTCCTTTCTTCTTCATAGATCCTAAAGGAAACCATTGAGCTCACATTTGCACCTCCTACTATGGCTGCAATATGTCCTGATTTCCCCGGATTGGTCCCAATTTTGAGAGGGTACATAGGTGTGCTGGAGGGATTTTTATACAACTGCCTGGGGTAAACCTGGACCTTTCTTCATGCCTGTGGAAAACTATTGATTGGAAAATGGATGATAATAAACCTTAGTTAAACACACACACACACACACACACACACACACACACACACACACACACACACACACACCTAAAGCTGTTTTTTTCTTATTTTCTCATGTTAGTGATTGACTTAACACCCTCCAGCAGTTGGCACAGTGTGTGGAATGCTTTGTACAGACCAGATCTGATACCCGTGTCCTACAGAACCCCATTACATTTTTTCTTTTGGCCAGGATTTGCACAAACTGTGAGCTCGCATCAGAGCAGTGATACGACACTTTAATGAGGACATCCTAGACTGGACATGGAACTGGAATACTGGTTAGTTAACCTGTGGGCTACAGATGGTGCATCCATTTAAGGTGACCAGCCATCCCCCCCTATCCCCCCTTTTTTGTAACGGTCACGATTTTTCAAGCTCTGTCCTGAATTTTTTTTTTCAAAAGTAATTCTAGACACCTGTTTGTTTGCGATTTAACAATTATGAAATGATTTATCCCGAATTGTATGTTCTTTTCACCTGAATCGGAATGAAAGGGTATCTTCCCAAATGAGTACAGTATGGAGCAGTGACAAAGTAACAGTTTGTTGTAGAAACTACAGAGGCAATGTTAGTGACTAGAGTGAATTAGTATGAAACTCAAGGAATGTTGAAGAATACAGACATGCTGAAGAAAATTTACAGCACTGATAAATAATTTATGCCTGCTTGCAATCCTTCATCTTAGGAAGTACTAACAAAATACAAATTAATGTACTTTTTGTTAAAAATTAAAGTCATAGTTTGCATTTATCACTCTTGCTTCAGAACTTTTTTTGTAATATCAAAATTTTTCAATCTGTCCCGAATTTGGCTCTAGAAAATATGGTCACCTTGACACTCTGAACTCAGTTAAGTGGCTACTAGAAACCTAGATGTAGAAAAACATTATGCCGCAAACTGCACTTTTCTATCTGTGCCCATTTCTGAGAAATGCAGAGGCTAACCGGAAAAAATTTTCTGGTTCGCCCAAGCTGCCAGATTCGCACATGTGCAGATCAGTCTGAGTTGTAGTGGTGAGGAAGGCAGTCTCCACTTACTCCATGTTTACATTTAGTGATTTTGCTGTTTCCTCTTCATTTACAGCTCTCAAGTCAAATGAAAACAAGACGGATTTCTGTGACCGGGAGCTACCAAGTGAATTAAAATACAGTCTGCATAATTATAAAAGGCTAGGCTACTAGTTTCAGTTTTCTGATTTTATTTCCATGTTTTTGGCAGTCAAGCATTAATCATCTTGCATTTTTGTCGGTTTGCTAAAGAAATTTGCCTTTCATTAATCTTTTTCTACTGAGGCTGTCTCCACACTATTGGCTGGTTTCAACTGTTCACTGAATTTCAAGTGCATGTTTTCATCTTCTGACATGTTTGGCATTACGTCATTATAAAGAACCAAACATGAGATAATACAGTACTCGTACTCCACTAAAATTTACATCCCGAAAACCACACTGAAAAGCTTCATATCAGGTTGGGACATACTTAATTGTAAATCAGGACATATGAATGTGCACTTTAAGCCAAATTATGGTTTTTAATGTGGCTTACAAAATTCCGATGTTCTTGGAGTATCCTCTAAACTCCTGTTTCTCTTATGATGTAATGTAAGATCACTTAATGCTTTATACATACGAACATACAGGCTTTCTATGTCATCATAGCTGTGCATGCGCAGTAATACCTGTTTTCTGGCTGTTGTCATTTGGGTCCACTAGGACTTTGAGGTCACAGTTTGCAGTCTCAGTCTCCCTCTTAACAGGCCACCTCTGCCTGCTGCCCTAACTGCCCTCCTCCAGCAACTCCCCTCTCCCTTCCTCCTTTGTGGGAGTTTTAATTCCAATCAGTTTCTGGGGCAGTGCTTCTTCATCCAGCCAGGGGCTCCTTATTGATCAGTTTCTTGTGAACCACAAACTGCGTCTCCATAGTGTTGATTTTCCTTACTCATTTTAGTGCTGCATACAGCAATTTCTCTGCCAATTATCTTTTGCTCACTTCCCCTCCCCTTCTTTCTCCTTTACTCTGGTTGCAGGATGATGACTTCTGCGATAGTGATCACTTCCCATTGATTATCTTGTTCCTTTCCCACTTCCCGATGGCCAGGTTACACCACTGGCCTTTTCTCAGTGCCTCCATCTTGTTGCAGTTTTCTTTGATTTTTGTAAGTCATGCGACACAGCTTGGTGTCATCACATCCTACTTATACTCCATGAACGGGGTCTTATGCGCTCCCCTCCCGATTTTTATTCACCAGTTCCTGTCCAACCAGTCATTCAGAGTTCAGGATGGTATTGTTCTCGGCTCTCCACAGACCTTGGAGAATGGCATTCTACAGGGTTCCTTATTAAGTTTCCTCCTTTTCCTTATTGCTATAAATTGACTTGTGACCTCCGTTGGGCTGTTGGTCATCCCAGTGGATGATTTCTCTATTTAGGCTAGCTCCCACTCGGTGGCCTCCACAGAACGGCAACTCCAGGGTGCCATCCGGTCCACTTCCGCATCGACGGTGTCACACAGTTCTCAGTTCTGCCCCATTAAGTCAAGGGTGGTACATTTCTGTTGCTGTGCTATGGTCCATCTTGATCCGAGGCTCTACCTCAATGCCCAATACCTGACCATAGTCCCCCAGTTCTATTTCTTGGGTCTTCTTTTTGATAACAAGCTCACTTGGTTGTCCCAGATAAGCCTTCTGAAGGTTGGTTGTTTTCGTAAACTCATTGTCCTTTGCTTCCTTACCCACACCTCTTGAGGTGCAAATCGTTCGACCCTTCTCCACCTTTATGGGGCTCTAGTTCTAACCCGTCTGGACTATCGTTGTCAATTTTGTGGTTCGACTGCCCCTTCCACACTGCTTTTCTTGGACCTGGGTCCAAAATCATGGTATTTGTTTGGCCACCAGTGCCTTTCGCACTATTCCTGTTGATAGTCGTCTGGTTGACACTAGGATCCCTCCCCATTTCGGTTTGGCAACCCCACCTCCTGGCTTCCTGTGCCATCACTATGCTTCCTGTGCCATCACTATCTGCTGTCCCCTGCTTAACCGTCTTTTACTATTCTTCTGGTCATCGCCCACCTTCCGCCCGCTCTTGGGTGGGTTCACTGGTTGGGCTCCGCCCTGCTTCTCTCCACCGAAATTTCCATCTCCCCTCCTTGTCCTCTTCCCCATGTTCTCTCCCAACTCCCCCGGCCTGCCCCATCTTGGTTAGCTCCTCCGCTCCTGATTTGGATGGATCTCTTCTGGGCTCCGAAAGCCACCATTGCTCCAGTGGTGTTCCGCTGTTTGTTGTGCCTGCTCTTATGGGAGTTTCAGGATGCCATTGTTTTTTTGTTATGTAGAGATTCAATGAGAGGCATTCAGGGTCTCGCTCACTGTTTTTCCTGCCACTTCTCGCAGATCTTCGCTATGGTCTTGTTCAGTTGATTTCTGTTGGGTTCCCAGCCACGTGGGTATCCCGGATAATAAACTTTCCAGTTGTCTGACTGGGATGGCGACCACCTACCTCCCATTCTCAATGACCCCTCCAGGGGCAGATTTTCGACTTTATGTCAAATCTCATTTTGCTCAATCATGGACCGACTCTTGGGGGGGAGGGGGGGGGGGGGGGCCGGGCGGGGCTATCTTCCTGTTTAGTAAACTTCATACAATCAAGGAGATGCCCTCCATGTGATGTTCTTCCCTCTACCTCTAGCAGGGATCTACCATCCTCTGCACTCTTCCTATCGGCCGTATTAAGTTGACCCATGATTTTTTTTGCTCCACAGTGAGGTCCCCCCCCTCCCATAGCTGAGAGTCCCCCTTTAGGTGGTCCATATTTTGCTGGACTGCCCATACCTTTTGACCCTTCACATTAAATATGCCCTCCCACCTTCCTTGTCCCGGGTGTTAATGGATCACCCTCGCATGGTTTGGTCTGTCTTCAGTTTTCTTCACAAAAGTGATTTTTTCTTCCTAGGTTTAGGTACCTGAATTTCCCTCTGGAATTGGCGTCCCTCAGTTAGCCTAGGCGTTGGTTGTGGAGGCCTTGGCCTTGACTGCACACTGACTGGGTTCTCCCCATCCCCATTCCTTACATTTTGTCTGGTCTTTTGTGCCGTTTTGTTTCCTCTTTCCTGTTTTCTCCTTCCTCTGGTGCTTTCCCCATTGTGGTGTAATTGTGGTACGGTGTGGAGATCAGGAGGGTTGGTGGCTGTGCTGTTGCCCCAACGCACATAGCATTTATGGGGCACTTCTGCTCGCCCCCCCCCCCCCCCCCTCCCCTCCTCCAACTGCACCACTCCTGTTCTTTAGGCTTTCTGCTTCCCCAGTGCTCCTTTAATGTCTCTGTTTGCCTGTTTTGTCTTTGACTTGACTGGACTCTGCTGTTTGTGTTATTGCTCCGTTGGTTTTGGCCATCGAAGATTGTAGGTCCAATGATCCGCAGTTTAGTCCCCTTCCCCTACCAACCAACCAGCTTTGAGTCTTATATTCCATTTCTCCCACAGTCCATGTTTCACTGCTGTACAATGCTGTGCTCCAAAAATACATTCTCAGAAAGTTCTTCCTCAAATTAATGCCTATGTTTGATCCTAGCAGACTACTCTCATCCAGGAATGCCTTTTTTGTGTGCTCCTTGCACCAACCATCATGGATTCTTTTGCTTCCAAGGGAGCAGATTTCCTTAACTTCATCTACTTCATAATCAACAATTCTGATTTACTTGCAGCCCCTGTTCTGTACTCACTAGACTGTTCATTCAGTACGTCTTGCAGTTCTTTTTTAGTTTCATTGAGGATAGCAATGTCATCAGCAAATCTTATCATTGATATCCCTTCACCCTAATTTTAACCCCGCTCTTGAGCTTTTCTTTTATTTCTGTCATTGCTTCGATATATAGATTGAACAGTAGGGGTGAAAGATTACATCCCTATCTTACATCATTTTTAATATGAGCACTTCGTTCTTAGTCTTCCAGACTTATTGTTCCTTTTTGTTTCTTGTGTATGTTGTATGTTACCTGTCTATCCCTACAGCTTACCCCTACTTTTCTCATGATTTCGAAAGTCTTGCACCATTTTACATCATCAAATACTTTTTGCATGTCAGCAGATCCTATGAACGTGTCTTGAATTTACTTCTGTCTTGCTTTCATTATCAACCACTATGTTAGAACTTCCTCTCTGGTGCCTTTACCTTTTCGTCTGATTTTTGTTTCCATTCTTCTGTATGTTATTGTTGTCAGCAACTTGGATGCATGAATTGTTACGCAGATTGTGCAATAATTTTTGAACTTGTTGACTCTTGCAATCTTCAGAACTGTGTGAATGATCTTCTTCCGAAAGTCTGACGAGTATATTGCCAGTCTCATACTTTCTACACACCAATGTGAATAGTTGTTTTTATTGCCACATTCCCCAATGATTTTAGAGATTCCAATGGAATGTTGTCCATCCCTTCTGCCTTATTTGACCTTAAGTTTTTTAAATTCTGATTCTAATATTGACTTCTGTATGTCTTCGTCAGAGAAGACCACCCCTCTCAGAGGTCTTCAGTGTACTCTTTCCACCTATCCGCTCTCTTCTCTGCATTTAACAGTGGAATTCCCATCACACTCTTAATGTTACAGCCCTTGCTTTTTAGTTTCACTGAAGGTTGTTTCGACTTTTCTGTATGTTGAATCAGTCCTTCCAATAATCAGTTCTCTTTAGATTTCTTTGCATTTTTCATGCAGCCATTTCGTCATAGCTTCCCTAAACTTCCTATTTATTTCATTCCTAAGTGAGTTGTACTTCACTATTCCTGAGTTTTTTGTATGTCCTCCTTTTGTTGCTCAACTGAAGTATATCTTCTGTTACCTATGGTTTGGTTACAGTTACCTTCCTTGTACGTATGTTTTCCTTTCCAACTTCTATGACTGCTCTCTTTAGAGATGTCCTTTCCTCTGAATTGTCTACTGAGCTATACGTTATCACAGTACCCATAGCCTCCGAAGAGAACTTGAAGCATATCTAGTGATTCCTTAATATTTCCATATCCCACCTCTTTGAGAGATTAGTCAGGAAGAACCAACGCACAAACTTCAACCTATTTGTCATCGTTACTTAATTATAATCTGAGTGTATATCTGCTCCTGGATACACCTTACAGTCCTGTATCTGATTTCGGAATCTCTGCCTGACCATGATGCAATCTAATTGGAATCCTCTTTGTTCTCGTGGCATTTTCCAAATATGCCTGCTCCTCTTGTGAATCTTGAGCAGACTATTAACTATTACTAACTGAAATTCATTGCAGAACTCAATTGTCTTTCTCCTTTCTCATTCCTTCTACCAAGCGCATATTCTCTTGTAAACATTTCTTCTACTCCTTCCCCTACAAATACATTCCAGTCCTCCATGACTATAAATTGTCATCTCCTTTACGTTAATTCCAATTCCAAAGAAAGCACGTGGTGATAGATGTGAATGTTACTGATCTATCAGTCTGATAAGTTATGGCTGCAAAATACTAACACAAATTCTGTACAGAAGAATGGAAAAACTGGTAGGAGCCAACCTCGGGGAAAATCTGTTTAGAGACAATACTGACCCTACGACTTATCTTAGAAGGTAAGTTAAGGAAAGGCAAACCTACATTTATAGCATTTATAGACTTAGAGAAAACTTTTTACAGTGTTGTCTGGAGTGCTCTCTTTGAAACCCTGAAGGTACCAGGGGTAAAATACAGGGAGCAAAAGACTATTTAAACTTATACAGAAACCAAATTGCAGTTATAAGAGTTGAGGGGCATGAAAGTGAAGCTGTGAAGGAGAAGAGAGTGAGACAGGGTTGTAGCCTATTGCCAATGTTATTTAGTACATGCATTGAGCAAGCTGTAAAGGCAAAGGTAAATTTGGAGTAGGAATTAAAGGAAGGGAGAGGAAAAAATCTTTGAAGAATTACAATGTCACTGGGAAACCTCAGAGACAGCAAAGGACTTAGAAGAGTAGCTGAATGGAATGGACAGTTTCTTGAAAAGAGGATATAAGATGAACATCAACAAAAGCAAAACAAATATAATGAAATGTAGTCACATAAAATCAGGTGATCGTGAGAGAATTAGGTTAGAAAACGAGACATGTAAAGTAGTAGATGAGTTTTGTTATTTGGGCAGCAAAATAACTGATGATGGCCAAAGTAGAGCAGATATAAAATGGCAAGAAAAGCATTTCTGACAAAGACAAATTTGTCAACATCAGATGTAGTGTTAGTAAGTTTTCCTGAAAGTATTTGTCTGGAGTATAGCCTTGTGTGGAACGAAACATAGTCAATGAACATTTTATACAAAAAGAGAATAGAAGCTGTTCAAATGTGGTGCTGCAAAAGAATGCCGAAGGTTAGATGGGTAAATTGTGAAACTAATTAGGAGGTACTGAATATAATTGGGGAGAAAAGAAATTTGTGGCCAGCCTGACTAGAGCAAGGGATCATTGGTAAGGCACATTCTGAGACATCAAGGCATCCCCAATTTAGTATTGGAGGGAAGTGTCCATGATAAAAATCATAGAGGGAGAATGAGAGATGAATACAGTAAGCAGATTCAGATGGATGTACATTTTAGAATTTATTTGGAGATGAAGAGTCTTGCATAGAATAGAGTAACATGGAGAGCTACATCAAACCAGTTTTCGGACTGTAGATCACAGTAGCTCCCTTTACATTCTGAATTACCCATTCAGTATCCTCATATACTTTCTCCCTCTCTTCATTTTCTGCTTGTGATGTTTGCATATACACTGGTGTCCAAAATTAAAGCAACAAACATAAATTTTGCAAGGTTGTGTTTATTTTGTCACAAAACAATATACACGGGTGATAGTAAAGCAGAAACAGTGTAAAGAATACAGAATGTAAAAAACTACAACATGCTCAGTGCTAGATAAAAATGTTCTTAATTTTTTCCAACTTAATGGACTTGCTCACACTTTCTGACTACTGATTAATGTGCTTAGTACGGGGTGTGAGCCATACTGTGAATGATGTCATCAATCTCATGTTGGGGCAATAATGCCCATTCCTCCTGCAGAGCTGCTCGCAAGTCTTAGAGTTATTGGTGAAAGCTTATCTGATGCAACCTGTCCCCCATGCATTCCAGACGTGCTCTATGGGATTCCATCGGGAGAGTGAGCAGGCCCTGCCATGGGTGTGAGCCATACTGTGAATGATGTCATCAATCTCATGTTGGGGCAATAATGCCCATTCCTCCTGCAGAGCTGCTCGCAAGTCTTAAAGAGTTATTGGTGAAAGCTTATCTGATGCAACCTGTCCCCCATGCATTCCAGACGTGCTCTATGGGATTCCATCTGGAGAGTGAGCAGGCCCTGCCATGGGTGCAGTATCTTCTGTTTCCAAGAAAACAGCAACCATCCATACTCTATGAAGTCAAGCATTATCGTCCATCAGTACGAAGTCTGGCCCACAGCACTTCGCAAAAACCACACATGAAATCCTAAGATCTCGTCACAATACCTGACAACAGTTAAACCTTGCCTATTCATCCGTATAATTCCATGAAGAGCTGTTTTTGTGGTTAACATAATCCCTGCCCACATCATTAGGGATTCTTCTCGATATCGGTCTCTTCTCACAGTATTTGGGTCCTGAAGTCGAGTTGCACATTCCCTCCAGATGCAAAGCTGTCGAAAATCACTCTCCAGACAATGTCAGGGCTCATCTGTGAAAAGAAGATTTGCTCACTGTTTGACCATCCAAGTGGCATGCTGACAACTTCAGTCTAGACATTCCCTTCTGTGAAGTTACATCAGAGGTACACATACAGCAGGTCTCCAACAATAAAAGCCACTTTACCGAAGACTTCTGTACACCGTTTGCCTCGATAAAAAAGTACACTGGATGCTGCGGGGTCAGATGCCAGTTACCATGCAGTAATAAGGCGATATCTTCGTGCTCTTACAGGCAAATAACAGTCCTCTCTTTCTGATATCACAAATGGTCAGCTCTACCATGGTTTTTGGGATACAGTTTCGTCCTCGCCGTAGCCGTCGGTGGTTCACAACCCCACAACAGGCTACAGCAGTCCACTCACCCCACTGCTGCCCCACACTAAACCCAGCATTATTGTGCGGTTTGGCCCCCAGTGGAATCAACCAAATAATTTCTTGGTATCCCTAGCATGTGTTGTACACTTTTCTTGCTGTTATATAACTTCCATGTCACCTTAACTGCTTCAGTACTGTAATAGAGAGGTGATTAAAATGCTCTGGGTTACCAATGTATAGTTCAAAGTGAAATGAAACATTTATATTTTCCATGGTAACTTAACTCTCATGTTACAGGACTGCAAGTTGCTGAATGGCTTCCACTTTCTGAGGGTGAAAAAATAGTCACTAAAGCAAAGAAGATCTTGAGTGAAGATTTTAAAGCATACTATACAGTAGCACATTTATATTTGGATAAAACTCTGACATTATGGCATACATGCGACAAAAGTTATAATGCATATCTTAGTAACTTGAATTGGCTTGAGAAAAGATGTTCACTTCATCATCTCAAACTAAGGTAAAACTCTAATTTCTTATTTAACACTGTTGGAAATTAAGATGAAATATATGACTTATTAATCATTGTAAACATCCCACAATTAGACTGAACTACATAACTGTGATTTATTTGTCTTATGGTGTCCATTTCTAAATAGTGTCATTGACATATAGAGTACATGTTAAATTAACTGAAAGAACATCCAGACTACAAATAGTCCAATTAATCAGTTAAATGGACCTACAGGTACTATTTAATTTGGGACTTGTGGGACAGGAAGATATAATTGCACAACAGAAGAAAAGAATCACATTTTCAAAACTCTGTAATTGTCTCCTGTTGTGTTACAGAAGTTCGAATGCAAAACTACGGCACTCTGTGATGTCACTCCCAAGCTCGACAATGCTACAAACAGCAAAGTGTCGACACATCAGGGAAAAAGGCCAGACCTCAGAAGTTCATGTGTAGTGTAAGTTGGGTTAATGATGTCACATTGGCACCAAATTTCACCACAATTCTACCCAATGCCCCTATGAATGTGTCACATGATGGGAAGGTCGTCATAATCCCTCTCATCCACACTTCGCACCGTCTTGTGATGCCTCTGTGATGGAGGTCAGAAATGTGACATCCATTTCAGATGCACCACTGCTCAGTTGACACAAAAAGGCCTCTGGGGGGAGGGGGGCATAAAGGGCATTGATGAAACCACCCCTTTTCTTGGGGCACTGATTGCCACACATTTCATAGCTGAAAACAACAGTTTGCAGTGCCATGAGCAGCAGGACAACATTCTTGACAACCTGTGACACTGCTGACATCCCTGGAAGTTTCAACTCTTCTCTAAGGACACTATGGGGCTGCATCCCCATTGAACATGATCATACACTTTTGGAGTGTAGTGTGACTGCAGCTTTTGCTCTCATACACGAGTAGGAACCCCTAGGGACCATTCACAACCATTTGTTGAAATTTTAACTTGGTACAAAACAGCAAAATGTGATTATGCATTTTCAGCCTCCTGTTGCATGATCACTGGAGGGGTGGGGGTTGCTTGCTGACGTTAGATACATGCAGGTATAAAACAGCAAAGGGTCCCTCTAAAACACTTCCCCTCCCCCCCAGATCCCACCCAGTTCAGCAACACCCTTGGTGGCACCCGGCCCCACTTTATTCATGAAGTGGGAGGGCTGAAAATGCATAAGCACCCTATGATGCTTTGGATCACACTCAAATTTCATTGAATGGCCCCTAGTTGTTCCAGGCTGTACACAAAAGTAAAAATTGCTGTTGCACTGCACTTGAAAGGAGTGTGATCATGTTCAATGAGCATGGAGCCATACATTGAATGGCTAGTTGTTCCAGCCTGTACACAAGAGAAAAAAATGCTGTCACACAGCCCTTGAGAGGACTGTGGTCATGTTCAATGTGCATGGAGCCACACCATGTCCTTAGAGATGGAGTGACACATCCAGGGGTGTCAGCAGTATCAAGGTTTTTAAGAACATTGTCCTATTGCTTTACTCACTGCGAACTGTGGTTTTCGACTGTGAGCTGCTTGGGAATCAACACCCCATGTGAAGGTGTGGTTTCATTGATGCCCATTATGCCACCCCTGAGAGTTTTTCATTTCTATTCTGAACGGTGGTGTGTTTGAAATGTTTTCCTCAGCCACCCGCAAGAAAACTCTTGATTTCAATGCTGGGCCTTGTGGTTTTGACCTCCATCACAGAGGTGTCAAAAGAAGGGGTGAAATGTGAATGAGAGAGTGTGTGAAGACATTCCCATCATGTGACACATCCATGGTGGCATTAGGCAGAAATTTGCTGCTGATGTGACTTCATTAATATGCTTTACAAGAAACATGAACTTCTGAGTTTTGGTCTTTTTTTTGCATGTGTTTACACCTTGCTGTTTGAAGTATCATTGAGTGTAGGGTAACACCATAGTGTGCTATGCTTTTGCATCATTACAGAGGAAGTTTGTAGGCACCTTGGAGCCAAATTTCAAACTTCTCCATCAAAATAGGAGACAATTATGAGGTTTTGAAAAAATGGTCCTTTAATTATGTTGCTCAGCATGATTAGTGAGTTTTGGAAGGGAAATGTTTGGATTCTGAGAGTGGCATCTGGCTATAGGTACAGTGTAATGTCAGAAATTAGTAGGTTTTAAAAATATGAAATTGAACCATGTTTAAAGTGCAGAAGTATCAAATTCTTCTGGACTTGAAGCTTTTTTTCCCCTGCAGAATTTCCTATAATTCTTTCTTAGCAGACCCAACTGCCTGTTTAGCATATCTGCCACTTAAGCCGCGTAATTTATTGCAAACCTCACCTTGCCATGCTATGGGATCTTAACAGTAACTTGTCAGTCAGGCTGTACGAATCGCTGTATAATTTCAGTCAGATGTAAAAAAAGAAAAAAGGATGATAATTTTTAAGTATATGGTACAGTAACAAAGCCATAATTAATGACACAGCCAAAATAACAATAATATGCAATTTTCTTGTGCATCAGTGTCTGAGGCATTGGATAACATTTGCAATGAAACACATCTGTTCAATTGTGTAATGAAAAGTTCTGATGCAATGCCAATAATTTAAGGATTGAAAGAAACAACTCAATAGTAAAAGCACTGACTCAGCAAAAGTCTTGTAAACAAGATTGAGGACTTTGCTAGCTTTCAGATAAGGACAAGGGGATTGTAGGACGTGTCACTTGGACAACGTCTATCTATATAAAACCAAGAAAGTGGTATGTGGGGAGGAGCGTGTGGGGGGCAAGGATCCAGATGACGTGGGTTGTGAAGCAAGCATTAGAATCGAACATGTACTCAGCGGCAATTTCTGCCACTGGGTGGTTAATCCACTCCTGGTTACAATTTGACAATCGCAATCTATTTGAATGGATGGCTGTTTGGTGCTTGTTCCCAAATAAAATGCTGTGCAGAAATTCCTGCAGAGCTGATATATGGCATGACTGCTTTCATGGATGACCCTCCCTTTGATGGGAAAGAATAGGCCTGCCAGGAGACTAGAGTACAACTGGAAGGGTGCATTGGACAGGTCTTGCACATGAATCTTCCACAAGGTTGTGACCCATCTAGCATGGGGTTGGGAGTAGTTGTGCTTCAAGGAGATTGGGTTACTGATGGAATACCACTTTAGGAGAGGTTGGAAGGTTTGTAAGTAGTATGGTCCTTGTTCCTGGACATAATGATGTGGTATGTTCCTCATTCGTGGGCATAATGATAAACAGTCGAAGTTCTGACGAAAGATAGGGTTATGTTCCAGTGCAGGATGATAGTGGATAACGGGCGGGGGGGAGGGGGGGTAGGTGTTTCTTTTGCAGTTGGTTCTTGGGCATGGTCAGAGTATCAGTGATGTGTGTGAATATGGCATGGAAACATGTCTGTGGACTGGGTTTGAGGAATGCTGCCTGCCTTAGTAAGAGCTTCAGCTCGTAGCTGCGGATGTGCCATCCTTGAGAGACCAGACTATATGGGAGTGACGTTTTGGTGTGGAAGGGATGGCAGCTGCCAAAATGAAGGTACTGTTGGTGGTTAGTGGACTTAGTATGGACACAGGTTTGGAAGGAACCATCAGAGATGTGGATGTGAACGTCCAGGATTGCTGGACAGAGGTTTGGAAGGAACCATCAGAGATGTGGATGTGAACATCCAGGATTGCTGGGTTGGGGAGGGCCAGATGAGTTGGACAGGAGAGGAGGTATTGAGGCTGTTTAGGAATGAGGACCCGATGCCTTGTCCCAGGGTCCAGAATGCCATGCATTGATGGAAACAAAAGTGTAACACAGTCAGCTTCAAAATTTACTTTCATAGCGTATTCATGTGGCTAACAAGCATCTGCCATTGCTTTGCTTTTCCATATGGTGAGAACAAAAAACTGTAGATTCCTGTTAGAATGTGGTCATCCTTGCACATGAATTAATTGTGAAAGTGCTATAAGCAACTTTGACTGTATAGAACAATATTGGCATATATTTAGTCTGTGTTTTAGTTATTTTCATCATATATGAGTGAACTTTTTAAAAAAGGCTTTTGACATGGTCTTATACTTGATTGTTTTTACATCAGTTGGGTTAGATTACTGTCACGGATTAACAGACGTTTTGTTAAAATGAATGTGTGTGATGGGCTTTGCTAAGTTGTGTTGGCTGAATTCAAAAAATTAAATCAGTTTTTGGCTGTTGGTTCAGTTTTCGCACAACATGTTGCCCTCTATCTGTCATAATCCACGAAAGTGCTTCTTGTTCTTCTGTGGCTTAACTTAAATATTCTGAAGATTTAAATTTAAAAATAATAAATATGTACAAGGAATTATGACACATGACTGTTCGTAAATCTTCCTCTAGGAAAGTAGGTAGTTGGGCAACTGTGCTTGAACACAGAAGCACCTTGTATTTTGCCACTTCCATCTTGTCAACAAGAGTTCTGATGATTGTTAGAAGTGACTGCCTGTTGTTAAAAGTTTGAGGAACTTTGTGTTAATTCAGAAGAACAAATGCCTTGAATCTGTCTGAATATCACAAATTCATTCTGCTACATGAGGGAAAAGTATAATCTGAAATGCAAGAATGGTAACTTAATCCTCTTGTAAAGAAGTGCTTAGAACTTTATTTTGAGTGTAAAGTTGATGACCAGCACAAGAATTGGGCACTCTACATTTCTTGTTTGCGTGTACTGCCCTTCCAATAGGCTGGTTAAAAGGATAATGTCAAATGTACTCTGCTGTTTGCTGTTGCCATGATTTCTTGGGAACCAACAGACCACACAACTGATTGTTATCATTGTCAGGCAGAAATATATGAAACCACAAAAAAGCACAACACAACACTGTTCAGTATCTTAACTTATGTCTACTGTGTGTCACTGTAAAGAATTGCCAGTACCAGTGCCTCTTGAAAATGTGACAGCAAGTGAAGACATTTACAGTGACAAACATGCAGAAAAGGACATATCCATGCTGAACAAACATTTCAAGATCACTAAATCAAATGAGTCACATGTTTTGTTGTGAGGGTATCTTGACAATCTTATTCATGATTTATAATTATTGAAACAACAGGCTGAGCTTTTAGTTTTGTAAATTAGGGAATTAATATTTGATGAGCATTTCTTTGATGTGTTAGTTGGTATTGAAAGAACAACATGGCTGTCCTTCACAAGTGTCTGCAAGAGCTTCCTTGGCAACCATAGGGCAGAGAACTGATGTGATATAATATAAGGCTACTGAGATTATGTCACTTGAACTAAATTTCTGAATGATATTTGGACTGCTTCCCAGATAATTTTGGGGCCATTAGTTATGAATGCGGAGAGCAGTTCCAACAGAATATTTCTCATATAGAAAAGCGTATATATACATATAGGCTGGTGTAAACATTTACAAAAACCATTACTTCATGAAAACTGATGCCAGTATAGAAATTATTTTGATTTCGGAGCAAATTATCTTCCAGTGCATACTGTTCTTGCAGCATTTTTTTTTTAACCAGTGTGTTTGTATGCTCTTTGTCTTACTAATAATCCATTTCTGCTGCACTCTACTAAAAACATTGTCATATAAATGCTGTTGAAATTTGTACTCTTCGACATTTCTTGTTTCTGTATTGGACCTTTCATTTCCACTAATCCCTAGTTTCCTGTTATCACCTTTTTTTGATAGAGCTCAGGTTTGATTCAATATCTGTGATGTTGAGTTACTTGTACAAACACATAGAATTTTCTGCTGAGTTAGCTCACCTAAATAAAAAAGCATCCCTGCTCCCAGTACTAGGAAGAAAGCACAGGTCACTTCCATCTACAACAAAGGTAGAAGATAACTCTACACACTTACACTGCGAACGACAATGAAGTGCATGCCAGAGGGTAATTAGCATTGTACCATGTGTGAGTGTTCTAACCACATACGATTGAGGCTCCTAATAATAAGTAAATCAACAGATCAGGTTTGCTGACCCATAGGAGTGTGTTACTGAAGTGAGGTTATAATTAGTCACAAACGAGTTAATCTATATTTTTAGATAGTATCTAAATAGGCAATGATCTTGACTTTCAGAACACCAATTAAACAATGGAAACTCCAGGTAGGAATATCAGCAGTGTAGGAGCAGACAGATTGCTAATTACTGTAAAGAAGGCATGTCAAGTTGCAGAAAGAGACCATTAAAACTCTCACATATAGCTTTTGGCCAAAGCCTTTGTCACTAAAAACACACACACACACACACACACACACACACACACACACACACACACACTGTTCACTCACACAAGCAAGCACACCTCATGCACATGCGACCACCAACTTGAACGTAAATTTAAGTATTAGCTGTGTTTTTCTTACTTGTCACTTCTTGTTCTGTGTGTTTTTGCTTTTAGGAAGCTTTAATTTTCGAGTACTAGTAATAGTGTTCCATAGATTTCGTGTTTGTTTTGAACACAGTCCAGAGGCAGTTAGTGCTTATTTTCATTGTTTCCAACAAGAAGTGTCTAGTAACCACAGTTTAGTCGGCTATCAGCTGCCTTTAGATAATTAGCAGTCTAGTTAAAAGTTGATTACTTAAGTCTCTACAGTAAATTGTTGATTTCTTAGGATGGATAGGATGTGTGACTGCTGTGTACAGGTGCAGGAGGAGCTGGCCACTGTTCGCAAACAGCTGAGCATGGTGATGGCCGTAGTCAGCTCTGTTCAGGCTGCTGCCTCGGAGTGTAGTGGCAGTGTGGAGTCTCACCTCAGGTGTTACATGCTTCACCCACGGCCCCTGCTGTCGAGACATCTTTGCTGGTACCAGGTGTGGTTGGGCCACCCTCTCCTCAAGAGGAGTGGCAGGTTCTACGGTGTTCGCAACGCACGAGGCGGAGGGTCAATGTGGAGGCTGGCCGTGTGGCGTCGCCTGCTCTCCCTGTGAGTCAACCTGTAGCTGCTCTTTCAGCAAAGTCTGAGCAGGCACTCGGGGGGAGGGGTTTATTAGTGATTGGGAGCTCCAATGTCAGGTGGGTGATGGAGCCCCTTAGGGAAATAGTGGAAAGGTCAGAGAAGAAGGCCAGTGTTCACTCTTTCTGCTTGCCGGGGGGTCTCATCCGAGATGTGGAGGAGGCCCTGCCGGTGGTGATAGAGAGCACTGGGGGCACCCAACTCAAATCGTTGCTCATGTTGGCACCAATGACTCCTGCCGTCTGGGTTCAGAGGTCATCCTCAGTTCATACAGGCGGTTTTCAGAGTTGGTGAAGGCGGAAAGCCTCGCTCGTGGGGTGGAATCTGAGCTAACTATTTTTAGTGTCGTTCCCAGAACCGATCACGGTCCTCTGGTTTGGAGCCGAGTGGAAGGCTTAAACAAGAGGCTCAGACGATTGTGCAGAGATCTGAGGTGCAAATTTCTCGACCATCTGCTATCGGGTAGAAAAATGTAGGGTCCCCCTGAATAGGTCAGGCATTCACTACACGCAGAAAGCAGCTACAAGGGTAACAGAGAACGTGTGGAGTGCACTTGTGGGTTTTTTAGGTTAGAGAATTCCCTCCCTAGGCCCGACAAGACGCCTCCTGAGACGTGATCAGGTAGCAGTAGGCAAAACGCAACAGGGAATGACAATATTAATGTGGTAATAGTAAACTGCAGGAGCGTCTATAGAAAGGTCCCAGAACTGCTCTCAGTAATAAACAATCACAATGCCCACATAGTACTAGGGACAGAAAGTTGGCTGAAACCAGAGGTAAACAGTAATCAAATTCTAAACTCAGATTGGAATGTATACCACAGAGACAGGCTGGACAGTGAAGGGGGAGGCGTGTTTATAGTGATAAAAAGTGCACTAGTATTGAAGGAAATTGACGGAGATCCGAAATGTGAAATAATTTGGGTGAAGGTCATCTACATCTACATCTACATGATTACTCTGCAATTCACACTTAAGTGCCTGGCAGAGGGTTCACCGAACCATTTTCATACTGCTTCTCTACCATTTCACTCTCGAATGGAGCGTGGGAAAAAGGAACACCTAAATCTTTCCGTTCGAGCTCCGATTTCTCTTATTTTATTATGATGATCATTTCTCCCTATGTAGATGGGTGTCAACAAAATATTTACGCATTCGAAAGAGAAAGTTGGTGGTTGAAATTTCGTAAATAGATCTCGCCGCAAAGAAAACCGCCATTTTTTCAGTGACTGCCACCCCAACTCACGTATCATATCAAAGATACTCTCACCCCTATTGCGCGATAACATGAACCGAGCTGTCCTTCTTTGCACTTTTTCAATGTCCTCCGTCAATCCTACCTGGTAAGGATCCCATACTGCGCAGCAATATTCCAGCAGAGGATGGACAAATGTAATTTATGCTGTCTCTTTAGTGGGTTTGTCACATCTTATAAGTGTTCTGCCAACAAAGCGCAGTCTTTGTTTCACCTTCCCCACAATATTATCTATGGGGTCTTTCCAATTTAAGTTGCTCAAAATTATAATTCCCAGGTATTTAGTCGAATTGACAGCCCTTAGATTCGTGCGATTTATCGCATGTCCAAAATTTATTGGATTCCTTTTAGTACCCATGTGGATGACCTCGCAACAGCTGTTCTGGTTTCGAATTCTGGAATATTTACTTCATCTTTTTTCGTGAATGAATTACGGAAAACTGTATTTAGTAACTCTGTTTTAGTGGCACCATCATTGGTAACATTTCCATCGCTATCGCGCAGTGCCGGTATTGACTGTTTTTTGCCACTGGTGTACTTCATATATGACCAGAATCTCTTTGGGTTTTCTACCATATTTTGAGACAATATTTCATTGTGAAAACTATTAAAAGCATCTCGCATTGACGTCCGCACTAAATTTCAAGCTTCTGTGGAACTTAGCCAGTCTTGGGGATTTTGCGTTCTTCTGAATTTGGCATGCTTTTTTTGTTGCTTCTGCAACAGTGTTCTGACGTGTTTTGTGTACCATGGTGGATCAGTCCCGTCTCTTATTAACTTATGCGGTATGAATCTATCTTTCGCTGTCGATACTGTATCTTTGAATTTGAGCCATATCTGGTGTACACTTACATAAGTAGTGTGGAAGGAATGGAGACTCTCTCTTAGGAAGGCATCAAGCGAATTTTTATCTGCTGTTTTATATAGATATATTTTGCGTTTATTTTTAGTGGTTTTGGTTGATATGGTTTTGAGCCTCGCTACAATGATCTTGTGATCACGAATCCCTGTATCCGTCATGACACTCTCTATTATATCACTATTATTTATGGCTAAGAGGTCAAGTGTGTTTCCACAACCATTTACAATTTGTGTGGGCTCATGAACTAATTGTTAAAAGCAATTCTCAGAGAGAGTATTTAGTACAATTTCTGAAGATGTTTCCTGTCTACCACCAGCTTTGAACATGTATTTTTGCTAACAAATTGAGGTAGATTGAAGTCTCCACCAATTATAACTGTGTGAGTGGGGTATTTTTTTGTAATGAGATTCAAGTTTTCTTTGAAGCGTTCAGCTATTATATCATCTGAGTCGGGGGTCGGTAGAAGGGCCAATTACTATTTTGTACTGCTGTTGAGTACAACTTCTACCAATAGTAATTCGCAGGAACTATCTATTTCAACTTCACTACAAGGTACACTACTACCAACAGACACAAACACACCACCACCTACTTTATTTAATCTATCCTTTCTGAACACGGTTTGCGCCTCTGTAAAAAAGCACGGTTAAAGCAGGCTCAAACATGGTAATTGGATGTCTCTATAGGCCCCCTGGCTCAGCAGCTGTTGCGGCAGAACACCTGAAGGAAAATTTGGAAAATATTTCAAGTAGATTTCCCAACCCTGTTATAGTTTTGGGTAGAGATTTTAATTTACCAGATATAGACTGAGAGACTCAAACTTTTATAACAGGTGGCAGGGACAAAGAATCCAGTGAAATTTTTTTAAGTACATTATCTGAAAACTACCTTGAGCAGTTAACAGAGAACTGACTCGTGGTGAAAACATATTAAACCTTCTGGTGACAAACAGACCTGAACTATTTGAAACAGTTAACGCAGAACAGGGAATCAGCGATCATAAAATGGTTACAGCATCGGTGATTTCAGCTGTAAATAGAAATATTAAAAAAGGTAGGAAGATTTTTCTGTTTAGCAAAAGTGACAAAAAACAGATTTCAGAGTACTTGACGGCCCAACACAAAAGTTTTATCTCAAGTACAGTTAGTGTTGAGGATTAGTGGACAAAGTTCAAAACCATAGTACAATATACATTAGATGAGTATGTGCCAAGCAAGATCGTAAGAGATGGAAAAGAGCCACTGTGGTACAACAACCGAGTTAGAAAACTGCTACGGAAGCAAAGGGAACTTCACAGCAAACAAAAACGTAGCCAAATCCTTACAGACAAACAAAAATTACACGAAGCAAAATGTAGTGTGAGGAGGGCTATGCGAGAGGCGTTCAACGAATTCGAAAGTAAAGTTCTATGTACTGACTTGGCAGAAAATCCTAAGAAATTTTGGTCTTATGTCAAAGCAGTAGGTGGATCAAAACAAAATATCCAGACACTCTGTGACCAAAATGATACTGAAACAGAGGATGACAGACTAAAGGCTGAAATACTAAATGTCTTTTTCCAAAGCTGTTTCATAGAGGAAGACTGCACTGTAGTTCCTTCTCTAGATTGTCGCACAGATGACAAAATGGTAGATATTGAAATAGATGACAGAGGGATAGAAAAACAATTAAATTCACTCAAAAGAGGAAAGGCCGCTGGACCTGATGGGATACAAATTCAGTTTTACACAGAGTACGTGAAGGAACTTGCCCCCCTTCTTGCAGCGGTGTACTGTAGGTCTCTAGAAGAGCATAGCGTTTCAAAAGATTGGAAAAGGATACAGGTCGTCTCCGTTTTCAAGAAGGGACATCGAACAGATGTCCAGAACTATAGACCTACATCTCTAATGTTGATCAGCTGTAAAATTTTGAAACACGTATTATGTTCGAGTATAATGACTTTTCTGGAGACTAGAAATATACTCTGTAGAAATCAGTATGGGTTTAAAAAAAGACGATTCGTTCACAAGACTCAGAGGGCCATAGACACGGGTTCCCAGGTAGATGCCGTGTTTCTTGACTTCCGCTAGGCGTTTGATACAGTTCCCCACAGTTGTTTAATGAACAAAGTAAGAGCAATTCTGTGATTGGGTTGAAGAGTTCCTAGATAACAGAATGCAGTATGTCATTCTCAATGGAGAGTAGTCTTCCGAAGTAAGAGTGATTCCAGGTGTGCCGCAGGGGAGAGTCGTAGAACCATTGCTATTCCCAATATATACAGGGTGGTCCATTGATAGTGACTGGGCCAAATATCTCACGAAATAAGCATCATACGAAAAAACTACGAAGGATGAAACTCATCTAGCAGATGGCACTATGGTTGGCCCGCTAGATGATGCTGCCATAGGTCAAACGGATATCAACTGCGTTTTTTTAAATAGGAACCCCCATTTTATATTACATATTCGTGTAGTACATAAAGAAATATGAATGTTTTAGTTGGACCACTTTTTTCACTTTGTGATAGATGGCGTTGTAATAGTCACAAACGTATAAGTACGTGGTATCAGGTAACATTTCACCAGTGCAGACGGTATTTGCTTTGTGATACATTACCCGTGTTAAAATGGACCATTTACCAATTGTGGAAAAGGTCGATATCGTGTTGGTGTATGGCTATTGTGAACAAAATGCTTGGTTCAAGAATCATAAAAGAAGGTTGTATACATGGAAGAAGCCTGGAGATACTGACAGGTGTCAGATAGATTATATAATGGTAAGACAGAGATTTAGGAACCAGGTTTTAAATTGTAAGACATTTCCAGGGGCAGATGTGGACTCTGACCACAATCTATTGGTTATGAACTGTAGATTAAAACTGAATAAACTGCAAAAAAGTGGGAATTTAAGGAGATGGGACCTGGATAAACTGACTAAACCAGAGGTTGTTCAGAGTTTCAGGGAGAGCATAAGGGAACAATTGACAGGAATGGGGGAAAGAAATACAGTAGAAGAAGAATGGGTAGCTTTGAGGGATGAAGTAGTGAAGGCAGCAGAGGATCAAATACGTAAAAAGACGAGGGCTAGTAGAAATCCTTGGGTAACAGAAGAAATACTGAATTTAACTGATGAAAGGAGAAAATACAAAAATGCAGTAAATGAAGCAGGCAAAAAGGAATACAAACGTCTCAAAAATGAGATTGACAGGAAGTGCAAAATGTCTGAGCAGGGACAGCTAGAAGACAAATGTAAGGATGTAAAGTCTTATCTCCCTAGGGGTAAGATAGATACTGCCTACAGGAAAATTAAAGAGACCTTTGGAGAAAAGAGAAGCACTTGTATGAATATCAGGAGTTCATATGGAAACCCAGTTCTAAGCAAAGAAGGGAAAGAAGGAAGGTGGAAGAAGTATATAGAGGGTCTATACAAGGGCGATGTACTTGAGGACAGTATTATAGAAATGGAAGAGGATGTAGATGAAGATGAAATGGGAGATATGATAGTGCGTGAAGAGTTTGACTGAGCACTGAAAGACCTGAGTCGAAACAAGGCCCTGGGAGTAGACAACATTCCATTAGAACTACTGACCACCTTGGGAGAGCCAGTCCTGAGAAAACTCTACCATCTGGTGAGCAAGATGTATGAGACAGCCGAAATACCCTCAGACTTCAAGAAGAATATAATAATTCCAATCCCAAAGAAAGCAGGTGTTGACAGATGTGAAAATTACCGAACTGTCAGTTTAATAAGTCATGGCTGCAAAATACTAACGCGAATTCTTTACAGACGAATGGAAAAACTAGTAGAAGCCGACCTTGCGGAAGATCAGTTTGGATTCCATAGAAATATCAGAACACGTGAGGCAATACTGACCCTACGACTTATCTTAGAAGCTAGATTAAGGAAAGGCAAACCTACGTTTCTAGTATTTGTAGACTTAGAGAAAGCTTTTGACAATGTTGACTGGAATACTCTCTTTCAAATTCTAAAGGTGGCAAGGGTAAAGCACAGGGAGCGAAAGGCTATTTACAATTTGTACAGAAACCAGATGGCAGTTATAAGAGTCGAGGGACATGCAAGGGAAGCAGTGGTTGGGAAGAGAGTGAGACAGGGTTGTAGCCTCTCCCCGCTGTTATTCAATCTGTATATTGAGCAAGCAGAGAAGGAAACGAAAGAAAAATTCGGAGTAGGTATTAAAATCCATGGAGAAGAAATAAAAACTTTGAGGTTCGCCAATGGCAATGTAATTCTGCCAGAGACAGCAAAGGACTTGGAAGAGCAGTTGAATGGAATGGATAGTGTCTTGAAAGGAGGATATAAGATGAACATCAACAAAAGCAAAATGAGGATAATGGAGTGTAGTCGAATTAAGTCGGGTGATGCTGAGGGAATTAGATTAGGAAATGAGACACTTAAAGTAGTAAAGGAGTTTTGTTATTTGGGGAGAAAAATAACTGATGATGGTTGAAGTAGAGAGGATATAAAATGTAGACTGGCAATGGCAAGGAAAACGTTTCTGGAGAAGAGAAATTTGTTAACATCGAGTATAGATATAAGTGTCAGCAAGGCGTTTCTGAAAGTATTTGTTTGGAGTGTAGCCATGTATGGAAGTGAAACGTAGACAATAAATAGTTTGGATGAAAAGAGAATAGAAGTTTTTGAAATGTGGTGCTACAGAAGAATGCTGAAGATTAGATGGGTAGATCACATAACTAATGAGGAAGTATTCAATAGGACTGGGGAGAAGAGAAGTTTGTGGCACAGCTTGACTAGAAGAAGGGATCGGTTGGTAGGACATGTTCTGAGGCATCAAGGGATCACCAATTTAGTATTGGAGGGTAGTGTGGAGGGTAAAAATCGTAAAGGGAGACCAAGAGATGATTACACTAAGCAGCTTCAGAAGGATGTAGGTTGTGGTAGGTACTGGGATATGAAGAAGCTTGCACTGGATAGACTAGCATGGAGAGCTGCATCAAACCAGTCTCAATTGCGGAAAATGTCGATATCGTGTTGAAGTATGGCTATTGTGAACAAAATGCCCAAAGGGCGTGTGCTATGTGTGCTGCTCGGTATCCTGGACGACATCATCCAAGTGTCCGGACTGTTCGCCGGATAGTTACGTTATTTAAGGAAACAGGATGTGTTTAGCCACATGCGAAATGTCAACCATGACCTGCAGCAAATGATGATGGCCAAGTAGGTGTTTTGGCTGCTGTCACGGCTAAACTGCACATCAGTAGCAGACAAATTACGCGAGAATCGGGAATCTCAGAAACTTCAGCATCGATTGCTTCCGTGCCGTATTTCTATGCACCAGGAATTGCATGGCGACGACTTTGAACATCATGTACAGTTCTGCCACTGGACACTAGAGAAATTACGGGACGATGACAAATTTTTGGCATGCGTTCTATTTAGCGACGAAGCGTCATTCACCAACAGAGGTAACATAAACTGGCATAATATGCACTATTGGGCAATGCAAAATCCACGATGGCTGCGACAAGTAAAACATCAGCGACCTTGGTGGGTTAATGTATGGCAACGTACTTCCAACATGATGGATGTCTGGCACATAGCTCGCATGCAGTTGAAGCGGTATTGAATAGCATATTTCATGACAGGTGGATTGATCGTTGAAGCACCATAACATGGCCTGCACGTTCACTGGATCTGAGGTCCTTGGATTTCTTTCTGTGGGGAAAGTTGAAGGATATTTGCTATTGTGATCCACCGACAATGCCTGACAACATGCGTCAGTGCATTGTCTAGTTGTTGGGGTTGTTTTTGGGAAGGAGACCAGACAGCGAGGTCATCGGTCTCAACGGATTAGGGAAGGACGAGGAAGGAAGTCGGCCGTGCCCTTTGAAAGGAACCATCCCGGCATTTGCCTGGAGCGATTTAGGGAAATCACGGAAAACCTAAATCAGGATGGCCGGACGCGGGATTGAACCGTCGTCCTTCCGAATGCGAGTCCAGTGTCTAACCACTGCGCCACCTCGCTCGGTAGCGCATTGTCAAATCATGTGCGAACGTTACGGAAGACGAACTACTTGCTGTTGAGAGGAATGTCGTTACATGTATTGCCAAATGCATTGAGGTTGACGGACATCATTTTGAGCATTTATTGCATTAATGTGGTATTTACAGGTAATCACGCTGTAACAGCATGCTTTCTCAGAAATGATAAGTTCACAAAGGTACATTTATCACATTGGAAAAACCAAAATAAAATGTTCAAATGTACCTACATTCTGTATTTTAATTTAAAAAACCTACATGTTACCAACTGTTTGTATAAAATTGTGAGCCATATGTTTGTGACTATTACAGAACCATCTATTACAATGCAAAAAAAATGGTCCAACTAAAACATTCATATTTCTTTATGTACTACACTAATATGTAATAAAAAATGGGGGTTCCTATTTAAAAAAACGAAGTTGATATACGTTTGACCTATGGCAGCTAGCAGACCAACCATAGCCGCCATCTGGTTTGCCCCTTCAAGCTAGCCAAGTTTCATTCTTTTTAGTTTTTTCATTTGACGGTTTTCAGGCGGATATGCTGTAGTTTATCGAGAGGTTGTAACAATGGAAAATTGTACTGAAATGCAGGAGGGTTTGCAACGAATTGACACATGGTGCTGGGAATGGCAATTGAATCTCAATGTAGACAAGTGTAATGTGCTGCGAATACATAGAAAGAAAGATCTGTTATCATTTAGCTACAATATTGCAGGTCAGCAACTGGAAGCAGTTAATTCCATAAATTATCTGGGAGTAGGCATTAGCAGTGATTTAAAATGGAATGACCATATAAAATTAATCGTTAGTAAAGCAGATGCCAGACTGAGATTCATTGGAAGAATCCGAAGGAAATGCTGTCCTAAAACAAAGGAAGTAGGTTACAGTACATTTGTTCGCCCACTGCTTGACTACTGCTCACCGGTGTGGGATCTGTACCAGGTAGAGTTGATACAAGAGATAGAGAAGATCCAATGGAGAGCAGCACCCTTCATTACAGGATCATTTAGTAACCGTGAAAGCATTACGGAGATGATAGATAAACTCCAGTGGAAGACTCTGCAAGAGAGATGCTGAGTAGCTTGGTACGGGCTTTTGTTGAAGTTTCGAGAATATACCTTCACCGAGGAGTCAAGCAGTATATTGCTCCCTCCTACGTCTATCTCGCGAAGAGACCATGAGGATAAAATCAGAGAGATTGGAGCCCACACAGAGGCATACCGACAATCTTTCTTTCCACAAACAATAAGAGACTGGAATAGAAGGGAGAACCGATAGAAGTACTGAAGGTACCCTCCGCCACACACCATCAGAGGGCTTGAGGAGTATGGATGTAGATGTAGATTCCGAGATGAGATGCCAGAGTTGGCGGTCGTGTGCTCGTGAGAGGTCTCTCTCTCTCTCTCTCTCTCTCTCTCTCTCTCTCTCTCTCTCTCTCTCTCTCTCTCTGATGAAGGATGTGGTTGAAAGCTATCTGCATGTGTCTTTTAATTGTACCTGTCTGCAACTTGACATGTCTTCTTTACTGTAAGTCTTTTCCTACATTGTAGAACATAAATTAATGTAATTAAAGCAGCAAGAAACATTAAACCAGGAACACACAGAAATATGTGCTAAATTATCTTTTCTATCTGTGCTAAGGAATTCATCTAGAGAATAAAAACTTTTTTTCAAGCAGAGTTGCTTTGGCTTACTTTTAAATAGTATGTTATTACGTTGTAGATGTGTAATATTACTTGAAAGTGCATTGAAGAGTTTTTTACTTGTGTGTTTTACATCTTTTTGCACCAGTCACGGATTTCTCAGGTCACATTGTATGCCACATTTCTTTCTTGTGTTATGATGATGGTGTGGTTCATTAATTTCGTATTGAGAAGGATTGTGAAGCATGACTGAGAAAGAGATATTGGATTCCTTTTTTTTAGTACCCTCTGTATCTGTTGGCTCTCCTGTGCAATGTTTATCTCCCGTGGGCTTTTGTGATCAGAATTAGAAATGAATATAATTTGTTTTGCTGAGGTTTATTGATAGAGAATTTGTAGTGAACCAGTTCAGAAACATCTTCAAGTAGTTGATTGGGATTTAACTTTAGGTCAGTGATGGCAACTTTCAGATATCAGTGCCACTTAATTACTGAAAATTTACTTGGAATTGACATTATCTAAAATATACACAGATCTCCAGAGTGTGATTTAAAAGTTCGGATAGTTTCATAATTAATTATCCTAGCTATTTTCCAGTGGAAGGCCCGTCTCATTCTTATAGCTACTTGCACTGTTAATAATGAGTTCTGTGATAAGCTAGGCTGCGACTTCCTGAACTTGTGTCATAGGGTTCAGAACTGTAGGGTGCCTCTAAATGGGTCAGGTGTGCACTACACATCAGAGGCTGCTACCCAGGTAGCTGAACGTGTGTGAAGAACACAAAAGGTAGATTAGGCAACTCTTCATCCAATCCAGATAATGTTAGCAGTAGGAAACCCAGAAGTATCATGTAAGATGAAATGAGGTGTCTTTCACAGGAGAGATTATTAAAATGCTAGTGGTTAACTACCGAAGCATTCACAGCAAAGTGCCAGAGTTTGAAGTGGTCCTGGAAAAGCAGTGAAGGTCACATAATACTGGGTACTGAAAGTTGGTTGAAACTGGAAACGGAAGCCGAGGTTTTTTGGGGAAATTTGAAAGGATAGGGAGATGGGAAGTGGAGGTGGTATATTTGTTGCAGAAGACAAGAAACTCAAATCTACTGAGATAGAAATTGTAGTTGCATGCTTCGAAAAGACTCAGCAGATGATTGGATCCTTCTATCGCACCAGATTCATCCCCTGATGTAACCGAAAACTTTAAAGAAAACCTCAGTGTGCTTGTACGTAAGTTCTCCAATCATATTGTAATCATCGGTGGAGACTTTAATCATCCAACAGTTAATTGGGACAATTACAGTTTTGTTGCTGGTGGGCATGATAAAAAAATCCTGTAAAACATTACTAAATGCTTTCTCTGAAAATGTCCTAGAACAGATAGTTAGGAATCCCATTCATGATAGAAATATGTTGGATCTAATGGCAACAAATAGACCTGACCTCTTTGAGGATGTCCAGATTGAAACTGGTATCAGTGACCTTGATGCAGTTGTGACAACAATGATTACCAAAGTGCAAAAGACAATTAAAACAAGCACAAAATACATATGTGCAGGAAACAACATAATAAAAATCAGTAATGTCATATCTCAGTGAGGAACTTGAAACTTTCAGGAAAGGGCAGGAGCATGTAGAGGAACTATGGCTCAATTTTAAAAGAAAAGTTGGCCATGTGCAGGATAGACATGTACCCAGTAGAATAATTCATAATGGTGTACAGTTACTGTAAAGAAACAGAGATTAATGCATAATATATGTAAACCAAAGTGTAGGGCTATAGATAGAGAGATTCTGAAGGAAACGCATTTGGCAAAGAGAGCAATGTGTGAAGCCTTCAGTGACTGCCGTAGCAGAATATTGTCAAATGATCTTTCACAAAAGCTAAAGAAATTCTGGTCATATTTAAAGGCTGTTAGTGGCACCAAAGTTAATGTACAGTCCCCAGCGAATGAGATGGGTACTGAAATTGAGGATAGCAAAGCAAAAACTGAAATGTTTAACTCTGTTTTCAAATGTTCCTTCACAGAGGAAACCCAGAAGAATTACCCCAATTTAACCCTTGTACCACTGAAAAGATGAATGAAATAGATATTAGTGTCAGTGGTGTTGAGAAACAGCTGAAATCGTTAAAATTGCACGAAGCTCCTGGACCCAGTGAAATCCCTAATCTGTCATAGATCCCTTGAACAAAAAACAGTGCCTGGTTCTTGGAAAAAGGCTTAGGTCACACCCATCTACAAGAAGGGTAGTAGAAGTGATCCACAAAACTACCCATCCAATATCCGTGACATTAATTTGTTTTAGAATCTTAGAACATATTCTGAGCTAAAACATATCATCTTGAACAGAATGACCTCCTCAGTGCCAACCAGCATGGATTTCAAAAACATCTATCATGTGAAACCCAACTCACACATTTCATACTCAAAGCTTTGGATCAAGGCAGTCAGGTAGATACAGTATTTCTTGATTTCTGAAAAGCATTTGGGTCAGTACCACACTTATACTCATCGCCCAATGTCCGATCATATGGGGTATCAAGTGAAATTCGTGATTGGATTGAGGATCTTTTGGTAGGGAGGACACAGCATGTTGTCTTGAATGGAGGGTCATTGTCTGATGTAGAAGTAACTTTGGGTGTGGCCCTGGAAAGTGTGTTGGGAATGTTGATTATTAATCACCTTGCAGACAGTATTAATAGTAAACTCAGGCTTTTTCCAGACAATGCAATTATCTTTAATGAAGTACTGTCTGAAAGAAGCTGCATAAATATCCAGTCAGATCTTGATAGGATTTCAAACTGGTGCAAAGATTGGCAACTTGCTTTAAATTTTCCAAAATGTAAAATTGTGCACTTCACAATGAGTCACAGTTGGAATAGGTCAACTCATACAAATACCTAGGTGTAACAATATGTTGGGATATGAAATGAAGTGATAGCATAGGATCAGCTGTGGGTGAAGCAGATGGTAGGCTTTGGTTTATTGGTAGGACACTGGGGAAGTGTAATCAGTCTACGAAGGAGATTGCTTACAAATCATTAGTGTGACTGGTTCTAGAATATTGCTCAAGTGTGTGGGATCTGTACCGAGTAGGACCAACAGTGGTATTGAATCTATACAGGGAAGGGCAGCACGAATGGCCACTGGTTTGTTTGACCCATGGGAGAGTATTACAGTAATGCTGAAGGAAGTGAACTGGCAGACTAGATAGCTATCCCAAGAAAGAGTACTAACGAAGTTTCAAGAACCGGCTTTAAATGATTACTCTAGGAACATACTACAACCCCCTGCATATCGCTCGCATAGGGATTGTGAGGACAAGATTAGAATAATTACAGCACACACAGAGCATTCAAACTATCATTCTTTCTGCATTCCATATGTGAATGAATGAAATGGGAAGAAACCCTGATAACTGGTTCAGTGGAACACTCCTTCCACAGTGTGCTTTATGATGGTTTGCGAAATGTGGATGTAGGTAGGCCATTTAGGACTGGTAGTTGTATTAACTGTTTTAGTCTGGTCTGTATATTATCATCTAGCATGTTTGTACATGAAGTTATTCTACCATGGAAACTAACTACAGAAGCAAGATTATATGTGGACCTCAAATTTTCTGAGTCTGATCTGTCTCTGGAATTTGTTAGAAAGTTTGAAATCCCCAAGCACTATCACATTTCTTCCGTCTTTGAATGTATGTATATTAGGAGAGCATCTGACTGCTTCAAAAAGAGACTTAAGTTTCCTAAGCTGCTCCATACACTATTACTACTGATATATGAGAATTATTTACAGACATTTCGCATGGCACACACATCTAAATGATGTTTTAAACAATAGTTCTTCACATCAGTTGCTCTACATGTGACATTGTATTTAACATAGATGGCAACACCATATTTTGCTTTATATTTTCTGTAGAATGATGTTGCTAATAATAATTACTTATCACAAGTTTTTCTATACCAAAATTAATATGGTGCTCACTGAAGGACAGAACATGAGCATAGTCTCTTCCTCGTGGCTCTTGGACATTGATTATAAGTTCATTGATCTTACTGCAGAAGCCTCTACTGTTTTGTTTGTAAATTACTAGTTTCATTTTGCAGAAACAGTTACAAAGTTTTCCCTAAAAAAGAAGTTTCAGTGAAGGTCTGGGCAAGGTATTTTTCACTACACGTTTTTCCAAGCTGGTCTGTTTCTACACACACTTAAAGATAGGGAAGAAACGGTTTTATCTTGTTTTTTCACCAGCCAGTTGTCCAGTGTAATCTGTCTACGCCCATTCCTACAATTTTGTTGTGTTTTGGTGCAGTCTTTGTTCAAATCTGATTGTCCTAAGTTCACATTGTTCCCTGCATGTGCAGTGCTGTCATATATTACAATCACTAGATGATTTTTCCCATGCCAGTTGAGATGAAGGCCATGAGTTGTGTAAAGTTCTCTATCAAACTTGTGTACTTCGGTCCTATGAATATTTTCAGAATTGTTGCAGATTTCTGCATAATGTCTGTCTGTAGCTATTACTGTCCTGTTTACTCATGAGGATTGTATAAAATCATACCTGTGTGGAATATCAAGTACAGTTATGTTAGAAAGTCTCAGGTCATATAGCACTGTTATTAAGACATTAGCAGCACACAAACTTCTGTTGTATGCAGTGCCATTTGAACCACCACACATCACAATTTAGATTTCCTTCATTATCTTTTGAGAAATATCAGTTACTGTACTTGGTCAATGTGAACATGTGGTCTGATATAACCTAAGGCAGCTACCTTGTTATTAGCATTTATTATTCCATGGGCAACAACTCTAAGGTGACTATCGCCCAGTAACAATACATTGTTTCTTTCTGCGGCACTTGTTTTGTTTGTTACATTTTCTGTGTTTTTCAGCATTGGAATCATATTGATTTTATTTTTGAGTGAAGAATCCAGCTGACATTGGCACACAGTTTTTGTAATTTTTGCATCCTTTTCCTCCTGGCTTATAATTTGATCATTTGCTGATGCAGCACACGAGAATTTTTTACTGTAGCCAACACAGTATACGTGCTATGATTTGTGTAGGGCCGAAGCTGCAGGAGTTGATGGTCATGTGATGTGCGTGAGGTGTGTTGCTTGTGTGTATGTGTGTGGTGTATGTTTCTATTTTGCTGATGAAGGCTGTGGCCGAAAGCTCTGTGTAAATGTCTTTTCGTTGTGCTTGTCTACAACTTAACATGTCTTCTTTACAGTAAGTAGCACTCTATCTTTTTCTACATTGATCACATAAATTACTTCGCTTGCTGAGACATTTGAGCAGCCGTGCTCCATACAAAAATAGAAATGGAAGAAATCTCGCCCTCTGCCTCCTACACTTCAGCAGTTTGCAGAGTACAGATGTAATGTAGATGTAGATGGTGCTTTCTTTTTATGAGTTTAGCTTGATCTTAAGAATATCCAGGATGGTCAGAAACAGTGTGAAAAGCTTGTAAAGGGGTACTGCAGGGTAGGTTGTGCTGAGAAGTAATTGTTAAGGAAAAATTCAGTATGTTGCATCGTTTCAGAGTTAATTAGCATTGAAGTTAGCCAATCAGGCTGTTGAGCGCATAGATTCAAGTGGCCCGTCAAATACAATTAGTGCCGGTTCTTTTTCATAGCATAAGTGATAGCACAAGAGACTGTTCAGGCTTTGGCCAGGGTTTAATCCTTACTACCATCTCACATCCAGTTTGTGTATCACTCCCTTGCTTGGTTTTATTAAACCAAACAAAGAACTTTTTTGGTGACACCGTCTCTGCTAGACCTTCAAAATTTTTGCAGACAATGACCTAGTTGGCTAATTTCAGTGCTAATTAACTCTGAAATGGCATAACATATCAAACTTTTTTCTTGACAGTTATTTCTCAGCACAACCAATCTTGCAACACCCTTACAAGCTTTTCAGACTGTTTCTGAACACCCTGTATATCACACTCTGATTCCATGGGGTGAGTTCAATATTGTGTTTGTTTCTACAATTTTATAATGACAGTGGAAAGCGTACAACAGTGAGAAGAAGAGACTATAGATTATGACTATAGATGAACATATACTGTCACAGAGGAAGGGGATAGGGCAAAGAAAGTAATAAATAAACAGTATCATGCTTAATGGAAGTCTGGAATGAAACTGCCAGAATTTCTTCCCTACCTTAAATAGATGAAAGTATGGAATATGAGTAGAAGAAATATAAGGTATGATTTTACATTTTCTTAACTATTTGTTACATGAGCAGAATGCAGTGACTCCAGTTATATGGACAGTGGGTCACTGAGATGACTAAAGTGAGCAAAAGTGCATTGTACCACAACTTTTGTAGTCATTATGCCAAATTGTTAATTTTCCAAAGCTACTTTCTTGGAGGTGTGGGGGCTAATCTACGTATATCCTTCTGCCAGCTTCTTCTTTTTTCTATGATCTTGTTTTATACCACCTGTGTCTTTCTGATCTTACAGTTTTAGTTGCTTCAATATTGCTTCCCCTTTTACTTGTCCGGACTTACCCTCCTCTAGACTAGAGAGCTGCTGTTTATTATATCATTGTTTCACCTCTGTATCAAGTCAGCTGGGAGTCAACTGTAGGGGCTGCCTCTTATCACAGATGAGCTTGTCTGCGCATTGGTATGTAAGCTGACCAAGCCTTACATTCACTTTATATCTCGTGCAACTACTCTAACCCCAAGTGCTGTTATTGTCTCAAATATATAAATTTTTTACCAATAGTACACACCATGGGAATTCTAATAGATGATCTTCACCACCAGCTGGCGACACTATCCTTTTAGGCTTGTTTTGTGGACATATTGTAGCTTGCTGCCAACCTGAAAGGGGGGGGGGGGGGGGAGACAGTCTCATCTCTTGAATTCTGGGGAAAACTTCTTGGCTGTGTATCCTGCCCCCTTTCATTTTATTTGTCATAATTAAGTTTCCCTTTCTAGTTTGTTTTCGTCCCCATCCCTCCCTTCAAAATAATTCTCAACATACCCTTTTCTACTCCTCGATTAGACAGCCTCAATTTGATGATGATTTCTGTATATTTCATTGCCATAAGTAAAAACTGGTAATATACAGTGATTATAAAACTTTCTTTTGAAACACATTGGAAACTTAGTTTTGTGAAACTTTGTTTCAAAATATCTTCTCTGTTTATTATTTTACTGCCCAACAGGCCGTTATTTTTGACCACCTTAAAAAGAATAACTCAGGTCATTCTATAAATTCATTGTCAAGGGCTAGTATAGTGGCCGGCATGAAAGTAGAGTCCTCAAGGTCACGGCCACTGCCTGCCACAGGGGCTGCGTGTGGGCTGTGATTCGCCCGCCTCTCGGCTTTGTTGCCATGTAGGTACTGATAGCAGTGCGGTGGGTCAGAGCAGCTGAAAGCTCAGTGTTACCGTGCTATATCGAGTGTTCACGTCTGATCTCAGCGTCTTATTGTCTTTAGAAAGGTGCTTTGATGTGTGTTTGGTGGTGAACAACAATGCAGGAGCAACGGCCTACTTGTAGTACTCCTCCAGTCGGTGTGCTTAAAGAGCGGAGAGTCATTCATAAACAATTGAAAATTATCATATCAAATGTACTCAAGTTTTTTACTGATCTGACTGACAATGAAGAAGCGAGGAATAACTTATGTTTCAATTCTCCAAGAAAGGGATATGAAAGTGAATGGAAATCAACAGACTTTGACGATTTTAACAAAGAGCTCATGTATAAAACTACTTGGATATTACAACACAGGAGAGTATCCAAAGGCTAAAAAATACAGGCTGACCTCCATGAAAATATTAATTACTCGGGCTCAGAGACCTCGGTTCTTCATCTTCTCCGCTCCCATGGTTTCCGATTCAAGAAGTGTAATGACAGACGGAAATTCTTAATGGAATGCAGAGACATTGCAACAGCAAGAGCGAAGTTTTTGCATACAATGCACTTCTTGCTTGCTGAAGACACCAGGTCTGTAGTGTACTTGGATGAAACTTGGGTTTCACAGAACCACAGCAATAAGTATATATGGCACGACTCCAAAGGAAACAGCAGTTTGAAAGTGCCTACTGGTAGAGGTGACAGATTAATCATCGCAGACGCTGGTTCATTAACCACCGGCTTCATACCAGATCGAGCGAGGTGGCGCAATGGTTAGGACACTGGACTCGCATTCGGAAGGACGAAGGTTCAAACCCGTGTCCGGCCATCCTGATTTAGGTTTTCCATGATTTCCCTAAATCGCTCGAGGCAAATGCTGGGATGGTTCCTTTGAAAGAGCACAGCCGACTTCCTTCCCTAATCCGATGAGACCGATGACCTCACTGTTGGTCTCTTCCTCCAAACAACCCAACCCAACCCAAACCTTCATACCAGAGGCCAAACTTGTTTTTCGTGGTGGGAAAAGTTCTTGCCAATCTGATTACCATTCAGAAATGAATGGAGAAGTTTTTAAGATTTGGCTTATTCGACTGTTGTCTGCGCTGGAAGAAGGTCAATTATGGTGATGGATAATGTCAGCTACCACTCCATTCAGGTAGAAAAGCTGTCACGTTCAAATTGTTGCATGGCAGATATTATGAAGTGGTTAAAGAGAAAGAATGTTTCATTTTCAGTCGATGAAACGAAGGTTGAACTCCCGTCTAAGGAATAAATCGTAGGTGTCAAAAAGACTTGCAAATTAGATCAACTTCAAACGAAATGGGACACCAAGTGGTACGTCTACCACCATATCACTGCCAGTATAATCCCATTGAACTGATATGGGCCCAAGTAAAACGAGAAGTAGCAAAAAGAAATACTACTTTCAAACTTGCTGATGTCGAGAAGCTAACACACGAAGCTCCTGACAATGTTACTCAGCAGGACTGGGAGAGGTGCGTAAAACACACAGTAGCATTGCAAGAAACTGATTTCTTGAACCAGGGTTTAAGAGAGACCACAGTGGATTCTGTGATGATACACCTGGCTGAAACAAGCGACAGTGAATCTGAAGATACTGAGCCAGAAGATCCTTCAGTTTAGGTAAGTGCCGTCTATGTAAAAAGCTGACTTGATTTAAATGTTTGTCTATTCATTTCAGTTATAGAGGACATACTGCGAATGTTTTTCCCTTACAGTAGACATATGATAAACTTATCACAAGTGGTGGCGATTAGTTTACTTCACAGTAACTATCAATTAAAATAAGATTGTCAATTCTGCATTAGTTAACAAAGGTTTTTCCTAAAAACCTGTATCGAACGTCTTTACATTCGGATATAATCTTACTGCATTCGGTTTACTTGTACATTCGAAATTTAACTCCTTTGTTTCATAGAAGGATTTACTGGCTGTTTTGTAGTAAGGGTAACGCAGTTCATAAAACTACAAAACATTGTGGTGTTTCTGTATCAACTGTGTGTATAAGCAGTGCAGTAACATCAGAACAGTCCCAGCAACTATTCTGATTCTCCAAGAAGAGCATAGAAATCTATGATATTTGATGACTTTTACAAAAGGTCAACTATTCTGATTCTCCAAGAAGAGCATAGAAATCTATGATATTTGATGACTTTTACAAATGGTAGAACGTAGAATTGTATTACTTTAATATGACAGAGGATAGTATCCGATGGATAGAGAAATACAGGGTAATGTCCGTGATAAAATTGATTGTTCTGGCCAGTCACTTCAATGCATTGTCTTCTCCACCCACTTGGTTTTTAATTCAGAAACTGTAATGGTGGACGAAATTTGTAACGCAAGACAGGAACATTGCAGTAGTAAGAACGAGGTTTTTGTGTACCAAGCACATACTGCATGCTGAGAATAATGGACTTACAGCAAATTTAGATAAATCTTGGGTTTCACAAAACCTTTCTAACAAATATTTTGCTCAACTTCAGTGAAAATATTGGCTTCAAAATAGCTACAATTACTTCCGCGTAGCGTATATTGGTGATTTGAGTGATGGATGCAATGACGAAGGATGTGTATTAGCACCCAGTAAAATATTTTTGGGAAGTAGGGAATATTTTTGGTCATACGAAAGCGAGCCACCCGGAAAACACACACACACACACACACACACACACACACACACACACACACACACACACACACACAAAAATTTCAGCTTTCGTAACCCAAGGTTGCTTCATCTGGAAAGAGGGAAGGATGTGGGTTTTAAGGGAGAGGGTAAGGAGTCATTCCAATCCTGGGAGCGGAAAGACTTACCTTAGGGGGGGAAAAGGAAAGGTATACATTCGCGTGCACGCGCGCACGCGCTCTCACACACACACACACACACACACACACACATATACAGCCACAGGCAGACATATGAACTTAGAACTTATGAGATGGTTCTGATACAAAAGGAACACTTCTCCTTTGCTAGATACATGATTGCTCACAAATAATTACTCTATAAAAGATTATGGTCTTTCATAACAGAATAATATTTCATAACATGGTATGCTATTGGTAACATGTTAGAGAGATACTGTGTATCATTAGCTGATCAGGAAAGTAATGTGGAATGAGATAGTGATTATACATCTGTTTCATATCTATCTGTAATGACCTCACCGTTCGAGGTTCGCATACTGTACTCACATTTGGGAGGATGACAGTTCAAACCTGTGTTCAGCCATCCTGATTTAGGTTTTCTATGATTTCCCTAAATCCCTTCAGGCAAATGCCGGTATGGTTCCTTTGAAAGGGCATGGACGATTTCCTTCCCTAATCTGAGCTTGTGCTCGGTCTCTAGTGACCTCATTGTCGATGGGATGTTAAACACTTATCTCCACCCTCCCTGCAATGACCTCAACTTTATCTTCTTTCCTCCTATTCTAAGGTTGAAGTTTCCACGTACCGTGAAAGTCAGTTACTCAATCTGTGAATAAAAATCATATTTCAACTTAAATACAAATAAGTTTTTTGTGATCACACCAGATGGGTGCAGTGGTATTATGCTCCTCGTTCTCTTTTCTTTGCAGAATTCTTGAATGCAGGATTTCACTGGCGTTTTATTCTGAAGAACCACAACAAATAGAGGCTCTTGAATTGTTAGAAGTTCTTTTGAAGGAGAAGTTGAGTGAACTCAGAACTGAACTTCAGAAACTACAGTCAACAACAACCCAATACAATATGCTAAAGGGTACAGAATATGATGCCATTCTTCATCAGTATATTGATGTGTTGAGAAAGCTGAAAGAACAGGCATGGACACTGAATCAAATGTCAAACAGTTAGAGAGAGAGAGAGAGAGAGAGAGAGAGAGAGAGAGAGAGACCATGTTTACAGTACTTGAAATAAATTAAAAGGTACATTTATTAATTATTAGTTACCAACAATTGAATCTTTTCAATTAATTCAGTGTGATTTATGGAAAAAAAATCCTGAATAATTCATCTGTATTATAGCTGTATTGCCATGTATATGTGTTGTAAACATTTAGAAAAGTTCTGTGGTTTCAGAGTATGTCTTTGTTTAAAGGAAACAAGGAAAGACTAGCCAGAGTAAAAACCTACACTAACGCAACATGAATATTTGTATAGGATGGGCTAGTTAAACATATATGTTAAAAGACTGTTATTTATTTTATTTATTTAGCGTATGGCTATACATGCAACATTAATACATCAAGTGTTAGACATTAAAATCTTATAACAATCATAAATATAATTTATGTTTATATTGGTCAGTTAAGCCGGCCGGAGTGGCCGAGCGGTTCTAGGCGCTGCAGTCTGGAACCGCGCGACCGCTACAGTCGCAGGTTCGAATCCTGCCTCGGGCTTGGATGTGTGTGATGTCCTTAGGTTAGTTAGGTTTAATTAGTTCTAAGTTCTAGGGGACTGATGACCTCAGAAGTTAAGTCCCATAGTGCTCAGAGCCATTTGAACCATTTGGTCAGTTAAAAGGTTATATCGAGGTTTGAGATCCATTCTAGCGCCGATTGGGATGCCTCCAGGAAGTCGGACCAGTTCCCTGCATATGCTCGCAAGGAGCATTCACCATGGATGTGTTGTATCGTCTGTCTAGGGGCACCGCAGTCGCATTCTGGTGACATCGCTCTTCCCCATTTGTGTAGTGAATCCGCACACCTGCCATGTCCAGTACGTATTCGATTTAATGCGGACCATGTTTTCCGTGTTAGTTCCATTCCAGAGATGTTGCAGTTATAGCTCTCAAACCAGGTCTGTAGTTGGTCATGTGTCTTTTGGTTCCAATCTAGTCTCCATTGTTTCATATGGTCATAGTTATTATTTTGAAGCTGCTCAGCTGTGTGTATGGGTGGCTTTCTTGATTTCAATCGAGTGTGTTGCAGTTGTGAGAATTCTTCTTTAATTGGTAGTTCTGGTTTTGTCTCAATCTTTCTGAATTCGTGCAGTAGGGCCGCTTTTCTACACAGGTCCGGGGGCAGGATATTACATAGCACCGGTAACCAGTACGTGGGTGTTGATTTAACAGTTCCAGAAATCAACCTCATTGTGTTATTTAATTGCCTGTCAATAAGTTTGGTGTGACAGCTATTAATCCAGACTGGAGCGCAGTACTCAGCCACAGAGAACACTAAGGCGATAGATGAGGTGCGTAATGTTTTTGCGTTAGCTCCCCAAGTAGTACCGCAAAGTTTTTGGATGATGTTATTCCGTGTTCCAATTTTTGCAGTGGTGTTCTCCAGATGTTTTCGGTAAGAAAGAGTGCGATCCAATGTTATACCTAAGTACTTTGGAAACTTATTATGTTTGAGGTTGGTGTATCCAAGTTTTATGTTAATAAGTTTATTTGCCATTTTATTATTAAGATGGAATGTAGATACTTCAGTTTTGTTAGGGTTTGGCTTGAGTCTCCATTTCTTGAAATAATTGTATAGTATTTCAATGTCATTATTAAGGACTTCCTCTGTATTGGAGAGATACTTGTCTCTGGTAGCCAGTGATATGTCATCCGCATAGCAAAATTTTCTTGACTTTGTGTTTGGGAGATCTGCTATATAGAGGTTAAACAGAAGAGGGACCAATACGGAGCCTTGCGGAAGCCCGTTGTTAATAAGTTTTGTTTTGCTTGTCTTTCCGTTTAGGGTGACCTGGAAGGTTCTGTTACTCAGCATATTATTCATTAAGGATGTTAGAATCTGGCAAGGAATCACTCTTAAGAGTTTGTAAATTATTCCATCTCTCCAAACAGTATCATATGCAGATGTTAAGTCTAGAAATACAGCACTTGTTTTCAATTTCTGTTGAAAGCCAGCCTCTATGTAGGATGTTAATGCCAGAACTTGGTCACAGCAACTACGGCCAGGTCTGAAGCCTGCCTGTTCTATAGGTAAGTTCTCCATAATAATGCCGCTAATTCGATTATGGACAAGTCGTTTGAGAAGTTTGTATGTACAGCTAAGAAGTGCTATTGGTCTGTAGCTTAGCGGTTGGTCTGCTGGTTTCCCTGGTTTCAGCAAAGCTATTATTCTTGCCTTTTTGAATTCTCTAGGGAGATGGTTTGTAGTCAAAATGTTCGAAAAGAAATTTGCCAACCATTTGACTACGTTCTTTCCAGCGTAGGTTAGAAATTCTGGATGTATGTTGTCAAAACCTGGGGCTTTGCCCGGTTACATATCCTTGAGGGCAGTAATGACATCATCCTCAGTGAATGGTCTGGAAAGCTCTGATATATTTGGAGTATTCTTTTTTAGTGTTCTGAGTTCGCGCTTAATCATCCTGGTATGTGGTTTGTCTCTCGGAGCTCTTGACATTTCGACAATGTTATTTGCAATTTTCTCTGGTGTTATGGTTGGATTTTTCTGGGCTGGTCTTGTTGTACCTCCGAGTTTACCTAACAAACTCCATGCCTTCCTACTTGATTGAGTGAAATTCATTCTTTCAGTTGCTTCAGTCCATCGTTGTCTTCTTGCGGAATCTAGATTGTGGAGGAGGTCATCAGCTATTTCTTGGTCACCACTACTAGTAAAATCCTCATATAGCTGATGGCATTTTGCATCCCATCCTGGGATGTATTCTTTTTGAAACCCCCTAGAGATGTGTTTTTTAGCTGTGGTAATTATAGCTTTCCTGAAACGATCGTAGTATTTAGGTAGTGACGGTATAAACCGGATGCACTTATCAAGGTCCGCTGAATACTTCTCCCAGTCAGCTTTTTTGGAAATTCCATCTAGGTCGAGGGAAGGACCGTATCAGGGGTATAGTGACACCGATGTCTAAAATAACAGGCCTATGCTGGCTGTGTGGGAAATCTGTGGCAACCCTTCTATGTATAGGCACTGGTTTTCCCTCGTTATCGGTAGTTACAAAGCAGAGGTCCGGATTGTAGTCCCTGCGCCAGGCGGCCGAGTGGTATGTGCCCCTCTCCTTGGCACCGAATATAAGATGTAGATTGTTCTCGTCGGCCCATTCCACCAACGCTTCTCCATGTTCATTATTTTGGGTGTATCGCCACATTTCATGATGGCTATTAAAATCACCGGCATATATCATTGGGTGTTCATGTACAGGTAGTACAGTACTTGGCCAGATTTGGTTTGGTGGTTTGTAGACATTTATAAGTCTTATGTTGTCTACTTTTATATCAACAACATGGTTGTTGTTTTCTGTGCTTGTGGACAGCAGGTGTGCATGTTCAATATTGGATCGGGCATATGTGGCGGTGCCATAGGCGTGATGATATGTTGCGCCTATTTGTTGGAAGCCTTGAATACGTCCTCTTCTTTGTAAGTCTTCCTGCGAGTCAGTATGTGTTTCCTGAAGGAGTACCACATCGATGCTATTGTCCAATAGAAACTTTGAAAGATATTCAGATTTGGATCGACTCATTCCCTCAATATTTAGCTGGCAGATCTGGACTGATGGTCCCAATCTTCTAGTCGGATGGTTCCCAAAGGAATCGTTCGTTTGGTCACTTCGTTGCATGTTTGAATTACCAGGAGATCCCAAAGGATAGTCTGGTAGACTCTGTTTAACTTAGGTAAAAGCAATCGGAAATGGATTGACTGCTACTCACCATATGAGGGAGGCACTGAGTGGCTGACAGGCACATTTAAAATACTGCCACATAGTTTCAGCTATTGGACAAAATTCTTTGTCAGATGTCAGCCTCTTGACTGTAACCTACCCTACTGTGTAAAAGACACTAATCATGTCCTCTACTGACTTTCCTTACCTTCTGTTCCTTTACCTATCGGTGCCCTGCTCATCATTGTTGATGCTGCAGGCATCTGCATGGCACCATTTTATTCATGGTACATCTAGAGTAATCCATACTAGCTATCCAGAATCCCCTTTCCCCTCACCTGGTTTGGATTCATTGATGAAATCACCATGGGTGAGGACCCCCTATCCACATTCTTCTATATCTCAACATGTTCTCCCCCATTCACTTCACTTGGTCCCTCCTCAGCCCATTACCTCACATACCCTCCATGCTGACTTCCATTTGAAGGATGGCTACATCAGTGCCTCTGTGCACATCAGACCTCCTTACCACCAACAATAATGCCACTTTGACAGCTGCCGCCCATTCCCACAACAAGAAGTCCCTACCATACAGCCTAACCACCTGTGGTCGTTGCATCTGCAGTGACTAGCAGTCCCTCTCCAAATATGCCAAGGCTCTCACTAAGGGCCTTACAGATGGAAAAAGTCCTACCCTGCCTAGAAACAGATCTCCCATTCCCTGTCTCCCCAGTCACTTACTATCCCCCACATAACCACTGTGTGGCCACAAAGAGCACCGATCTCGTGACTCGGTACAACCCAGGAATGGAGCCACTGAATCACGTTCTCCATCCAGGTTCTGACTACCTTTCATCATAATGAAATGGGAAATATCCTTCCCATTCCTTCTGCAGTGGTATTCTGCTGCTCATCCATGCACAGTATCCTTGTCTATCCCAAGCTCATACCCCTGCAATAAACCTAGATTCAAGATCTGTCACACACATCCACCCACTACCACACCACCATCTACTCCAGTCACATCATAGGGGCCTCCTACCCCACCAAAGTCAGGACCACGTGATCCACCAACTTAGCTGCAACCAGTGTGCAGCACTATACGCTGGCATGACCTCTAGCAAACTGTGGCCAAGAGACAACTGGATCATCTAGTTGCTGGGCATGCTTGACTTCAATGACTGATTCACAGCTTGTGCCATCTGGATTCTTTTCTTCACCACCAGCTTATCTGAATTGTGATTGTGGGAATTCTCCCTGTGACATATCCATTGTTACTGTAACCACCAGCCCTCAACCTCTGCCAATCCCTGTGTGCGATCTGCTTCTGTCTCCTTCCCTGCTCACACCAGCACACTACATAATAATTTCTTATTCTCTCCTGCCCCCTTTGCCTTTTGATATTTTACCCACCACCACACTGTTGTGTCCCTGCCACAGCCTGACATACACCCACAGGCAGCACTAGCACCTTCCTCCACTTCTATCTTGCTATCCCTCCCTGGTCTGCACCTCTTCTGTGGCCTCACTACTCACCCCAGCTGAGATCATTACTCAGGACATACACAGTCATAGTCATTGTCAAGCCTTAGTGCCAGGAGATGACAGTCTCTCTCTCTCTCTCTCTCTCTCTCTCTCTCTCTCTCTCTCTCTCTCTCTCTCTCTCTCCCTCCCTCCCTCCCCCTCTGTGTGTGTGTGTGTGTGTGTGTGTGTGTGTGTGTGCGTGTGTGCGCGCGCGCGTGTGTGTTTAGCAGTATTTGCAATGAACCTGTCTGCCACTCGCCACCACTTCTATTATGAGTAGCAGCTATCCAGTTCGTACCATTGTTTCATTTAACTGACGATGTAAGTGTTCTAATCAAAATTGTTTTTCGAAATATAAGTTCTCAGTAGATTATTCAATTCTCTTACCCTATTTTGCCAACTTACAGATGACACCATAACTCCTGACAAAGGGTGAATAAGAATAGCTGAAGCACATTAATTTGTATTGAAATAAGAAAGCAACAGACATTATTGCATGAAAGTGAAAACAGAAGTATAGTTTTGAGGAATGATCTAATGCGAGAGATGGCCATTAAAAGATAAAAAAAGAAAAATGCCTGAAAAACAAAAGACAAAGATAAAGGGAGTCAAGACAAGAGTAAATATAATATAAACTAGTGTTGTACATCTGGGACAATACACTCAAAAACACACAAAGCCAGTAGTGGTATACCACACACTCCATGAAACACCAGAGTGCCTGGAAGCCACCCTGATATGTGGGCACCCATTTACCAAAATCAACTCATTGTGATTTGTTGGGAACTGGTCCAAGGCCTCTAAATGTATTCAGCAGTATAGAGCTAAGATTATCTGCAAACCTAATGAGCACTATCATGTTCAGCGAATGTCCCTTGAATCATTATGACACAGTCTGGAAACAATTAGGGGTTGGGATGTCTTCTTAAAGGTACAGGTTGACTGTAGGTGAGCCACTGGATGCATCTCATAAGACAGTGAGGTTCCTGCCTGTACTGTTCATTAGTGACTGATGATGGCAGTGAGATCAGGAGCCATTTTCATGCCATAAAAACATAACCTAAATTATGCATAGCCTCTTACGGTTTTCGAAATATGTACTGTGATTTGTCAGTCATTGTGATCATTTGTAATGAATGATTAGTATAATGGCAGATAGTGTTCCTGTGTCCGTGCTAATGTCTACAGCCTGGACAAGTGGTGAGCTGAGGTACGCTACTGGTTGGTGGTTATTGATTTTTTCACCGTTTAAATCTCGCTGCAATCAAATGCTCTGGTGTCACAGTTCTTGCTCACCTTGCACTCAACTGTTACACCGATGGTCAGTACTTGAAGAGACGTCCCAGTCATGTGACATACTAAACATTCTATTCAATGTTATGACATAAGAACTACCTCCATAACAGCAGACATCTCTAACTTAGTTACTTACGGGAGTAAATTTGAATGTGATGTCTCCCATTGTTTGCTTTTTGTTAATTTACAACATGTCCAAAGTAAATTTATGAAGAGCAGTCACAAACCCAGTAGTGAACCTTGATATAAAAAAACTTCTTTATATTTGAATGCAATGTCAGTTTGAACACACAAATCAGATCTTGAATCTAGTTTTCTTTCCCTGCTCCTAAACTGTTTCCCACAGCATTTTGTGTTTCTTGAAATACAAAGCTAGGAATCTCAAAAAGTATAACTTAGTTGGTGACAGTATTGTCGTAAATAATTCTCCAAATTCTTCAGTGGATGTGTAGTTGTTCTGTGGTATGGAAATAATACGATCTGCCTTCTTTATTCAGGAATAATAGATAATCTTTAATCTGATTTGGTTACTGGCTTCTTAAATAAAAAGTTACTCTGCTTGATATAACAGTAAAAGTAGAATAGTGTCACAGAAATTTTATAATACGAGGATAGTTTATAAAGTTCGCAGAATCCTCACCACATTTCAGCACTAGTGCTATGAGATTCCCACATAATAATAGGTCACCCTTTACGAATAATCATGTGACATGCCAGTTCTCTGCATACAGATCTGTGGGGCAGACATCACTGTTGTTTGTTGTCATTGTTTTTCCGATGTGATGATTTGTGAAGACAGGAAATTCGAGATTTGAGCACTAATTAAGTACTTCATAAAGAAAAGTATGAAAGTGAAGGGAATTCATACCAGTTTTCAGAACATACTGGGGGGACTCTGCTCCTGCTCTAATCTGATTTGGTTACTGGTTACTGTTGACAAGTCGACAAATGAGTTTTAAATTTGATAGGGACAGTGTAAATGATGACCCACATAGTTGTCACCAAAGATGTGCCATTAACCCAGAAACTATTGCAAAAGTGCATAAAATAGTCATGGAGAATCTCTTACTTACAGTGGGAGGAATTACTGAAACTGTAAGGATGTCATCTGAATGGGAATATCACATTTTAACAGTGGAATTGGATATTAAAAATTTATCTGCTTGATGGATGCCACAACTTAATGCTGAATTAGAAACATTTCATAATGGAAATGTCCAAACGATGTTTGATCCACTCTCAGAACAACCCGCAACAGTTTTTGATTCAGTTTGTGACCACAGATGAAACTTGGGTCCACTAATATACCACAGAGATCAAAGAAGCAAAGCACTACGGTTGGCTGGAAAGGTCATGGCATCAATTTTCTGGGATGAGAAAAGGATTCTACTGCCGTTGGCCAAACAGTTACGGGACAGAACTACACTAACCTCCTGGACCAACTACAGTAAAATATATGTGAAAAAAGGCCAGGTTTGGCAAGAAAGGAAGTCATCTCTCATCAAGACAGTGCACCCCATCGCTATGGCAAAAATACATAAACTCAGATAGGAATTGTTGCTACACCCACCTTCTTGATCTGATGTGGCTAATCAGACTACTATCTCTTCCTCAAGCTCAAAATTTTCCTCGGTGGATGGCGATTATCTTTAAATAAAGAACTGAAAACCAAAGTTGATAGGTATTTTGCAGCCCTGGAGGAATCCAATTTTTGTGATGGGATCAAGGGTTCGGAACACTGCTGGACCAAGTACATCGTCTACAGGGAGACTACATTGAAAACTATAGTAGGTCCATTGAGGTTAATGCTTTCTTTTGATTCCATTCTGAGAACTTTTCAAACTGCACTTGTATTAGTTCATGTTTGTGGGACAGTAATTTCTTCACTCTCTCTTATAAAATGTACATAATACTTCCATCATTATTTTAGCACTATAATTTATTTTTTAGCAGACAAGACATATGCACACATGAAAAACAGCATATAACAATTCATGTTCTAGAAGAAATTGAAATTTTATCATTGTAAAAATCAGTCAGGTACACTTACAGACAGACAGAAGGTATCAAGATAATTTTACTGGTATTCTGCTTAATGCAAATCAAAAGCAAAGTAAAAATTCTATTTGTAGTTTCCGCACTGACAGGAACACTGATCAGCCAGAACATTATGACCATCAACCTGCTATCGATATAAACCTGTGCAGGTGACAGCAGCGTCACCTGGTGAGGAATGTCTAAAAGCCAGACACATGCATGTTGCATGAAGTATTAGTGAGTGTGCTGCCTGTGCGTAGAATGAAGAAGGCACACGATCTGTCTGAATTTGATTGAGGGCAGATTGTGATGGCCTGGAGGCCTGGCATGAGCATTTTGGAAACTGCATGACTTGTCCGGTGTTTGAGGAGTGCTGTGGTGAGTGTCATTAACATTTGATGAAACCAAGGCGAAACCACATCCAGGCATTATGGAGTTGGGCAGCCACTCCTCATTACAGATGGCTGATGTCATAGGCTGAGCAGATTGATAAAACAGGACAGGCAGTGAACTGGCGGAACTAACATCAGACTTTAATCCTGTGGAACGCATGCAAGACACAAAGACAACCAAGGAGTATCATGCACTGCTTGCAAACCACGTACACCCCTTCATGAACAATTGTGTTTCCTGACAGCAGTGGCATTTTTCAACAAGATAATGACCATCTCGCAAGGCCAGGAGTGCGATGGAGTGATTCGAGGAACACAGTGGTGAGTTACAACTGCTGTGCTGGCCCCACCCACAACTTGCCAGATCTGCCCAATCGAACACATCTGGTATGTGATTAAATGTGGCGTCAGAGCTCATCGGTCCCCTCCCTGGAATTTACGGGAATTAGATGACTTGTTTGTGCAGATGTGGCGCTAACTCCCTCCAGCAACCTACCTAGGCCTCATTGCTTCCAAGTCATGATGCGATGCTGCTGTTATCTGTGCCAAAGGTGGACATACCAGCTATTATGCAGATGGTCTTAATGTTTTGGCTGATTAGTATATATTGACAGTATATTAAGTGACATTTTTAAATTTCCCACTTTGGTATACCATCCCTTTTTAAGCCCCTAACATAAAACCCTGAGTCGTCACATTTTTATTATTTTGACAGAAACTTAAAATCCCGAGTATACTCGGGAAACTTAAGGACAGACCTACGGAGAAATAAAACTCTTACTTCTGTCTGTTTCAGCACTGATAGTTCAATGTTTGGTCACTAGAGAGCATGTGCCCTACATTTGTAGCCTGGCTGTCTTAATTCGGTTGATGTTGTTGCCATTAGCTATCGTCTTTACTGTGTGCATTTTTGGATACTGGACAACAAAACACACACTTTGTCTCTCTCTCCTGTGTTGTTAAGGCAGTGCTTAAAAAAAAAAAAAAAAAAAAAAAAAAAAAAAAAAAAAAAAAAAAATGACTGGAGTGATCCTGAGTTTGACACTGAATTTAACAGCTCAGAGAGTGAAGGAGAATGTGATGTTACTTCATTAGACATTAAAAGTTATGACAGTTTGTCAGTTGAGTGACAAGTGATGCCAGTGGTATGGGGTAAATACATTCTGGGTGCTCCAGCCATTTCCTCCAAGATTTATGTTCATATGAACCTGCGACCGTACCTGTCACGCGGTTCCAGACTGTAGCACCTAGAACCGCTCGGCCACGCCGGCCGGTGCACTTTTATCACATTGAACGATACTCTTCAGTCGTCGTTGGTCCCGTTCTTGCAGGATCTTTTTTTGGCCGCAGCGACGTCAGAGACTTGATGTTTCACTGGATTCTTGATATTCACGGTACTCTCGTAAAAAGTTTGCATGGGAAAATCCCCACTTTATCGCTACCTCGGAGATGCAGCGACTATAACACCACATTCAAATTCACTCAAATCTTGATAACCCACCATTGTAGTAGCATTAACTGATCTAACAACTGTGCCAGACACTTGTCTTACATAGGTTTTGTCGACTGCAGCGCTGTATTCTGCGTGTTTACATATCTTTGTATTTGAATACATGTGTCTGTATAATTTTCTTTGCACTTCGGTGTATGTAATGTCATTCATGATAGGATTTTTTCATTAATAAAAAAAAATAAATATTTTTGGAACATAATTTGCAAATTTTTTCCGGAAACACCGATCGTGTGATACCCAACTCACTTTATTTGTTCATGAGACCCAGAAAATATTAGATGCAGGCTCCCAGGTAGATGCCATTTTCCTTGACTTCCGGAAGATGTTCGATACAGTTCCGCACTGTCGCCTGATAAACAAAGTAAGAGCCTACGGAATATCAGACCAGCTGTGTGGCTAGATTGAAGAGTTTTTAGCAAACAGAACACAGCCTGTTGTTATGAATGGAGAGACGTCTACAGACGTTAAAGTAACCTCTGGTGTGCCACAGGGGAGTGTTATGGGACCATTGCTTTTCACAATATATATAAATGACCTAGTAGATAGTGTCAGAAGTTCCATGCAGCTTTTCGCGGATGATGCTGTAGTATACAGAGAAGTTGCAGCATTAGAAAATTGCAGCGAAATGCAGGAAGATCTGCAGCGGATAGGCACTTGGTGCAGGGAGTGGCAACTGACCCTTAACATAAACAAATGTAATGTATCGCGAATATATAGAAAGAAGGATCCTTTATTGTATGATTATATGATAGTGGAGCAAACACTGGTAGCAGTTACTTATGTAAAATATCTGGGAGTATGCGTACGGAACGATTTGAAGTGGAATGATCATATAAAATTAATTGTTGGTAAGGCAGGTGCCAGGTTGATATTTATTGGGAGAGTCCTTCCAGAAAATGTAGTCCATCAACAAAGGAGATGGCTTACAAAACACTTGTTCGACATATACTTGAGTATTGCTAATCAGTGTTGGATCGTTACCAGGTCGGGTTGACGGAGGAGATAAAGATTCAAGGAAGAGCGGCATGTTTCGTCACAGGGTTATTTGGTAAGCGTGATCGAATTATGGAGATGTTTAGCAAACTCAAGTGGCAGACTCTGCAAGAGAGGCGCTCTGCATCGCGGTGTAGCTTGCTGTCCAAGTTTCGAGAGGGCGTGTTTCTGGATGAGGTATCGAATATATTGCTTCCCCCTACTTATACCACCAGAGGAGGTCACGAATGTAAAATTAGAGAGATTCGAGCGCGCACGGAGGCTTTCCGACAGTTGTTCTTCCCGCGAACCATACGCGACTGGAACAGGAAAGGAAGGTAATGACAGTGGCACGTAAAGTGCCCTCCGCCACACACCGTTGGGTGGCTTGCGGAGTATAAGTGTAGATGTAGATAGAAAAATTATTATGTTAAGGGGTTCATAATTATGTTCTTGTTTATTTTTATTAGTTCCTTTTTTTGTGGTGGTGGTGGTGGTGGTGGTTAAACAAAAATGAACAGAGGCACACGGTATTAATGTGCTGCCATTTTTATTGACTTAGCACCATTTTCTAGTTATCTTTCTGCTAATGTGCATTCACACTTTTGTGTTTTTTTCATACAACTATACACTAGATAATGGTTTAAAAAACCAGAACTAGTTATGTTATGAAGAAAATGTTTAAGTAACAGAGATGAAACCATAAACATGTAGATTTTCCGTGGTTTTTCTCAACAACCTTAGCTGAATATGAAAGGTACGAGGACTATTCAGAAAGTAGGGAACGTTTCCGCCTGATGCCACTAGGCGCGCACCAATCGCATATATTTTGGTATGTGCATGCTCAGCAGCTCAGTCAGCATCCATCTGTGACAGCGGGGACATCTCTGCACATCTGGTTTTTTCAATGATCGAGTTTGAAATGTGCACTGCAATCAAACAGAAATGGTGTATTCGGTTTAAAAATGGGTGAACCAACGTTCATGATGAAGAGAAGAGTGGACGCCCGAGCATTGTGACAGACGATCTTGTCGCTAAAGTTGATGAAACTGCAGTGCCCCATTGTATCTTCTCTAAAACTTAAGAGCCGCACTCCTTGGACTATCAGTGTGAACTTACTTGAATGCCGGATACAGGCTCAGCTTCCCCGCAGCTCTGGCGTCTTCTGCTTGCATCAAACTCTTCTCCGAAGATTCTATATTTTGAAGACGGTGAAAATTCATCTACTATTCCAAAATCCTGTTATCTAGTCCAAATAAAGACACTCTCAAAATTCAGTTGCTGTTAACATATTCTATATTCAAAATTCAATACACCATTTCACTGCCACATTAAACAGTAAGCCCACACTTTCTTAGGGCATCAACACATGACTGAATTCAATAACATTTTTTCTCAACGATACAATACTAATATATATATGCCAGTCTGCTCGATACCAAGTAAGTATTAATAATAATCCGACCGCGTCACTTGTTGGCCCGATTTTGCTCTTCTTTCGCAGTTAGCCTGCACAAATATCGTTCTGTGGCAGTGTGTATCTATTATGCTACAACCCACTACAAAATAACGCGTGTTCAAAGCGGCTGGAACACAAGTGACTTCAGACTTTTGTAAAATTCTGGGGGCACTACAAAACAATTCATGAAAACCGTTGCTCCACAATAACAGAACTTTTGCAATCTTTTCCCCAAGTTTCACGGACTTTTTTTGTTTGAAATTGTCACTCAAAAGCTAGGCTACCAAAAAATTTTGTGTTCAATGGGTGCCCAAAATGTTTAGAGCGCCATAAGGAACAGCGAATGGGGGCAATGTTGACATTTCTGGAGGCCTACCACAAACATAGTGATTCATTACGGTTGTAACCGTCAATGAGACTTGGGTGAAACACGTCAATTGCGAGACAAAATAACAGTCTATGAAGTGGGGGCACACAAGGTTCCCCCAAATACCAAGAAAATGTTTGCAAACCTTGTCAGCAAGGAAATTGATGGAGACATTGTTTTAGGATAGGCAAGGTGTACTTCTTATTGATTTTCTTGAATGTGGAGCAACCATAAATTCTGTCAAACTTTGCACAGCCTTAGAAGAGTAGTTCAAAATTTTGCTTTTGTGTGGCAATGTCCGACCACACTAAGGAACTCCTTAATCCATTCAAATGGGAAATTTTCCCTCATCTGCCCTACAGCCCCGATCTTGCACCATGTGACTTCCACATGTTTCTCCAAGAACTGGCTTGCAACGCAGTGCTTTGATGACGACACGGAACTCCAGTCGGGCGTGACTAAGTGGCTGAAATCTGAGGCGGCAGAATTTTATGACGAAGGCCTTTCAAAGCTTGTCCACCGCTAGGATAAGTGCCTCAATGTGTTTCTTTTACTTAGTTTTCTTTAATGCCAAAATGTTTCCTACTTTCTGAATAGACCTCGTAGTTACTCAGAAAGGGACAAGACTGATTTACATTCCCACTACTGTCCATTCTGCAGTTGCATGTAATCTAGTATCCTGTTGTCAACAGCACTCTATACTTAGTCTGCCTTTCCAGCTAGTTCAACAATTTTGATAAAAGAAATGAATGTGATACTTACCTGTTAGCTGCCTTATACAACAAATTGAGAAATTTATGAATTCAGGGAAGTTACACTTGTGTAATTTCTACAATGTGAAATGACAGTTTTATTTTTAATCATTGGTTGCTTACAATAGTTTGATGTACAAAATGACTAGCACTGAAAATGATCACAGGTCCAATATTACACCACCACAGTATCCCTTCCAACTTTCACATAACCGTTTGCCACCATCACCGTTCTCGTGTTTGATGCTTCGTATTCACTGTAGTTTTGATCTCCACTTTTTTGGCCCGAGCTTGCGCAATCGAGACCGATACATGTGAGACATAACTGTGTACAGCCCTATGACATAAAAGAAAGTTAGCACTGTTTTTGTATATACACACAGAAACATAGAAAAGTTATAACATGAAATTCTAGTTATTAACACAAAGCTAAATAAAAGTAACCTTTTCTTCTGCATCAAAGAAAGTATATTATATTCAATTATTATTTAACATTTTTGCTATAGGATCTGAATTACCCAAGGTTATATACCAGACCAAAGCCATTTTCTGTGTGTTATAATTGTTAGCCACATGGCCTGTGAAGTTAATTTCTTCACTATATCTGCTAGGGCACGTGTTATGGAATTATGCACAACCTTTAAGACCCCTTTCAGAAGAATGACTTATTTTTTGGAAGAAACTCGACAGGTTGGTTTACAAATTCACAGTGGATTTAACAACATATTTGAATTGATTAATAAGTTGTTTGCTTTACCTTATATGTGTGAACAGTCCAAGCACATGACCTTTCCATTTGGTCAACCCTTACATGTTGTGCACCTGTTGCTCTTGGTGCATCTTTCGGTTTCCAATGTTTATCAGTGCAAGTGCAACTTTCTCTTGAAATTCAGTTAAGAGTACATTTTTGTCAATTACTTGCTTTTAGGTAGCATGAGCATTGACAATTGCTGTATTTGTAAGCAGCTCAAATGCAATCTTGCAGTACCAGTTCACTTTGCTTTGTAAAGAAGAGACATACGATAGTATCTGATACAACATGTCTATGAAGGATTTTATACAATTATATTCTAATATTGTGGTTGCTCCTTTTCTCGAGATGGTTGCTAGCACTTCTGGAACATCATTTGTGGTCAGAGACATGACATCTCTCTTGCCCTTCCATTTGCCTATGACAACATTTGTGTCATAATATTTCATTTTTCTTGACCTTTCCTTTAACTATAGTCATTGGACTGTACTGTCTGTGTTATTCCTCAATATACCAATAAGGTGGGCTGAATGTATTTTTTGTTCAACTTATGGGCTAAGGTGACAATTGTATAGTAATTGTCAATGTACAGTGTGTACGGCATTGAACAATGGATCCATCACTACACTGGAGGACATGTCATGACCTGCAGGGGAATCTCCTTTCCAGTATACTTCACATGCCAGGTACAGCCTCCATGAACACGCGGTTTGACTAGCTTGAGACCGTATTTATGATGTATCCCCAGAATATACTGGTGAAACCCCAGCCTTCCCCTAAATGACACCATAGTTATATCAATGCACATTTTCTAACCAGAACAATACCCACCCTGAAATTTGCTGATCGGCGGATCAGCTAATGGTGAAATTTTTATACTGTTTGCTGTTGTTTGTATAGAAATGTCCGAAAAATATTGGATACTCAAAAGCTTTACTTCATTTTTGCACAGTATATTCTTTGACCAATATTTTTGGAGTAGTAGTAGTAGTCTTGTAAGGGACTCTAAGCTCCCATGCTGCTCCTGTTGCCAGTTATTTATTCCCAATCGTTCACATATGCAATCTATTTCATTGCGCCAAGTATTCCTGGGTCTCCCCCTTGGTCTTTTGCCATATGACTTCTCCCTGAATATTCTTAACACAATTTGGTCTTCTTTAATCCTCATCAAACGTCCAGCCCATTGCAGTCTTCTAGCATTTATTATGTTTACTGCCGTTGGTAGTAAACATAATGGTTTACTACCGTTTGTGACAGCTCATGGATTTCTATGTTGCCTTTTTTCCAGCATTGTGATTCATTGTCATAATATGGACCAAAGATTTTTCTGTAAACTTTATTCTCAGACACCTGTGAAATGGTGGTGTTGTGTTTTCGTTGGGCTCCTCCATGTTTCTGCTCCACATATTAGAACTAGTCTGATGATTGTATTACATAACTTTATTTTAGTATTACTAGTCAACAGTTTGGACCATAAGAGATTTTATATTGCATAATAGGCTTGGTTAGCATTTTGCAATGTCTTTTATTTCTACCTGCCTCTGATTGTGTTCATATATCATTGATCCCAGAAATTTGAACTGTTCAACAGGCTCGAATTTGTGCTCACCAACTATTAGATGTGATTGGTTATCCCATTGATCTCTACATCTTTGAACTATCATGTGTTTTGTCATCATTTACTTTCAGGCCAAGTCTTGATGGTTCTATTGCAAGCTCCACAAATAATTGCCTAATCTCTATTTTACTGTTTCCAATGAGCACTATGTCATCTGCATATGCTAACTTATTAATTTTGCTTTCCTGGACCTCACAACTTTTTCTAAAGCTATATTGAAGAGAAGAGAACACAAAGCATCTCCTTGTCTTAACCCAGTTTTATTTTTAAAATGGCCACGTCTTCAATTGTTTTGTAGATTGTCTGTCTTGCATGACGACATCTTCTGTAGGGCATCTTGGCAGCGTTCAATGCAGTTGCCTGTGCAGCAGCAGCAGCGCGAATGATCCGCTCCGCGGGCAGCGCTCGCTTTTATAGCCGCGCACTGGCAAGGGTACATCTAGAATCCGTGGACATAGAGTATGCAACAGCGTGTTACATCAGCCCTCGGAGTGCGTGACCTTTGACCCCGCCGATAAGGCGGCTCAAGGCCATCTTGGCAGCGCGCCAGCCGCCAAAGACATATTCAGGCAAACATCGTGCGGGCGCACCTAGTAGTGCTAGTGCGCCCGTACGGAATAACACGCGGCTGGCACTGTGAAATATTCTAAGTCCCTTATCTGGGGCCGCGCCAGTGCACGGCTATAAAAGCGAGCGCTGCCCGCGGAGCGGATCATTCGCGCTGCTGCTGCTGCTGCTGCTGCTGCACAGGCAACTGCATTGAACGCTGCCAAGATGCCCTACAGAAGATATCGTCGTCGTGCAAGACAGACAATCTACAAAACAATTGAAGACGTGGAAATGACAACATCTGCTGCTGACAAGAAGAAGAATACTATAAAATCTGTCGCTGCACATTCACTACTAGATAGATCCGCTGTCTTTTGTGGATGTAGACTGAACTTCAGTATTGATCTGAATGATACATTTTCGCATGGTAATGGGTGGCTAACTGTCGCAATTGTACGAGGTGGTACAGGTGTACCCAATGTATCAGGACTTGAAAGCTTCGTCGACCGTGACGTCATAGCCTACCGCACATACCATGTTTGTGAAAATGCAAATAAAGACTTTGGCAAATCAACATATATATCACCCTCTCCTTTTTCCCTGTATAGACGTAAGATATCTGTTAATGAAACTGTCAGCAGCATCTCCTTGTCTTAACCCAGTTTTATTTTTAAAATGGCCACACTTTAATCCATTTAGTAAAACCCTTCTTGTATTTTTATCCATGCATACTTTGCAGAGATTTATTTCTTGAGTAGGTTTAAAAAAAAAAAAATCTTGGTGACAATCATTTTCAAAACTTTGTTTTTTGATGACCAAGGGTAATAATCCAGTTCATTGCATCTTCCTGTCAGTTTTATCTTCACATGGTCAGCAATGCTGTCATTACAGGTTCTGGCAAAAACTTTCATGTTTACAGTTACATCATGCCAAGGAACTTTGGCTATGTCTCTTTGAAGCACAGTTGCTGAGGAATAATTTTCACCGTACATAGCTTGTCTGGCACGTACCTCACATATTTTGTTGCCCATGTGACTACTCCATGAATCAGTAAGTAACAAAAAAATCATGTTCTTTGATGTACAGTTTCATTACAGGTCTTTCACTGATTTTTCTTACTTTGAGCAGGTGCAACCATATTTCTGTGTTCCAATTCCTAACATTCAATTTCTTTAGCAGCCCTCAATCCAAATTCGTTTCCAACTTCCTGCATACACGAGAACATGTACGGCAGCAACTCATTGCAGAATGTCGCAGTATATTGTGCTGTACACAAATGTGTAATTTTCGCCACTTTCTCTGAAGCATTCTATGTTTCATTTTAAAATTCTTAGCCTACTTCCCATTTGCAAAGAATGAAAAGTTTTCAGATAAATATGAAATGGCAATAGTAATCACACATTGTTGCAGTCAGTGTATGTACTGTCACTTGTTCTTGGCACATCCAGGGACCCTTAAATTTTTTGGTGTCAATTTGAGATAGCTTGTTGAATTTAGTACCTCCTCGTTTTACGTCGTGTTTTCTTTTCTGCATAAATGGGAGTAAACGTAAACGTATTGTTGGATACTTTTCTTGTATGTTGGCACACCCCTCAATCAAGCAGGTGAAACATCAGCAAACTTCAGCCAAAGAACCCGAGACATACGCCAACAGGCAATTTGCCAACAAGGAAGTGTAATTGACAGTCAATTGAAGAAACAGAATTTAGTGATTAAACAATAATCACAGTGGCGTGCACAAACAATTATGATCTCACTGCTCCCTTGCATATTCAATTTCTTGCATGAAGTCTCTTGAAGCAGTTGCATATATATGAAAAACTATTGTTTGTCTGTGTGCATGTTTCCTGATAAGCAAAATAGTCATAACTTAACACTGAAATAAAATCAAGCAATGGAAAGTTCGGTACAGGATAACATCAAAATGAAAAGGAGAGACTGCTGAAGAGTGTTGAGTCACAGTCAGTCACAACGAGAAAGGCTGCTAAACATCTAAGTTTTTGGAAGGAGAACGTTTTGTCTGAAACATTAAATGTTTAGCTTTTTTTTCCCCTTCAAATTGGCTTTCTCCAACTCAGTGCCTCCTCTAAGTGATGAATAGCAATCATTTGATAGAAATAGAAACAGTCATAAAAGGCAGGCTGGTTGTATCGCACAAGAGTTTCCTCTTTCTACAGCATTTTTTTGCTCCAGCCACTGTTGTATGTACACAATCATTTCATATGTATTTGAATTTGGGAGAACAATTCTGCACAAATTGTGGCCCTTTATATTGAAGAAAGCAAATAGTGACTGTTCATCAGGCTAACATGGTGTGGAGCCATTGCTGGCCTGCACTGAGCGGCTCTGATAGTGTTTGTCATTGCTAAGAAATGTCACATTACCCATAACTGCACTTTTAGTATAGTACAATAAACACTGTGAGATTATTTTTTGAAAGTACTAGAAGTGTGACCAATTTGCCACTTTTGTCTTCCTACTATTGCCACCACCTCCCCCTACGGCTCACATCTAGTGAGAAAGTGCACCTACTGGGTGGCCAGCTAGTACTGGCATTGCTCCCCCTTCCCCATGCCCTTGCCATTAGGGGTGACTGGTTAGTATCCCTGTGATGGGAACCCTTAGAAGATACGCAGGTAGTACCACTGGAAATGCTGGTTCGAACCTGTAAACTCAACCTCTGTCTAACAAATTCTCCACGCTAGTAATGTTAGAGATAGAAGGAAGTCAGAGTTTTGTTACAGTAAGTTTGTTTGCCATTCCGAAAAGAATGGTCACCATTGCTGACCCAGTGAAGTCATATTCTTGCCTTTCAGGTCCAAAAACTGTTGAATGCTACAGTTTTTCATTGATACCCTAATCGTGTTTAGAAGTACATCACACATTAAATTACTCACATGTTGATATTACTCCCTAGCTCCTCCATGGTGTGACTGAGAGGACATCCAATGTTATCTTCCTGATCAAGGGGTAAAACTAGCCCATGCAGTTGCGAAGGAGGCAGATAACAAAATATCCCTTATCCGGTTTCTTACAATCAATCATGCGGAGCTCTCATTGAAGAGCAAGGTGGGCCATGAGGTCCTGAGCTAAGACCCTAGATGCTGAATCCAAAACATCAACATGTTGCTACTGGTGTCAATGTTCCAGTGAAATGTGTCATCCATATAAATGTGTAACTTAAGACAGAGTTGCACATGATGGAGACAGCAAAGAACCACTCCTCCATCACCCCTTTGCAATAACTGTAGAGGAGACCATGCTGTTTATTCTGCAAGCATCCTGTGTATCTCAGTAAGGAGATACATCTCTCTCTCTCTCTCTCTCTCTCTCTCTCTCTCTCTCTCTCTCTCTCTCTCTCTCTCTCTCTCTGTGTGTGTGTGTGTGTGTGTGTGTGTGTGTGTGTGTGTGTGTGTGTGTGTGTGTGTGTGTGTGTGTGTGTGTGTGTGTGTGTGTGTGTGTGTGTGTGTGTGTGGGGGGGGGGGTTGGATCCCTTGGTGTTGTTCGAGAAATAGTCTTCATCCACAGCGCCATCTGGCAGTTGCGGCAGTCATTACTGTGACAAAATAAAAAAGATATGACCATAAAGACTTGTGATGTCTAATTAAAACATCACTAAGTGTTAAAGTAGCACATTCAAAAGCTACCCTCTACATAGAGGTGGTGTTGTTAGGCAGACTGGCACATTTGGGGGGGGGGGGGGACCTAACTATTATTAGCCATTGGACTAAGTTCTCTCTCTCTCTCTCTCTCTCTCTCTCTCTCTCTCTCTCTCTCTCTCTCTCTCACCACCACTGTTGTTTATAGGTACTAAGGTCTGACCATTGGTCTATGTCTGACAAAGAACTTAGTCTAATAGCTAATAATTGTTATATCCATGAGCAAAGCCAAGTCTGAATTACATTGTTAATCAGCAGCAGCTGCAGCCGAAGCGAGCGATGGGGTTAGGACAGTGGCTGACACACTGCAACAGTGCAGACACACGGGCAGCGTGCAAGCACCAAATAACGCACCAAAATTATATTTGTATCTTTAGAGTGCTAACATTGTTAAAATGTCCTGAACTAATGAAGCTTCTTTGTCCTTTGGTAGTGATAGAATGTCAGTTTTGTGTATCATTTCAAAAGTGTTACAAGGGAACGAATGAGACCTTAGGGAGTTAATCGAGAATGTGGAGGCAGCCTTTGGACTGGGTAAGCCAGAGGAACATGAAATGTTACTGGAATTTGTAAAAGCTAAGATAATCGGTCAGGCCACGTCAAGACTGCAAGTCCATGAAAGAAAGGGTACATGGGAAGAAGTAAAGTGTGTTCAAGAGGAGAATTATGCGAGTAAATGCACTATAGACTACTATGCGTGCAAAATATTTCAGGCAACACAAGGACAAGGTGAGCCAATCTTACAGGCAAGCAGAATTGATAAAATCCAAAGAGATTTTAGGGAAGCCATAAGTCGGATTACAAGTCGGGAGAATGTGAAGGTGTCAGAGATGGTAGATTCATTGACAAGAGCTTGTTTCATTCAGGGCCTAAGTAATGATAGAATTCAAACAATAGTGTGAAGTCGCAGAGATGCAAGAGCAAAGTGCTGCGTATTATCAATGAAAGAGCAGGGGCTGACCCCAAGGGTAAAGTTTAACCGTAGAAGGGAGATGGTAAAGGGCTCGAAACAATAAGCCAGAGCGCAGAGTACAGGTAATGACTGGTAAAGAGTTCACTAACTTTTGTTACAGATGTGACAAACAGGGTCACACCAAAGCAGAGAGAAACCAATGGAGGTTTACAGGAATGGAGATGTCCACAATGCAACCTACCAGGCAATTGTGGCATCCCATGCATAAGAGTAAAAGACGTAGCGTGCTTCAGGTGTAAGTGCCAGAGTCATTATGCTAAGGATTGTTACAAAAGGACCTGGCACGCCTGGAGAAAAGGCAGGGTGCCAGTTTTAGGAGCATGACATGCTCCTAAAATAGTGTGAACACCTCTAACTAGGTGATCTGTTACTGAAAAATCATACATAAAATACTTGAAAATGGCCTAAGGCCAAAATTTTACAATTGTACAGGAAATACAGCTACAGGAATCAATGCAGGTAAGTTAAGATTATGAATCATATGTAATAGGATACAAGTGAGAATTCAGGAGGCCCACAGAATAGCAAGAGAATCAACAGCAAAACATAAGAAAGCTAGCAAGGAACAGTGTGATAGGAAACAAAGTGTTACACCACGATGAATTGGTAAGACGTAGTTAATCTGGAAAACTAGGTTCACCATGGCGAGAGCTATATGAAGTAGTAAAGGTTGATACTCTGTTTCTTTTAATCTTTATGACTATGTTCAAAGGTACAAGCAAACACACTGAAATAATTCTTTTAAATTTCTGCTATGGCACTCTAGCAAAAAATTGTTCAGCTCCTCATAGTGATAGCAACAACAAATCTGTGTCAGAATATGCACCAAATGACTTTAAAGTAACACAGTTTCCAACTTCTTCAGGGTTTTACTATGAATGATAACGAACTACAAGTAGAGATATACACCATTCCTTGGATATTTGTTACCTGAATTCCATAACAAAGATTTCAAAAGGCAGATAGATAAGGTAAAGTAGTGGTACAAAGTTGCAGAGACACACTAGTAGTTTCCTTTGTAACAAAAACATTACAGTAGTCAGCAGTATTTGCCCCAATCGAGGAAGAATTCAAGTAGATGATCAACGCCATTATGAATGCACAAAAGGGCATACTACAGCCTCACATTATCAACTCTGTCCAAATTGTAAAATACTTAAGTTTAATACAGGGTGAGCTAAAAGATGTAAAGCTGAATCCTCAGGTTAAGAGTAATTGACTCTGATGTTTTCATTTCTGGTAGTGTATTAGTATATGTATCAACATCCCACTGATAGATAACAACAATTTTAACTTGTATAGAGTACTTCCACTGGAAATCAAAGGGTAGTATGTGTTCATATAGCCAGAAAAAGAATTGTTGCTGATAGGTGAGTCCAAAAGGCGTAGGTAAAATAAGCTTTTATAACAAATGCAAAGGGTGCGGAACAAGAGTATTCATACAAACAGATAGTGATCCACAATAACATAACAAAAAAATGATACCACACCAGAAATAAATTTAGAATTTAATTGTGTTGTCAATGAAGTAAAGAAAAAACAGGTCAGTGTTAGATTTACCTTTACAACATTAGTAATACAATTGGACAATTTAAAAATCACAGGCAAACAACTGGGCGAGGTCTAGCAAATGGCCAACATACAGGAGGATGGTTTGAAATACTCCACATACGTTACATATTATTAAGTCACTACATATGTAATAGTGACATTAAGCATCCTAGTTACAGTAACATGTTGTAAGGGATATTTTGGGGTCACTGACTGTTGTGGAAAGATTTGCGTAAGGAACACTATTGTGAACCAGTATTCCGAAATCAGTTTGGCTCGGAGACAGCTTACTGGAGAGACTGAAGATGTAGTGATTTATGAAAGGTATGCAAAGAACCAAGATGAGTCAGTATCATTCAGAAACAGATGTTAAGATGAAAACAACTGAAATAAATGTATCCAAGCAAAACAAGTGTGAATTATGAAATGTCAACGATTAATTACTAAGGTCTTAATGTCAATTATCAGTGTGTTAATGTAAAAGAAGCAAAACAATGTAAAATCTGCCGTGTATTTTATCAAAGGTGAATAAAGACTCATAATTTATATTATTCTAAATAGTAATGCTAATTCTGCTGGCGGGAACGGTGTCTGAATTTCATTGTTAGAACAAATAACAATGAAGTCAACATTAAGGTACTTAGGTGTGGCAAGAGGAGCCACAGACCCAGAAATGGGCTGGCCGACACCAGGCTGGTGAGCAGCTGCATTTGAGAATGAGCTAAAAGTTAGGGCTTAGGACACTGTGTGACCATATTGAGAGGGCATCTCTACCCCTCCACTTATCCTCTGAAGAATCGCTACAGCCAATAAGGAGGCAAGTAGCCCTTGACAGTAAATCATGGCAATAGCTAGCAGGGTTGAAGGGGACAACTGAACAAAACTCGGCAACGAGACATGCTGAGGACAGAGCTAGAGAGAAGTTGAGGCTAGTCTAATCTGAGGTGCAGCTGGCAGAGCCAGAGTTTGTTGCAGAGTTAGTAACAGGAGCTGATGGGCATATACGCAGTAGATGGTATAACGGTGGTTGTCATTCACTGTCTCTGTATCAGACTTGGTAGCTCACTGGAAGCATCTCAGCCAGAGCAGTTAGGATTCATTCATTGTGTTTCTGAATAAACCACAGATTATTTAACACTTGTGGAGAGTTACTTCAATTACCTTCCAGGTTTTCTACCCTCACACCAGAGATTGTAACTTCTTAGCTAGTTCAAAGGTCTCCCTCTCATAAAGGCCAACCAGCTAATCCTTGACTATAAACCACAGCACCCAACCTCAAACAAAACCCACGTTTGGGATGTGACACAGTATTTTTTTTTTCCCATTTTCACAGTACTGTGCTGCAATTATTGCACAGCATTTTATATTGGTATGACTACCAACCAGGTCCACCAGGATGAATTGCCACCACCAAACTGTGACCAAAAGCAAAGTAGACCACCCTGTGGCACAGCATGCAGCTGAACTTAACACACTAAATTTCAAAGGCCCTTTTACTGACTACCCGAACCATCTGGATCCTTCCCTCCACCACTGGCTTTTCTGAACTGCACTGATAAGAGTTATCCTTACAACACATTATCGACTCTCATAATTATCCCAGCCTCACCTATGATAATATACTGTCGCCACACCCTCCATCCAAAAGTTTCCACCCACTCTGATCTATCATTTCCTCCCGATTCTTATCTCCCACCCCGTTTATATGCAGCCCTCTGCAAACACATCCTCTTGTCATTCCTCACCTTTTTCCCCCACCCCCCCTACACCACAACTTCCTGATTCTGCACCTATTGGCAGTCTGATCTTTGCACATGCCACCATACAGCATTTGTCTCTCTCCCCACTCCCTCCAGATTGCTGCTTGCATCCCAATTGGATGTTACATTACAGTCTGAGATGCTGTAGTTGGTGGTTTTTGTGTGTGTGTGTGTGTGTGTGTGTGTGTGTGTGTGTGTGTGTGTGTGTGTGTGTGTGTGTGTGTGTGTGTGTGTGTACAGGGTTATTTTCTGACCTGACAAAGGCTGTGGCCGAAAGCGATATGTGTGTGTCTTTTAATTGTGCCTGTCTGCAAGTTGATGTGTCTTCTTTTTGGTAAGTAGCAATCTGTCTCTTCCTACATTGTTGTTGATTCCAATGTGCCTTTCATAGGCATCGATCTGTGGATGTGCCAAATTGTAGCTGTATTTTTTTTTAGTTAGAGAAAGCCCATGACACACGCTAGACGACGGGCATCCTCCGTATAATGCACAGAAGGGGGCTTTCAAACCCCTCTGCCCAAATTTGGCAACCTTTTTAAAAAAGGATTTTTAATGTATACGTGTCTTTGGCTCTATTTGTAAACTGTGTACTTTGGGCACCTTGCTGAGCATAACTTTATTTTCTATAGCAATTAACCCCATTATCAACTGACTCACATCAGACATCTCAGGCTCTCTTAACTGATGATTTCATTGTCCGTGCAGCTCTCTGTGGACCTGTTTACTTGAGTGATGACTTTAGCACGGACTCAACTGTATCTGCACATGGAGCAAAGATGACAACTTCTCCTTTTTTCCACTGAAAAAACTGATTGCGTGTGTTTCTGGCAATGAAAGGACTGTCTTCTGCATACTGCAACCATGAAATTCTTGGGGTACAGTAATGCTCAACAAGAAACTATTGCTTCTTTTTCTGTAACTGCCTTGACCACCTGTAAGAGGCAAGTTCTGTTTCTTTGTTGGTTCCAGGAGTTTGTTTTCTTTCTTTCTTTTTAGGATGCTTCATCTTGCATTACCTGCTATGTTCCTGAGAAGTGAGAGTGCTAACCAGCACCCCTTTCTAAAACAGTGTCAGTTTTTTAACCCCTTATGTTTTAATATATGTTTGTCACACGAGTTATTGGAGGTTTTAGCATATAAAGCACAGACTATGGAACATGTTCTACTCTACAATCCCCACAGGTTGTGTAATTTGCGTAAATAATGGGCCTCTGATTTGTGTATGCAGAGGGGTTCCATATGATTTACATCAGGTGAATTTAGTGAGTTCACTGTAATGCTCCTCAAACCACTGTGACATGGTTCTGGCTCTGAAACATGGACAATTATGCTGCTGAAAGATGGTATCACTGTCTGGGAATACATCAAGCATGAAGGGATGCAGGCCGTTTGCTGCTGTCAGTGTGTCTTCTATTACTGTCACAGGCCCCATGCAAATGCAGGAGAATGTCTCCCATAGCATAATACTGCATCCATGGGATGCTACACATTTGCAGCCACCATTCATCTCGATGATGGCATTTGCGGAAACGACCCTCAACCTAGTGCAGCAAAAATGTGATTCACACAAAGAGCTGACATGTTTCCATGACTGACCATCGAATCCCAATGGTTCCGGACCCGACTCCAATCATAAGTGATGAGTCGTTGGGTCAATATGTGAACATGTATGAATGGTCTGCTGCACAACTCCATGTTCAACAATGTACGATGAACGGTGTGCTCTGAAACGCTTGTGCATGCCCAGCATTGTGCTCTTTTGGCACAGATGCCATAAGTCACTCTCTGTCCTACTTTACAGAGCAGACAAGCCTCCGAACCCCACATCCCTACGTTCTGTTAAGAGTCGTGGATATACAACCATTTAGTACCTAGCTGTTGTTCAGTGTCCTCCTACCTCTCTCCACATATGCTCACAACAGTAGCACGTAAACGTGTGACCAGCTTGGCAGTTTTTGAGATACTCATTCACAGGCTCCACATAATAATAATCTCCCCTTTGTCAAAGCCACTTATCTCAGTGGATTTCCTAATTTGCAGCCCATATCTTCGCTAGGGTGATACCCCACTAGTGTCTTCTCTGCTTACATACTATTGTTACTGCAATGCCACCAGGAGGCATCCAATATGGTGGGCAGTGGTCATAATGTTTTGGCTGATCTGTGTGCGACCTCTTCAGTTTTGCACTAAAAAATAAAAAAAAGGGGTATTAAGTCATAAAGTGCCTTTGACTTCAGATGTTGCAAAATAATGCGACACATGCTGTGGCCAACAGTACTATTATCCAATTTTGTCTATTCCATTTTTGTTGACCATTTTGCATTCATTTTAGGCATTAGCACATGTATGGTGACAACTATTTTGCAATTGTAACATTCATTAAGTGTGTTAAAAAGTAAAGAGCAGATACTAGGTTAACAATTTATAGAAATATTGTTGTGTGTACAGAAATGTTTTGAGAGAGCGTAAGTTATGTTATGGAACAGCTGGAGACACATCTAACGTTTATGGCACCAGAAACACATGAAGGTCTTTCTTTATAGGGGTTACAGCAGCTTTATAATGCCTCATGGCACACTGAGATGCAGTTGTAGATTAAAGGGTGAGAGACCTAGAAACTGCAAAGAGTGAAAGGAGCTGCCACCATCATTTGAAGCAAGATCACTTATTACCGATGGAATCATGTACAACATTTTTTATCAAATACTTATGAAATGTTATTAATGTCACTGAGAAGAGATCACACCATTTGAACATGTAACAGAAGAGATCACACCATTTGAACATGTAACAAGTGGATGCTTGATGGTGAATGGATTTCATGTTTGCAACGGTTATAAATTGTATATCCATGATGTAAACTATTACCACACTGGGCAGTTTGTGTTGTGACCCTGAACAGAAAAAGGGAAAGAAATATATAGATCCTTAGAAAGTGATGATTTTATTGAAGAAAATCTGCTCATGACACCTAACCCTATAACACTGGTCTTGCACTATGTGAAATAATTCACCACCCATCTCTGCTCCTCAAAACTGAAAGAAAAAACTAAATATGACTAACTCTTATCCTGTTTATTTTGGAGGTAATTTTAAAACAAATCTCATAGAATTAATTTTTGTTGGCTTTCTGACTGATTATATGAAGAGCTACTTGTGACTGACATTATGCAAAAAAAAAAAAAAAATATTACACAGTATCAGCCTTTAATGGATTTTTTCATAACAATTCATATTTCATTTTTTTAAACAACAGGCAACTTCATTTAACACTTGCAGTTTTCACCCACTATACTGAGAACAAATCACACAGAAAAGTACTACACATTAAAATAATTATGAAACAAGTATTTAACTATATGTGTTTATATTTATAACATACCTGGGAAAAACAGGACCAGTAAATAAATGCGTATCATAGTAGGGAAATGGAATGCGAAATTTAATGAATTTGGAAGAGAAACTGTAAACTTCTGAGTCTCTTCAAAGTATGGAATGTTCCTGGAAAATACAAAGCTTTTGTCAGTGTCAACTGGCTTTGGTTTAAAATGACAAGTCAATGTGATAATAATATATATTGAAGTACTGCAAACCAACATATGAATATTTGTTATTGCAATCTTGATTTTATAGATATATTTACTTATTTTTCAGCTAATTCAACCTTTATAAGGTGTTTCCATTTTAGAGCCTTTACCCTTTCCGAACATCCTCAACTCCAGTTATACTGCTCTTGTGCCTTCACTTCTACACAGATCTTTCTTAGTAAGACTTAGGAGTAACTTTTCCATAGCTCTCTGAGCTGTTCATAGTTTTCTTTTGAAAAGCTTGTTAAAAATCAAAGTTGCACTACCATATATTGGTATGAGAGGAACACTGTTAGAAAACAACTTTTTGTTAAGTTTGTTGGCTTATTACATTTTAAAATAGTTGCATTTCTTCTATGAGCACTCCAACCTAGCTTGATTCCAAATAAATATATACTCATTAACATATTTTTGGACAGCTGTTGGTCAATGTTATGTCAATGTTATTTGTCATGAAGTTACACACTTGTGCATAATATTTGTTTTGGACAGATGTATCTTAAGGCCCACTCTTTTTGAAACTATCTGATAAATCCTTTATAGAGGATTACAGTTCTGTCATATTGCTGGATAGGACTACTATATTAAATCTCATGTTGGTGAGTCTTTTTCCACTTATTCTAATACTTTTTTCTTTCCAAGTGATTTTGAACATAGCCATCTTGAGGATGGTTATAAATAGTTTTTGGGGGTATAGTATCACCCTGCTTTACTCATCTTTCAATGGAAAATTACCTTTTGTGTTTTCTTAGGCTGGCAGAAGTCATCGAGGTGTCACAGATATTATACATGAGGTGCCACGAACCATTATGGCCTATAGTCCACCAACAATGATTTTGTGATTGTACGCATTCTCCTGACACCAGTTGATCCTATGGTGAGCCAGATTAATCTGTGCTGGAGATAAACATTGTATAAAAGAATGTTCGTAAAAAGCTGCCTCACTAGTTTCTGATATTTGCCTCCATATGGATCCAGTGGCGGTGTGCTTTTGGTCCGTGTGCCTCACAAGTTTGTGTGCTTTGTTTCCAGACCTTGTTCGGTCAGTGCTTGTGTAACAGCAGTGTGGCTGACACACTCTTCAAAGTCTATAAAAGCTATGCATAGATGCATTTCATATTCATTGGTTCACCTAATTATTTCATGCAGGATGTGTTTATGTCCAATTCTGCCATAAACAATGTGGAATCCAGCTTCTTCCACAATAACAGTGATGATATTTGTCAAGAATTTAGTCAAAACGTTATATATAACAGGGAGTAAACTAAAGGGACAATAATTCTTCAAATTGAGAATACTTCCTTTTTTGTGTAGAAGGATTTCGCTTTGTTCCAGGAAGCAGGGATGATGCCCATTTGTATATAAGCAATAAAGATCTTAGTCAGATATTTTTCTGTTTCCTCACCAATAAGCTTAAGTACGCTCTAAGGAGAAAAAAAGGAGTTATTCAAATGGGACTGAAATCTGTAGATGTGATGTACATGTACAGTCAAAGAGGAGTGATTACCATTTCAGAAAATTGGATGATTCACAAACTGAGCAAGTCAGTAATGTATTTACTCACCTCTGGCACTTATGCAAGCAGTTATTCACCTCTTTTTCCTTGACATTGATTGATAGAGTTGTTGGATATCATGCCAAATTCTGTCCAACTGGCACATTAGATCTTCAAAATCCTGAGCTGGTTCGAGGGCCCTGCCCATAATGCTCCAAATGTTCTCAAATGGGGAAAGATCAAGCGACCTTGCAGGCCAAAGTAGAGTTTCGCAAGCACGAATACAAGCAGTAGAAACTCTTGCAATGTGGGGGGCGACCATTATCTTTCTGAAATGTAAGCCTAGGATGGCCTGACTGTCACCATACTGCTTTGCTGTTTTTGGTCTGGAATCCTACTGACTGGAATCCTACTGACTGGAGTAAAATTTTCTTCAGTGATGAGTCCCATTTCAAATCGAGCCCCGATAACTAGTGGAAACATGTCTGGAGATATTCTGGACAGTGTTAGGATATCTACCTGACTGTCGCCTGCCGTACAGTTTTATTGCTTGAGAACAAAGAGTGATTATCTGGGTTATCTTTTCTTTCAATAGTAGGACCGCTTTGGTGGTAATCAGCGATACTCTTACAGCACAGCGGCACGTTGGCAATGTTCTATATGCCCTGTTTTGTTGCACTTCATGACAGGCCATGCAGGGCTTACCTTTCAGCAAGGTAGTGCCTGCCCACAAGTGGCAAGAGTTTCTACTGTTTGTCAAACTGTACCTTGGCCACAAAGGTCGCCGAATCTCTCTGCAATTGAAAATGTTTCAAGCATTGTGGGCAGGGTCCTCCAACCAGATCAGGATTTTGGTGATATAATGCGCCAACTGGACAGAATTTGGGACGATATCCTTCAGGAGGGCACCAACAACTCCTATCGATTAATGCCAAGCCAATTATCTGCTTGCTTAAATTTCATTTACAGCTTACCTTATTTCTTTTGGGACTTGTGCAAATGAAAACGACGAAGGTGGTCTTCGTGGTTCATGCATTTTTTTACAGTTTGCTGTAGAAATTCCTTATATGGCTCTAGAATTTCTTCCTTATCTGCATGTTTTATCACTTTTGATTGCTATTTCTTTTTTAGCAGTCATTAAGATTTTAACTTTGCTACAGCTCCTTTTATTCTCCAGTGCTAATTTTATTGAATCTTTTTACATCTGCTTTTTATTTTCTTCCTTATTCACTTGCATAGTTCTGAGTATTCTATTTCATCTCTTTGGTAAAAAGGCCTTGGCTGTTTAATAGTGAAGTGCAACAGAATAAACGGCTTTGCAAAGTTGAGTAAAATTTTGAAGTCTTACTTTGGTAACTCAAGAGGTGAAGCAAAGCAGATCAGTGTGCAGCAGCCAGGCTGCATGCCAACAACAGACAACCACTGATGTATGTAATATGGACACAAAACAGAGTTAATTGCTACACAGCAGAACAACAGAGAACAGGATGCCACGATTATGATGCCCATGCAGAGTGGAGTAAGAAACCATTAGTTGGACATAAGAATAACTACTTGGCACACTGACTCCACAAAATATGTCCACCACCGCTCCTGAAAGGCGATGTTAAGACATCTTTCAACAGCGACCAGATGAGCTGATCAGACAAGAAAAGCAGATCAAGTAATGTCATTGTTGCCTCACATTAGCATAGCACACTGGCCAGACCTGTATAAATATTACTCCTACCCTGGTGGCAGATCTACATAGTTGCAGTTGTCCAGTGTGGAGGTTGGACTTGTCTCAGGCTATTGCCTGCTTTTCTAGCTGCCTATAGTCTTTGATGGAGTAGCAAGTCCCATGTGGGTGGCAGCTGCCTGCCCCCCCCCCCCCCCCCCCCCCCATTCCTTACTGGAGAAGCATGAAGTCCTTAAAGGTGATATAACTCTGAAAAGGGTTGTGATTGGGCTCAAGCAGGTTAAATCCTCATCCTTTAATTGTTTGGAAGAAACTTGCATGTAGTAATTTCATGTTGGACACACTGTTTTGATGTTTTGATGTTACACAAAGGGTACCGGATACGTCTTTGTACAAAATAATCAAAAGGTGTCTGTAGAATTACTCAAGAAAAGTAGAAGTTGCAGTGTTGAATTTCCTTCCAGCAAGAAGCAATCAATGAGTGGATGAAGCCTTTCATCACTGTATCCAATGCGATGGTGAACAAATTGAGAGGTTAAAAAGAATCACATTAAATCTTCTTTAATTAATACATGTCTAACCCAAATGGAACACTACAATGGTTCAGATTGCACTTGCAGTACTTGCCCCCTTATAACTTGCTGAGTTGGTTTTCGGATTGGTGAAAGGCAAGGGCATACGACCACAACCAACAGGACTATTCCAAGAAACTCGTGATGTGTGTTCAGCTAAAATTACAGACTAACAAAGTGGAAGGCACAATGCATGAAATGGACCATGACCTGTGGGTTTTAACACAGAAAGAAGAAGATGAGACTCTGACACCATCACAGACTGAACACCCATAATAATTACCTCGCTAAAGCATCTTATCATACCATGAATGCATTAACAAAATATTGTTCAAAGTATAGCTTGGCAGCAACAATTGCAGATAAATGATTTGTAACTTACCTTAACATAATTATTCCTTCACAAAGGAATCCTAGTGGATACAGTGGGATCCACATCGTGTACCGCAGCCATGTTAAAACTGGTAAGTTTGTTTTGTACACTTGAGAAATGTAATATGGATATCTAGAAGGAAAAGTCATAACTCTAAGTAAGTACACTGATATGATTTAGAAATATGAAGTATAGAGAAAGTGAATATGTAGGTTTGCAAATAAGAGGTAAATCTCTCTAATTTTAAATAAATCAATAAAAAATTTACCTTACAACTTCTATGGCACTCCAGATAAAGAATAAGTAAAAAATAACTGGTTTCTCTTGCATTCGTTCTTCAGCATCAATCAAGGCAAACAACACAAATCCTCTTCCTGAAACCTAGTAACATTGAAACACATGTACCATCACTAGTACAGAAAGGCAGAAACAACCGACACTGAAGATGGGGGACCTTCATAGAATGTAGTGTATGAAGCTCAGCTACAGATGGTCAAAATGGTTGAACAAACCACCATTGGAGCCGTGCTGCAGCCAGTAAACTAAAGACAAAATTATAACAAGAAAAAGAGTCACTTTATGATAGTGTGGTGTCTGAATGATTCACTTCTCTTTAATTAACACTGTTACCAACTCTTCTACAATGTACAATTAGCATACATACAGAATTATCTATTTTCACAGTTTATATCTCTATGATGATCTCTAATTTTAAAATGGTGAATAAATATTGAGGTAAGGATTTGCAGCACCAAAAGTTACAAATGGACATTCTGTCATTTTTGTCCAGTACTTCTGCTCTGAAAGCATGAATGTTTGAGAGTTAGTACACAAAGATGAACCACAACACATAATTTGGACACACATACAATGCTTATGAGTTGCAAAATATATATGTATTCTAGGTGTTAAGTTACCTTAATATTGGTCATAGGCAAATTTAACCCTTTCAGCCGTACACTGTTTGATTGACTACTATGGCAATGCTATTAGAGCTCACAGTAAAGAGAGCCTGTGCAGTGGCATGTGTCTGTGATGGTGATGAAGATACAAGTTTGGGGAAAGTTAAACACTGTATCAGCACAGCCTATTCTTCACAGCAAGCGCTAGCAGAGACGCCAAACATTCCTCGCTTCTAACAGATGAAGAGTGTTTCGGACTGGAAGTTAATGAATAATATTTGTGAAGAATTTGGCGATTAACAACTGTGTGCCAGCATCTCTTTTCTCTTAGTTGGTGAATCTTTTTGGTAAAAAAATTGCTGTTATATTTCTCTAGAAATTAATACTGCATCACAGAACAGGGCAAAAAAAGGAAATGTTTTGATTTTATTTTTCATAAGGAGACATACAACACAATTAATTGAAAGAAGAGGGACAAATAGATTTGGGAACATAACAAGAAAAAGTAAATTGAAACATTCAGGGGAAAGCAACAAGACATTGTTTCTTAATGGGAGAAGCACAAGCTGGAGGGGGAGGGGGAGATGAAGGGCCAGAGCAAGAAAACACATGCTTACATGCTAGACCGTTTAATGGAAAGAACCAAGTACCTTTAAAGAAAGGTGTTCCATCTGTGGACCAGAATCTTTTCCTGCTGTTTTGCAGTCAACAATGCTGTGTCCGACTATGCAGTAGATTCAATTGCCGCAACACTTTGTACACAGCAACTGTGCAACGGACACCTTGGCAGTTCATCCACAGTAACAGTGACCAGACAGAGCACTGGATAAGCATTACTTCATCTGAGTGTGCTGAACAACGACCAGTCGCACTGCCTACATTGCTTTTCTGTTTTTAATGAGTACTGGACAAACAATCTGCCATTCTCTTGAGCACACTCTATAGCTCCTACTATTTCAGACATGTCAAATGCAGTCAGCTGACCACCACCACACACAAGTTGAAATTACATGAACCAAATGCCTTCTCTCAGTTTTATTTCGATATGGGAGATACCAAGATCCCTATTTGCAAGAACAGATTTTTTTATCTAATGTTGCTGACATCTCAATTTTTTTTTATAAAGCTTAGAAGTTAGGTGAAATGTATACCTGCAGCATTGGTGCTAATATTCCTCCTTTGGTGTAACCAAATAGTGGATGCATAATTTCCATAAACTGCATAAGCTGACAGAATTTCATTGCACTTCCAACAGCTTGGTAAGTTCCTTCCATGGAATCTGCCACAAAGAACACATAGTTTTATAACAAATTTACAATGTGCTTTTCATTGTGCTATATTTTATTCATAATGCTGACAGTAGCACAGCAGGGATAAGGGTTTAAAACAAAACTGTGACATTATTCATAATTTTACGGAATAATTAATCTGCCCTGTATGTGCAGAAGTTATCACTGGTTTTGGGAAAATAGTGAAATCTTTCAGGACCCACAGAAAGATGAACAAATTTTGAGAGATTTGATACATGACAAAATTACAAAGTGAAAGAAAATGAATATACTGTAGAAGCCAGATTTTAGTTTGTAATTCACTGTGCTTCCTTTCTGATTCAGTTGTGCTGCTATCCCATTCCACTTCCTCCCCCTTTTGTCCTTACACCTTTCCTCCCTGTTTTCATTAACAAAAATCAGTGGTTCTTTTCAAATACTGAGTTACATTCTTTCAAGCAACATGTATTTTTATTTCACCTTTGGATACAGTCGTCAACCAAATTCAAGTTCCTGGATTTCTGGCAAGTGTTAGATACAACCAAATTGCAGACTGTGAACTGAGGTCTTTAGCATATGGAATAGTTTCTGAAATACATGAGTAACTAAAAGCATTTTGAGTGGTAAAACTCTGTACACTGTCCTGAAAGGGGACTGTTAGAGACGATGGTAATTTCAGGAATATCCCAAGGAAATGTGATAAGCCTACTTCCATTCACCATATCCATACAGTGTTAGATAAGGTGAGCAGGAATTAGATTACTTGCTGATGCTGTGGTTATGCATGGAAAAATGTCTTCACTGGGGGGACTGCAGGGGAGCTCAGAATGAGTTGGTTAAATTTCAATTTTATGCTACTGATGTCAGCTTGCTTTAAATACACATTAATACGAAAGGGTGGAAAAAACACTCCTGTAATATTCACAGTAATAATGCTCGACACAGTCAGCATGATTAAATACCTAAGCACAATGTTTCACGGTGAGATGGAATGGAATGAGCACATAAGATAATTTGTAGAGAAGATGAATGGCTTAGTTATTGGGAGAATTCTATGAAGCCGTAGCATAGCTATGAAGGAGACCCTATATACGGAGCACTTGTGTGGTTAATCCTTGAGTACCATACCAGGTCAAATTGAAGGAAGACCACTGAATGAAGGGAGAGAAAAAAAAAAAAAAAAAAAAACTACAACCAGCCACATTTTTTTATAACTGCTTTATTTTGGCAGAAGTAGTTTCACACCTGAGCTCATCGAAAGATGACAGCTACGATTTCTTCTATAAATTTCACTTTATTTTGGTCCTATAATACAACAGAATGTTCACGATTTCCTTGTTTAGAAAAGTGTATACATTACACACAAGGTCTTTACATTTTAATTATTCCAGGAAAGGTTTTTTTTTATGCATTACAGCATAGCAGTCTGCATCCGTGATATCACGCCTGCAAAACATGAGTTTGACTAAAGGCAGGATGGTGGATATGTATTTCATATGGTGTCACGTTTGCTAATGATTTGATTAGTTGAACTAAAGAACAACAAAGGAAGACATCAAAGCCAAACTGTGGACAAGAGCAGAGTTGACCACCCAGTAGTGGAACACACTACTGAGCACAACATGCTCACATTCAATGGCCATTTCACTACTCGTGCCACATGGATTCTTCCCACTAGCACCAGCTTTATTACAAAGATTGGAGTCATGCCTACAACACATCCTCCATCCCTGTAATCTTCATGGCCTGGATCTCCGTTAATCCACTTATACTACCAACAGACTCTTTTTCTCTGTCCTGCATCCCCTTTTAATCCACTCCTCTAGGTCATTGTCCTGCACAGCATAAACTCACCAGCTCCAATAGCCCAGTGTCGCATTCCTACCCTGTGAACTTTCTGCCTTTCCTCCCGCATTCCTATCTTGCAACCTTGCTGCCTCCCTCTAGGCCATCAGTGACCCTTCCCCAATCCCACTCTCCCACTTGCAGTCTCTTTTCTCCCTCTACTCCTTCTATCTGACACAATATTTAATTCCAGTCCACCTGTCCCTGCCAAACTGCAGTCCCGGCACTGTGTTTTCAGCTGCTGGCACAATCTAGCTGAAAGCTTTTATCATATTGATATAGATAGAACTAGTAAACTTACTATGAGAAAAACCAGAGTCATATATGCAGATACTTTAATTATGCAAGTCAAGAGAGGTTACAAGACTCTTTGCCACCTTGACTGTATTATGATCATATTCATATTCATTTACTTTCCATGGTCAGCCGATTCCAGCAATGTGCCATTTCCAAGTGCTTACTCTTAACATGTATGTTTGTCATTTACACATGTAACTGCTGTCGTAGTAGACTCATGTGAGAATGATGACAGCAGTTTGATATTTAATTGGTGGATGTACATGTTATGAATAAGCAACTGAAAATTACACATCGCCTAAATCAGCCGACTGTGTGAAGTAAATGACTGATTGTAATACAATCATGGAACTGTCTTTATTTAAATTTGTGGCTTTGGCACCTGATACGAAAAAAACTTAATGGCAGTAGAAGTGATAGGGGTCACTTGTGTCTGATAGAATTTTGAGTACTGGATGAATGGAAACTAGCCCATTTAACACAAATACCTAAAAGGTTCTAAGAAGAGATATAATAATTATTGGGGTATTAGTGTAACGTCAGCTACTGGAAAGTCCGAGTTCAAGGTAACTGTTAGTTTGAAGACCATAGGGTTTGTCCTATTGTCTAACCTATGAACGGACTTGTCCCGCCAGTTATAAGGGGACCTACAGTTTAACATGGACTATAAAATGTGACCACTTTGCATTTTTCACACGCAAATTGTTACAAAATGTAAAATAAGTCTTAAGATGTATAATACACATACCACTGGGAAAAAAAGTGCATCAATGCAAGTGACGCAGACTTACACAGGACAGTACAGGAGGGCAATTAATGTCATTGCCAAACATGCCGTGCTGCAGACAAACCAGGAACCATGTTATTAGCCGTGGAATGTTGCAATATTCGCAGCAGTTGTTCACCTCCAAAGCCAGTTTGCCTTTGCCTATGGAACTCTGTCTGTGTCTGCGATGTGGTTAGCATTCCGCGACAATGTGGGCATTAACTGTTTGTACTACTGACAGTGTTAAAGCAAGGGCATATAGCAGGTCTGCATGAGGCTGGGTGGCCATACTGCAGAATTGCACTACTCATGGAGAAAGAGCTCTCCACAGTGAATCTGTGTTGTTACCTGTGGTCAGCAGAAGGGCACATGCCCATCAACCTGGGTCCGGACAATGGCAACACACACATGCTTATCACAACCATCACATTTTATGAAGTGCCATATCAGACCTCACTGTGACTTCACGGCAAATTAGGGACACTGGCAACCTTTTCAGAATAAAACATGTGACACAAAAACAGGAAATGTGGAATAAAGAAATGTATCTAGTTTTTACTAATTTGGAGAATGTATGTGATAAGTCTCTGTAATAAACTTGCTTAGGAAGTTAGGAAAATATAGACAGAATAGAAAATATATATAAGCAGTAAGAAATTTATATCAAGGATGAAACTGGAAGATCAGTTGTTTACAACAATGAGAATATCCAAAGGCCTATGTAAATGCTGCTGCTTATTGCTAACCCTTGTTGAGATGAAGCTCAAAAAGATTAGAAAAGGAACTGTGAAGGAGTGGAATTGAAGACAAGATTATGATTTTTTTAAATATAAACTCTGATACTTGGGGATGATTGACTGATAAATGGTTTTAAAATGCAAGCACATGCTCAAAATTTGAGCTAGGGATGGATGCAACTCATGTCAGTTTCATGGAGAATGACGAGATAGCTTTTGAGGTTTCATGAGAAATACCTCTGCCTACACTTTCTACTAATCAATATCTGTTATACATTCTAGTTTCCTTTAAAATGATAGTGAGTTGATGTGCAGGATGTGAGTTTAGTTTGCTAAAAATAAAAATTCTCTGAGAGAGGGAGAGCTGTCTTCCTTTGTCATTCACTGGATATGGGCTTGACCAGGTTCCTTTCCTTTTTTGTAATGAAAACCTAATGGATTCAGACAGGCTGCTGCCCATTACTGTGGAAGACGAGCTGAAAGCTCAAGTCACAGAAGTACTGAAAAAGGTAGATAATAAACAACTACGAAAGCAAGGAGGAATATAAAAGGATAGTCTTCTGCTCTGGCAGGCAGTTCTATCTTTAGTGGTTTCATATGAGATGCAGCACAAAATAAGAGGTTAAACAAAGATGAAATAGCTGTAGAAATGTAGTACAACATAGGGAGGTGTGCTGGCCAGAAGAAGCGAAGGATTCTTGAAGCTAGTTCTGTGGCTGGCAGTTTCCATACCTGATTGGCAGTATAACAATTACTGTACAATACAGACAGAATATTACCGTCACAAAATGTTATTTTATGTTTTCCCAAACAAATTATGGAAACCAGGATGCATATAAAAATATAGTCAGGCCACTCTTCTGTTATGGACAACTATACATCCAATACGGACAACTATACACCCACCTAGATCTATAGTGATTTCATCTGAGGTGTCAAACATGGGAAGAAGAAGAGCAATGGTCAGACAGTAATAAGAAGTAGTAAAATCCAGTGATGTTCGGGAGGTGCACTCGTTGAAAACAGCTGGAGACTTCTAGTGGTGTATACTGTAGCAGTACGTCAAGCCTCACTATTCAGTGCAAAGCAGTGAAGTAACGGGGCACTACAGAAGCTTATGGACCATTGAAAAAGGAGGATTAGAATGTGATCAGCAAGCCCATTATCTAAAATCTCAATTTGACATATAATCAAATAACCTGCATAAGCAGAGATGTTCTAAAAAGAAGAAGATGAAGAAGAAAAATTGAAAGGGCGGTGGGAGGGGGAGGAATATAATCAAAACTCCTAATACCATGGGGGTCAGAAGAAAGATCGTATATGATCAATATTAATTGATTCCTAGAGTTGGTTTACTGCCAGTAGACTGCTCAGAGTGTCACTGCAGATTAGGGAATTCTCATGAGTTCAGGTGCAAGTATTACAGAGAACATGGGCAATGGCAACTAATTCTGCTGTAAAAACACTACAACTGTATGGTATGAAGTGTTCATGATACCCAGAAAGTGTGGGAGCACAGCCAATGTGACTGTTCACCTCTGAGCCATCAGTATAGAGAAAGAAACACTGAAATGCAGAGGGGTTTACTAATTTCTTGATCTGAAGAATAAATCTAGGCAGAGTGTTGGATGAGGCATGCACAATGGTGTGTGTGTGTGTGGGGGGGGGCGTATTTGTTAAGACACCTGACAAATAGGTTCAAAAGGAGGAGAAGGAGATCAGACAAACTGCTACGTGGAGTGACTGCACCCCAGAAGCTGTGACAGGCAGCAGAGAGTGTGGAGATTCCACTGACATTCTTTTAAAGCTGGCAAATATGTGGTAGTCTTGCCAATCAAGCAACAAATACAAGTCCAAAAAACAGGTATGACTCTACCGCTTACAGCAGTTCATTACAGAGGTAAAGTTCTGGATGTGAAAGAGAAGTTCTACATTGGCAGAAGCATGTAACATGTTTTGGCAGTGGAAAGTTAGAAGCCATTTGTGAAGGTCCACAATTGTGCTTTTCTTGTGGCACCCTGTAGCTGGAATTCAACAACACTCATGGTTGAAGAACTTTAGCAAATATGAAAGTCATCAACACAGAGGGATGGTGAGAGTTGTGTTGTATTGCCCATCTTTCTCTGTGGCTTACCTCTATTTTTCTCAGAATTTCAACATCTTGCATCATTTTATACTGTCGTATGCATCTTGATTCTTCCTCTCTCATTCCCATTACCAAGCCCATATTCTCCCGTAATGCTTTCTTCTAATCGTTCCCCTACAATCACAATCCAGTCTCCAATGACTATTAGACTTTCATCTCCCTTCACAAACTGAAATACCTATTCAATATCTTCATGTACTTTCTCTATCAACTATCGCTGTCAGTATCGATTTGCCGTCAATTCTATGAAAACAACCCAATCACTGAACTCACTGCCCTACTATCCCATTCATAATGGGTCCTGCTTCTGTTATACCATTTTATGCTGCTGCTGATATTCATCTGACGAAAGAGCCTTATCTTTTTTCCATTTCATTTCATTTCATTGATCCAAACTATATCTCAATTGAAGCTTTGCAGTTCCCTTTTCAAATGTTCTAGCTTTCCTAATATGTTTAAACTTCTGACGTATAACTAGTTATTCAATTCTTTTCTTATAGTCACCGCCCCCTTGGCACTCCCCTCCTGGAGATCCAGATAGGGGAAAATGCAGAATATCACGACACTTCTTCAATTATAGGGTGCATGTGCTGTGGATACACATTATGCGTCTTTAATGCAGTGCTTTGCATCACCTCCTGCATCCTCATGCCATTGGTCACTGCCAATTATTCTGCATTTTTGATGCTGTTTCCCACCCCATGGGCAACAGAGAGTGTCCTGAAATTCTGTTTCTTCCTCTGCCCTCTACAAGGCTGTTGGAAGAGCAACAGGGAAAGCAATATTTGATTAAAAATCAAAGATGCTACCCTTCGATCATTGGGTCCTAAACCAGGGACATATCTTTCTTAGCATTCCTCCCCTAGTTTTTTGTAGACATGGAGTTTTTTGTAGACAGTAAGATTTGGTACTGAGTGTGAAACATTGTTTGCTTACCTGTGATCTCTGAAAGCCATGGCAATTAGAAGATCCCAAGGAAAGCAGGATAGTTATTTAGCTGCTTATAGTATTGCGTTAGTTGTATTTTGTAGTATGTCTTGACTTTGCATTGTGTGGAAGCATCAGGTGGTGTAATGGCATTGAAAGCATGCCAATGGGCTTTCTTGAGGTCCCGTTGTGACAGGTGCTCAGTCAGGTAACTGTGCGGCAGGGACAATCAAGAAATGATCATCTCAGAGAGGTCATTGTCTACAATCCAATAGGCTGAAGGGAAGAGATTAGAGATACAGACTGAAGGTCAATGGCTGAAGATGTTCCATGTGTCACATGAAAAAGACGGGGCTGTAGCTATTCAATAAACATAGTTCAAGATATGTGATCGCTTGCTTCATTACACAGCCATGTTGGGATGTTATAACACTGCCCTGTAATGAGTTGTGGGCATGGAAATCACTCTGTAGGTGGAAACATGGAGGTAGCTGAGAGATTAAGGTTGACTGCCTCTTAAAATGTCAGCTCTCTATCAGGAGGGAGACAAACATTATAGACTAAGATACATAATTGACCATACAACAATGTTCACAGACTCTAATGCTGTACTGAGACCAACAGATGCTCTTTCGGTTACAAGTCTAGTTTTTTAAATATGCATGGTGATTATAAATGGTACAGAGTTTTTATAAGAACTATACATAAGACTTATGGTTGACGCCAAAGTTCAGCGAGGTCGTGAAAATGACACCAGTATGAGGGGAGAGGGGGTATCGATCTGGTACTTCTGGTGCTATCAGATCCACCTTCACCTTCGATTTTTTACCTTTATTACCATTAGAGAGTTTTATCTTTCATTGGGGGATATCAAAGTGGGTATCTGGAAGGTAAGATTACTGAACTGTTCTGTGGCCTACAGCCCATCTCAACCAGTGGCTTAGCCTATCATCAAGCAGCAAGGCAGTGTCAGTCTGTATAGTAGGAAAAGTAGGGAATGGGGACCTGTGGGGATGGGGACCTGTGCTCTTTGTAAGCAAATGTATTTAGATGGTCACCACGGCCGGACACTGAGGGAGATGTGATAGTCCCCATCCTTGCTGCAGAGGGGACTCAGTCATAGTGATTGCAAGTTTGCTGTCATTTGAAACTGATGTAGATATTCATAATTTTTTCTTTGCTTCAGAATATGAAATATGGTCAAATGTTTCATACTCCTCTATCTTTCTTCCCTTCTTTAAAATGGAGCTATTCAAGGGCTGATGGGAATGGTGCTCTTCACAGCTGATACAAGCTGGGATTTGGTTGCACAATACTTTGCAAACATTTAACATTTCTGGGGGGGAGGTGGAACACAGCTTTAAAATTCACAGTAGTATACTATTACTTTTACCTTTTCAGTTAATACATCCCCTTCGAAAGCCAAAGTAAAAGCACCAGTATCAACTCATCTTTTGACCCTCATTCGATATGGCAGACAAAATGGACACTCCATACAGTTCTTAGGCTGTTTGCAATGTGAGTTTGCAATTAAAATTGCACTTGGGCCATGGTGACACTCTTGTGAAATGTGATGGTGATGGTAACCTCACCGAGCTTCTCGTGGGACAGAAATGCCTGTGATTGAGTAGGGATCACTGTTTTTATCATGACAGAGCCACTTTGCATTTTGCTAATTTATATTATGTCCCCGAATTTTCTACCTATGTATGACAAAAAACATGAGTTTTGGGTCAAATAAGACTTGTCATTAGTTCATATACAAACTAGTTCATGAGAGGAGTGTTCTCACCATTTCTTTTGAATCTACTTTCTGCATAGTGTGGCCCCAGGAAGGAAAGTATTGGCATTAAACCAATATGTGTCTTATATCAATTCAGGCTGATATGACGTTGGGTTGTTGAACTTGAATGAATTGTATCATATTAGTCAAGGATTTTTCCTTCTCTTTGTATACTTTGTTTTCCGAATTGTTTTTTTATGTTTCCCTTCAGCTTTCCTTTATTTTCACATTATATATGAAATTCAGAGTGCCCCATGAATAGAAATATAATGTTATGACATAAAATAAACAAACAGGCATAACACAGAAAAAATGTAATCAATATAAAAAACAGAGAGATGGAAGAAGGATAGGCTAAGACACACAAATAATTCCAGTAAAACCAAAACCTATAAAATCAAAATGCATGCACAACAAATTGGACATAAATTGATGTTGATTCATGCACTTGAGTGACCAGGTAATGCTGATGCCACATTACTGCTAATAGAAAAGAACAAGAGCTAATAATGGGTATATGACAAAATACTCACTTGGTCCATCACGATAATATCGAATTCCCATCACTGTCAGGATATATGTGAAACCAACAAATTGAACCAAGTTATACAAGGCCAAATAAACCTTCTTCATGTCTTCTGAAAAGAAAATAATTTTTATGGTTATTCAAATGAAATGCTGATTTTAAAGAAAGTATGTGGACAGTTTAACTTATAGCAATATGGGAAATATAAATATTACTAAAACACTATACCAAACCTGGTACCAGATGCAGTATAGAGGAAACAAAAAATTTGATTTTCAATATCTCATATAATTATGGACCGAATTTAAAAATTTAAAATGCTGTCATAACCTACTCATTAAGAGGTATAATATTATGTTAAAAGTTTAACACAAAAAGATAAATATTACAGTTAGAAACTCCGCGTTTGTCATGACACAGTGTAACTGATGGCATGCAAATAGCAAGAATTCATACGTCCAGTACTTCAGAATAAGAGGACTCAGTGACTTCGAATAAACTTCAAGCATAATTTCAAATTTTTCCTGAACTTTCTCACTTATTTGCTTGAAGGCAAACATTTAACACATTAACTCTTTTGTAAAGTAATCAGATGCCTGATGCTGTTTTATTCATGAGAGTTTGAGACAGAATCAGAGCTTTACTGGCAATTAAATTAACCTATAGCATGTTGTTGTTGTTGTTGTGGTCTTCAGTCCTGAGACTGGTTTGATGCAGCTCTCCATGCTACTCTATCCTGTGCAAGCCTCTTCATCTCCCAGTACCTACTGCAACCTAAATCATTCTGAATCTGCTTAGTGTATTCATCTCTTGGTCTCCCCCTACGATTTTTACCCTCCACGCTGCCCTCCAATACTAAATTGGTGATCCCTTGATGCCTCAGAATATGTCCTACCAACCAATCCCTTCTTCTGGTCAAGTTGTGCCACAAACTCCTCTTCTCCCCAATCCTATTCAGTACCTCCTCATTAGTTATGTGATCTACCCATCTAATCTTCAGCATTCTTCTGTAGCACCACATTTCGAAAGCTTCTATTCTCTTCTTGTCCAAACTATTTACCGTCCATGTTTCACTTCCATACATAGCTACACTCCATACAAATACTTTCAGAAATGACTTCCTGACACTTAAATCTATATTCGATGTTAACAAATTTCTCCTCTTCAGAAACGCTTTCCTTGCCATTGCGTCTACATTTTATATCCTCTCTACTTCGACCATCATCAGTTATTTTGCTCCCCAAATAGAAAAACTCCTTTACTAATTTAAGTGTCTCATTTCCTAATCTAATTCCCTCAGCACCACCCGACTTAATTCGACTACATTCCATTATCCTCGTTTTGCTTTTGTTGATGTTCATCTTATATCCTCCCTTCAAGACACCATCCATTCCGTTCAACTGCTCTTCCAAGTCCTTTGCTGTCTCCGACAGAATTACAATGTCATCGGCGAACCTCAAAGTTTTTATTTCTTCGCCATGGATTTTAATACCTACTCCAAATTTATCTTTTGTTTCCTTTACTGCTTGCTCAATATACAGATTGAATAACATTGGGGAGAGGCTACAACCCTGTCTTACTCCCTTCCCAACCACTGCTTCCCTTTCATGTCCCTCGACTCTTATGTGTATAGCATACACATGTGAAAAAAATTAAGACAGAAAGTCAGTGTTACACTCTAACAACATAAAAAATAGGTTACACTCTAACAACAGAAAAAATAGTTAAAACAAAGGGCTACTGAATCATAGCACACCTTTCCCATTCCCCACAATCTTGTTTAGCATGTATATTTCTCAAATGTATTATACAGTTCTCTTGAATTTTGTCCTTTGATGTTGACTGCTCTGGTAATCTGCTTCTCAGCACATTTGTCTAACAGCAATATTTTCCTCCCTTTCTTAACATTTTCATAATCGATGCTGTAACAGTGGCATGGTCATTGATTCCCTCGTATACATTACCAAAATTAAAAATTTCAGATCCACTTGTTGCTGGGAGGTCCAAGATGTTACTCTCTTTAATAAGTATTGAGTGGTGTGCTGCAGTGGTTAGACAATATAATCACATTTGGCTGTTCTCTTGCCTGGCCATCCAGATTCAGATTTTCCATGGTTTCCCTAAATAGCTTAAGGTTAATGTATTCGCCATTCATTCATTCATTCATTCATTGTGTTCCACACAGCCCATTAAGGAGGAGAACCATCAGTGACGTGTAACAAGTCAAGGTATACATTAATCGGCAGACGCTGAGCCGAGTGGACACGAGAGCAATGATAGTAGCAGCAGCAGCAGTTATCTGATACACATTAATTTTTTTTCCACGTGCTTCTGAAAAGAACTGAACTACACCTGGGTATTTAACTGCATACACTAGTGGTTAGCAAATTACTCTAAGTTTTTGTTTTTGATTAAATCTTGGTGCATATTGTTGTCTAAGGGTAGCCTCCTAGTGTAATTTTTCCACCGCTGGAAGCTCCCCTTCATGCCAATAAGTTCAAATCTTGTGCTGGTACACAGCATATAGCTTAGATCAGTTCAATCCAGTTTGCATACTTACCTTGTGCAATAGCTTTAGGGTAAGAAGAGTTTCTAGTAACAGATAACTGTAGATACATTCACTTCAGAAGAGAAATTTATTCTGTTCAAGAGCTTGTCATCTCAGGGTATAGTGAAGAATCTGCAGAGCAGTTTTTGATGTTTCTTTTTTCTCATTACATTTTGCATACATTTCAAATTCGGTAGCACCATTTGAGATTTTACATCTATTTTTTTACACTGGTGACAAGACCTGTGACACCTTTGGTGGCACCGAAATCCCCTGGCAACCCGGGTGTGGCTACATCTTCTGATAAGCAGTATGTGACCGGTCCGTCCTCACTTGAGAGTGAGTTGCAGACAGTGGTGGGTTGGCATTTCACTGAGTGGAAGTTGAAAGAGGAAGCAGGTCGCTCAGCTGGCTCCCTATGCCTTAGCAACAGGTACGAGGTGCTACCCAGTGTTGTTGATAACTCTGAGCCACCAAAATATGCCTCTCTTATTAGGACAGTGGCTTATTTTACTGTCTTTCTAGACAAGTGCACAGGGTGGATATGCTTGTCATTGGAAGCTCCAATGTTAGGTGGGTTTTGGAGCCCATCAGGGAAATAGCAGGCGATGTGGAAAAGAATGCCAGTGTGCACTCAGTATGTTTGCCAGAGGGTCTAATTCATGATATGCAGAAGGCCAGCGGCTTTTGAGTGCAAGGGGTGCAACCGGCTACATATGGTGGTACAAATGATGCCTGCTGGGGTGAACTGTTCATGTACCAGCGCCATTATCTACTATAAAAGATGTAAGACAAATGGTTGGATTCTGAGGGCACCCCTTTTCGGTGGCATCTGATTTGGTGAGGGTAACTAGCATTGCATGGGTGGTGCAGGCTCAGCTGTCTATTTGTACCATCTTATCCATGGCTGATCACAGCCCTCTGGTTTAGAGCACAGTGGAAAGTCTACACCAGAGGCTCAGACGACTCTGTTATGTTATTGGATGTGACTTTCTCAACCTCCGCTATTGGGTGTAGAACTGTAGGTTTCCCTGTAAAAGGTCACATGTGCAGTACACACAGGAAGCGACTGCTAGGATAGTGGAGTTCGTGTGGTGTGCACAAGGGGCTTTTTTTAGCTTAGGTAACTCTTCACTTGGGATCAAAGATGATTTGCCTGTAAATTAGCCATAATGTCCTCAGAGAATGTTTGTCCACACAGCTCAGAGAGAGAAAAGATTAATACGATCTTAGTAAACTGCAGGAGCATCCAAGGAAACATCCCAGAATTAACATTGCTTACTGAAGGTTATAATGCACAGATAGTACAAAGGACAGAAAGTTAGTTGAAACCGAATGTTAATGACAACAAAATCCTAAATTCAGCTTGGAAAATTTATCATAAGGATAGGTTAGTTGCCAGTGGCGGTGGCGTGTTTATTGCAGTAAGGAATTCAATAAAATCTAGCTAGGTTATCACGGATTCCGATTGTGAATTAATCTGGGTGAAGTTAAATGTCAAAGATTCGTCAAAAATGGTAACTGGACACTTTTATAAGCTGCATGGGTCAGGAGGTCTAGTGGTAGAGCACTTCAGACAGAACTTAAAGAATATTGTTAACAATTTTCCTAATTATACAGTTGTAATAGTGGGCGACTTCAACTTGCCAGATATAGACTGGGAGTGTCACGCTACCAAAACTGGTGCCAAAGACCGGGATCCGTGTAACACTGTTCTGAATGTCTTATAGTTTGAGAACCAACTCGTGATGGTATGTCTTAAACTTCCTGGCAACTAACAGACCAGAACTTATCAAATCCGTTAAAGTATAGGAAGTATCTACGACGCTGAGTCTTAAAAAGAATGTTAAGAAAGGTTGGAAGATATTTTTACTTAGCAAGAGTGACAGAATACAAATTTCAGAGTATCTGAGCAGTTAGTATAAAATATTCAATGATAAGGATGAAGAGGTGGAGAACAAATCAAAAAACTTCAAAGGCATCATGCAATATGCCCTAGACAAGTTTGTTCCGAGTAAGTTCTTAAGGGATGGGAAAGAGCAACCATGGTTCAGCAGCCGTGTTAGGAAACTGCTACGTAAACGAAGATAACTTCATCTTAGATTCAAGAGAAGTAAAAACCTAGCTGATAAACAAAAGCTGAACAAAGCAAGAATGAGCATAAGAGGAGCAATGAGAGAAGAATTTGATGACTTTCAAAGTAAAACTTTGTCAATCAATCTGAGCATTAAGCCTAAAAGGTTTTGGTCGTATGTAAAATCAGTAAGTGGGTCAAAATCATCTACTCATTCACTCAGTGACCATACTGGCCCTGAAATGGAAGATGACAGAGAGATGGCCAAAATACTGAATTTGGTCTTCTGAAATGGTTTCACCACGCAAATCTTAACATAGTCCCTTCTTTCAACTGTTGTACAAATGTCGAAATGGCAGATATTGAGATAACTGATCGCGGAATAAAAAAACAACTACAATAGCTTAGTAGTGGAAAGACGTCAGTGCATGATGAGATACCTGTAAGATTCTACAAAGATTATGCGAAACAACTTGCTCCCACTCTAGCAGTAATACATCGTAAATTGCTTGAGCAATGAAGGGTGCCTAGCAACTGGAAGAAGGCACAGGTTATTCCAGTTTTTAAGAAGAGCCTTAGGGCAGATGCATACAATTATAGACGTATACTGTTGACATCAATCTGTTACTGAATTGTGGAACATATATTATGCTCAAGAATTATGACTTTTTGGAGAGCGAAAATCTCCTCTACAAAAATCAACACAGATTCTGCAGACAAGAGGTTCTGCAGACAAGAGGTTCTGCAGACAAGAGGTTCTGCAGACAAGAGGTTCTGCAGACAAGAGGTTCTGCAGACAAGAGGTTCTGCAGACAAGAGGTTCTGCAGACAAGAGGTTCTGCAGACAAGAGGTTCTGCAGACAAGAGGTTCTGCAGACAAGAGGTTCTGCAGACAAGAGGTTCTGCAGACAAGAGGTTCTGCAGACAAGAGGTTCTGCAGACAAGAGGTTCTGCAGACAAGAGGTTCTGCAGACAAGAGGTTCTGCAGACAAGAGGTTCTGCAGACAAGAGGTTCTGCAGACAAGAGGTTCTGCAGACAAGAGGTTCTGCAGACAAGAGGTTCTGCAAACAAGAGGTTCTGCAAACAAGAGGTTCTGCAAACAGAGGTTCTGCAAACAGAGGTTCTGTGAAACTCGGCTCGCTCTGTTCGTCGATGAGATCCACAGTATCATAGACAATATCGAGTATCGGAGCAGATTTGCGACTGGATTCAAGACTTCTTGCAGACAGAACTCAACAAGTCGCTCTTAACGGAACAAAATCGACAGATAAAAAGATAATTTCCAGAGTACGCCATAGAAGTATGATAGGACCACTACTGTTTACAATGTATACAAAGGATCTAGCAGAAAGTTTTGGATCCTCTTTAAGGCTGTTTGCAGATGATGCAGTTATCTATAACAAAGTAGCAATGCCAAACGACAGTAACGATTTGCAGAATGACCTACAGAGAATTGATGGTGCAGGCTCTGGCAGTCAACACTGAATGTAAATAATTTTAACATATTGTGCATACGTAGGAAAAGAAATCCACAACTGTGCAGCTACAGTACTGATGACAAACTGCTGGAAACAGTATCTACCGTAAAATATCTAGGAGTAACTATCCAGAAAGACCTCAAGTGGAATGACCACACAAAACAAATAGTGGGGAAAGAAGGTGTCAGATTCAGATGCATAGAAAGACTCTTAAGGAAATGTAGCTCATCCAGGAAGGAAGTGGCTTATAAGGCACTTGTCCGACCAATTCTTGAGTACTGTTCATCTATTTGGGATCCCCACCAGGTTAGACAGATAGGAGAGAGAAAGGGAAGATTCAACAAAGAGTGGCACATATTGTCACTGGATCGTTTAGCAGGCATGACAGCATTAAGGAGATGCTCAACAAACTCAAGTGGCAGATGTTACAAGAGAGGCATATCATGGAAAGATTTACTATTGAAATTTGAGAGAACACTTTCTGGAAAGAGTCTGACAACATATTACTTCTCCTCCGCCCATGACAAGAGTCTGACGAATAGTTAATACAATACAATATGGAGGCAACAATATCTGCACCAACAAGAGTGACTTCTCAAAGTCAGACAGTTATTCACAACATCATTATTAATGTTTGTAGGTCTAATTGTGAGTCACATGTAGTCCAAACAGAAATATCTGACAGCATGGACAGCTGATCTTGTTCTGCAGAAGTAAGGACATAATGTCTGGATCAAAACAAACAACCAAAGAAATCAGGAACATCAGTGAAAAAATATTAACATCTTTAGATGTGGCTTCAGTTGCCCGAGACTGCAGATTAGATTAGATTAGTTTTTCGTTCCATAGATCCGTCCTTAGGAGATCCTCGTGAATGTGGAACATCATTTAAAAAAAAAAAAAAAAAAAAAAAAAAAATTCTGAAATAACAATACTAATAGTATGAATACATACAATATATCATTTGTTTCTATTAAAAAATTCATCAATGAGTAGGAGGAGTTGGCCACTAGTAAGTCTTCCAGGCTCCTTTCAAACTGATCTTTATATGTAACTAAATTTTTTATGTTTGCTGGCTAATTATTGAAGATGAGTGTTCCTGAGTAGTGGACCCCTTTTTGAACTAAAGTAAGAGCTTTTAAGTCCTTGGGCAGATCATTTTTGTTCCTGGTATTGTATGTATGAACTGAGCTATTTGTGGAAAAAAAAGATATATATTATTTAGGACGAATTTCATTAACAAGTAAATATACTGAGAGGCAGTAGTTAGTATACTCAGTTCTATGAAGAGGTTTATACAGGACGTCCGTGAATTTACTCCACAAATAGCACGTACTACACGCTTTTGGACTCTGGAAACTTTTGTTTGACTTGAAGAGTTACCTCAAAATATTATACCATATGACATTATGGAATCAAAGTATGCAAGCTTTTTCATTTTTATGTCGCCTATGTCTGCTAACACTCGAATTGCTAATACAGATTTGTCAAGGGGTTGCTGCAGTTCTGTGGTGTGCTCCTCCCAACTGAATTTATTATCAAGTTGTAATCCCAGGAATTTAAAACTGTCAACCTCTTCTATCTGCTCTTCTTCATACTTTATGCATATGCTGGGTGGGAACCTTTTACAGGTTCTGAATAGCATATAGTGAGTCTTTTTGAAGTTTAATGTAAATGAATTGGCTTTAAACCATTTATTAATATCCATGAAAATATAATTAGCAGATATTTCTACAACTACACTCGACATACTATTTATTGCAATACTTGTGTCATATGCAAACAAAACGAACTCTGCTTCGCAGTGTAACTGATGAGAGATCATTTAATGTACACAAGAAGAAGCAATGGCCCTAAGATGGACCCTTGTGGGACACCACATGTAATTTCTTCCCATTTTGATGATGACTGATGACTTAATTCACTTGTCCCTTGCACTGACACCCTTTGTTAGCGAGTTATGACTTGAAGCATTTTGCAGCACTGCCCGTGACACCATAGAATTCTAATTTATTTAAAAGGATGTTGCGGTTCACACAATTGAATGCCTTTGGCAAATCACAGAAAATACCTGCTGCTTGTAACTTGTTATTTAATGAATTAAGTACATTTTCACTGTAGGTGTAAATAGCCTTCTCGATATCAGAACCGTTCAGAAATCCCAACTGTGTTCTTGATAATATGTTATGCAGTCGTGTGTGTGTTGCATTTGCATGCGTGAGTGAGTGAGTGAGTGAGTATGTGTGTTTTTGTTGTCTAATTTTGACGAAGGCCTTACTAGCTGAAAGCTATATTTGTGACAGTCTTTTTGTTGTACCTATCTGTGACTCTGCATCTCCACTATATAGTTAGTAGCAACTTTCCTTTTCACAATATTGTTACATTCCCTCCTGGATATTCCATTGCTTGATTAACGTCCCAGAACAATATTAAGCAGGGAAATCTGGAATGAAGCCCTAGAGATGCAGAATGTAAATGAAAAATATTAAATGGATTGCCAGTAAAATAATAGAACTGGGAAGGAAGCTACAAGCTCTGAGGCGGAGGGATGAAACTGAAAATTATAAAATGCTACAAAATAAGTATAGAAAAATAATATGAGAGGTAAAATCAAAAGCAATTAATGCTTACCATAATGAACTCAAGAAACAAGATAAAGGCAGCTTGGAATGCATTTAATGGCGAAAGATAGGAAAATGCTGGATCAAACAAACAAACAGATATCAGGTCAATGAAAATAAACAACACAGTTGTTATAGATTGTAGAGAAGGGCTACCATACTCAATGATAACTGTATAAATGTGGTAGGGAACTTAAAATTGGAAAGAAATAGTCAAAAAAGAAGGTTACTAAGTTATCACAAATATCAAGCAGAACTGTGTTCTTGCAACCAGTCACAGAAGATGAACTGACGAAAACTATATGGAAACTGAAGTCCAAGAAATCCACTGATGATGGCAAAATATTGAATCATGTAATAAAACAAGTAAGTGAGCAAATGATCTCACTCTTTCAGAAATGAAAGTTTTTCCAGAAAAACTGAAAATAAGCAGGGTGGTACCAGTGTACAAGAAAGGGGATAAAGATGGCCCCAACAAGTAAAGGCCAGCTTCACTGATATCAGGTTTCTCAAAAATCCTGGAAATGCTTATGTTGTTGTTGTTGTCTTCAGTCCCGAGACTGGTTTGATGCAGCTCTCCATGCTACTCTATCCTGTGCAAGCTTCTTCATCTCCCAGTACTTACTGCAACCTATGTCCTTCTGAATCTGCTTAGTGTATTCATCTCTTGGTCTCCCTCTATGATTTTTACCCTCCACACTGCCCTCCAATTCTATTCAATACCTCCTCATTAGTTATGTGATCTACCCATCTAATCTCCAAAATTCTTCTGTAGCATCACATTTCGAAAGCTTCTATTCTCTTCTTGTCCAAACTATTTATCGTCCATGTTTCACTTCCATACATGGCTACACTCCATACAAATACTTTCAGAAACGACTTCCTGACACTTAAATCTATACTCAATGTTAACAAATTTCTCTTCTTCAGAAACGCTTTTCTTGCCATTGCCAGTCTACATTTTATATCCTCTCTACTTCGACCATCATCAGTTATTTTGCTCCGCAAATAGCAAAACTCCTTTACTACTTTAAGTGTCTCATTTCCTAATCTAATTCCCTCGGCATCACCCGACTTAATTCGACTACATTCCATTATCCTCGTTTTGCTTTTGTTGATGTTCATCTTATATCCTCCTTTCAAGACTCTGTCCATTCCATTCATCTGCTCTTCTAAGTCCTTTGCTCTGTCTCTGACAGAATTACAATGTCATCGGCGGACCTCAAAGTTTTTATTTCTTCTCCATGGATTTTAATACCTTCTCCGAATTTTTCTTTTGTTTCCTTTACTGCTTGCACAATATACAGATTGAATAACATCGGGGAGAGGCTACAACCCTGTCTCACTCCCTTCCCAACCACTGCTTCCCTTTCATGACCCTCGACTCTTATAACTGCCATCTGATTTCTGTACAAATTGTAAATAGCCTTTCACTCCCTGTATTTTACCCCTGCCCCCTTTAGAATTTGAAAGAGAGTATTCCAGTCAACATTGTCAAAAGCTTTCTCTAAGTCTACAAATGCTAGAAACGTAGGTTTGCCTTTCCTTAATCTTCCTTCTAAGATAATTCGTAAGGTCAGTATTGCCTCACGTGTTCCAGTGCTTATGTATAATAGATTAGTTGATTATCTTGACAAATACAATGTTCTCCTGCTATCACAGCACGGTTTCAGAAAAAGTAGATCTACAGAATCAGCAACTTCCAGTCTGATAGAATATATTATACAGTCCTTAGATGAAAAAGGAGTTGTACCTGCAATGTTTCGGGATCTCTCGAAAGCATTCAACACTATTTACCATGAAATACATATAAGAAAATTGGAAAACTATAGTATTCGAGGGCAAGCAGTGAAGTGGACAGAAAGTCGCACGGAGCGTTATCTGGTGAATAAGGTGGCTGTGGTAGTACTGAAATTTGTTTTGAGATTAAAAATTGCTGTACTGACAGAGCAGTATGGGACGATTTTTGCACAAATCTTTCTCATACCAAGATCTTCAGTTATTATTAGACGAACCATTTCTCGACTGATGTTCAGTTCTTCTGCAATCATTTTCACGGATAATATCCAATCAGATCATACGAGTTCACGCACCCTGGCCAAGTTGACATCCGTCTGTGAGGTTGATGGTCGTCCACTGCGGTCTTCATCTTCAACATTCGTTCTGCTTTCACTAAACATTTTGTGACAATGAAAAACTTGAGCTCTTGACATAACCTCCTCTCCAAAAGCCTTCTGAAGCTTACTGTAAGTTGTCATGTTTTCACCCAATTTAACGCAAAAAGAAATGGCATACCGTTGCGCAATATTAAGCGGTTCCATTTCCGTATTAACTTATTACAGCACAACACACGACTGAGCAGTTGCATCGATGTGCTGCTTGGACTAGAAGCAGGGTTGCCACATCTTGCAAAGAAAATCAGTCATTACTTTATTGTCATACCTCGTAGATGTTGAAAAGAAAGAGAAGACATTATTGTATGCAGATGACATGACAACACTGAATAATGACCAAACTGTGGCACAGCTTGAGAAGAGCACACACATCTGCAAACACCACTGCTCAGTGGCGCCTGGAAGTTAGACTTGTTATAAACATGAAAAAGACTATGTAGGCAGTGTTCAGAAATAAAGAGAATGTTGTGCACATGGGATTAGAGGTGGGTGAAAAAAGACTGGAAAAGAGTAGAATCCACTATATTCTTAGGATATTCTGTGGATAACAAGCTGAAATGGAAACAACATATAAATTCTGTCTGTAAGAAACTCAGCTCTGTCATATTTATAATGAGGCAGCTAGCAGAGTATGCAGACAAACAGCTTCTGTGTGCAATATACCACAGACTCTTCGAACCATACCTGCAGTAAGGACTGGTAGTGTGGGAAAACTCAAACATTCATTCAATAAATAAAAAGGGTGTTCACATTTTTAAAAACGTCTGAATCATATTAAGAAGAAAGACTTCTGAAACATGCAGAAACTGCTTCAAAAGACTAGGCATTTTAACTTTTTCCTCCTTGTTCATACATAAAACTATACTGTGTGTCACAAGAGATATGGCAGATTGGACTACAAGAGCTAGTGTACACACCCACAACACATGGAGGAAGAATGACATAAGAAGCATACCCCACTGACTGACAATGCTTGATAAAGGACCCCCATACTCAGGTATTAAATTAAGAAGTCTGGCTAAAAAACTGTGAGACAATGTACGTGACACTAAGTTTTCAAAGAATATAAAAGACTATCTGGTGGAAAAGGAATTTTACAGTGTTGATGAGTACTGCTCACATTAAATTTGTAAATATTGTTAATTACAATCAATGATATTGGAATAGGTAAGAACTATCGGATAATGAAGTTTTTTTTTTTTTTTTGACATGTCCTATATTGCATGTATGTTCACTGTAAACCAAATAATCCTGCAGGATCAAATAAAATTCAATTCAATGCTGGGATTGTTCCCTTTAAAAGGGAAGTTTTCTTTCTTAACCTAGGCTTTTGATAATTTCTAATGACTACTCTGTCATCAATAGACCCTAATTCATTTCTACTATTGCTTAGTGTTGTTCAATATTGCTTTACAATTACTTGAGATAGGTAGGTATACTACACCTGACAGTTTTGTTTAATTGGTAGACTATTTGAAATTTGTTACGAAGTATTGTGTTACAGTGTTTAAGCCACTGGGTTCTTGCTCAAGTGGAATGGGCTTCAAATCATGGCATATATGCGACAAGGGGGGAAGGGGGGGGAGGTAGAAGAAAGAAAGAAATCCTGGATTTTCCCATTAAAAATACACTTTTTCCTGGATAAAAATACACTATGTCACAGATAAAAGTACGTTTTTCCCCTGTTAAGAGACTACTCTTTCATTCAGAGCTGTAAAACTTATCAATCCTTTGAATGATAAAGGTTTTATACACCGAGGTAGAACTTCTCTGCACTTTAGGAAATGAAACTCGACAAAAAACGAGTTTTGGAAGGATCTTTGCTATGCGGCAATGTGTACGCTGCTTATTTTCCATTTTAAGAATTTAGAAATACGAATTCCACCAATTACATTCTGCATTTTCGTATTAAGAGTGTATAAATATGAATTCCACCAAAAATAGCAGGGTAGCTCCAGAGGCACTGAAATCGAGATTGCAATGTGTTTTTGTCAGCCAATCGAAGTTCATATCACACTATCTCGCTAGCCAATGATAGCAGATATTTGGAGCGTACTACACATTATGCAGTCAGCCAATAGCAACATCACTATTAAGTAGCATGAACACACAATTAGGAAATGTTAATGGTTTAAATTAATGTACTTAAACATATAATATTGGTTGTCAAACATGTTTTGCCATTTTTTCTGGGGGTGTGGTTACGAAGGATCCTAAAAGCACAGTAAATTGCAGCAGCTGAATATTTTTGACAAGCACCATTATAAATTTTACTGCTGTGCACCGAACATTTTGTGGGTTACCTGGATGAAAACACGTTCCGTCAAGCACTCCTACTTTTTCATAGAAAAGTCAATTTTGTGTTAAATTGCTAAAGAACTAACTTCATACTTTTTTTGAAGGATAATTATATTTTCTGCCATCATTATTACATAATTTGTAATCTATGAAAGAACTAAAATAAATATGAAAAACTAACCTTGAAGCTTGGTCTTTTTTGCCAGAAAATTTTAAACAATGGCATATATGGCTGGTCCTCTGGCCCCAAAATTTTTCTAAGCAGCTAGTCTTCAAACCTTTGAAGGAGAGGTACATGCTTTGTGATTAAAGGAGCTCATCGCATGTTCTCACTCATAACATAAATCATCTTGCGAAAAAGTAAATTTACTTTGGAAGCAACACTTCTCAAACTGCCATTCGCAAAATTTTCCCGTGACCTGTTAGAAGCATAAACAGTTTCTTGTTACACAGCACTGTGTAGTCTTCGTCCTAAACCCTTTGATACATTTTGCTGTTGGAAGACACTTGTATAGGTACTGTGTTTTGTTGTAAATGGCAAATTTTATTTGCAACTAAAGCTTTATTTTGGTGTTATTCTCTCATTTATGTTTTACTGCTGCAGTATTTTTCTGTAGTAGTAGGCTAAAGTGAAGTTCTTTGTTAGAGTATCAGTTCTTATCAGCCAAAAACACAAAAATTTAAATGAAAACTAAAACAATGAAGAACTCCTGTAATTCTAAAAGATTTCCGGATATTTCCCAGATAAAAAAATCCCCATGTTTTCCCAGATTTCCCTGTTGTCCCAGGGTATACACACCCTGAAAACCCATTCTTGCCACAAAGATTTAGCCATAGCATAACTTGAAGAAAATGCAGAGATGAAATCTCTGGTGCTACCCACTGCTGGGAGGACTTAAGATCCAGCACTGGGTGCTTACATCGTAGATAGTACAGACCACACATGGCTCATTATGCTGAAACCAACATCTTTATCAGCTGACTGGTGGCAGAATCCACTTACAAGTTACTTTTGGAATACAGTTCAATTAATCTTTATCTTAATAACAACATTTTCTGTAAATGATTCTTCACTACAATGATGAAATCTTGTCCATCATTTGATTGTACCAAAAGGTATGTAACACAAAGTAATGTCTCTTCCCCAAGCAAAATTGTTTAGAAACACGAAAGAAGTTGGCAAACACATTTTTCAAGATGAAGTCAGAGAATTTAGAGATTACCAAGCAGATGTGATTACTCTTGTATGAGAGAGTATTTATCTGTGCCTAAACATTATGAACTGAATGGGCAATTATGTATCTTTCTCATAAAAATATGAAACACTAATTGCAAGATTTCAAATTCCTTGTGAAAATATTTCAACGAGTTGAAAGTTAGGAAGTATATTGGGGTTCAGAATGTAAATATCCAACTCACTTCAAGTGTTCTCCATAACCAACTTTTCTAATATATAATGCTTCTTGATACTGTTTTGGTATCTGTCCTGGATTAGGCAAAAGTCATAACATATATTATCCACTTATTTTGTTTAAAAAGTGGACATTATGGATAGAAGGACCCTTCATTTTTTTTACAAAAAACATAATAAAAAATTTAATACATATTGTTGAGGAATAGTCAGAAAATTAAATGCTTCCAGCTAAAATAGTATTTTGTCCTCTACTCCTTTGGAAGTTGTGAACTACATGGATCTCAGCTTTTTGGCCTTTGTCAAGTGAGTTAAATTTTGGTTTCAGAACTTAAAACGGCAGAGATATGGGCACATGCAGTCTAATACATAACATTGGATGCCTCCTTGTTAGGACTGTGGCTGATCTTCCTTCAATATCCAGACAAGAACAGATGTGGGGATCAGTCATTGGAGGTTGCCTAATGGTCAGATGGAAGGCCATGATTCAATCAGTACCTATGCCGAACTCTCATCCAAGATGAGGATTTTCCTAGTAATTGTTGAAAGCACCTAATAAAAGCAGCTCATATTGGCATAAATGATGAGTGCTGCCTTTATTCACATTTAATTTAGATGGCAGGCTGAACTAGTGAAGACATGTAGCCTCACATGAAGGGTGGAAGCATTGGTGACGATTTCCAATGCCATTCCCAAAACCATTTGCAGTTCACTGGTTTGGAACCAAGTGGTGACCTCAGTGGCTCAGACAATCATGGAGGAGGATTTCTTGAACCTGCTTTTGGGCGGAGAACAACAGAGCTGCCGCCCCCCACCCCCCCTCAATAATTCAGGCATGCACTACACATGTGGAGTTGCTACTTTTGTAGCAGGGTGTATGTGGTGTGCAAATTGGTTTTTTTTTTAAGGAATCACTTCATAGAGCCAACAATCGGTCACATACCATAGCTCAAGAGAGTATTAGATCAGCCACTTTAAGAATAATGAACATTTGTCCTCTGAGGGTAAAATGTTAATACCATATTTAGTTAACTGCATGAGGATCCATAAGGTCCTGAAATCAGTATCACTAATTAATTTTAATAATGCCCATGCCCACATACTTCCAAGAACTGAAAGGTGGCTAAAACAGTGCAATCTTAAATGCTGACTGAAAAATATATCGCAAAGGCAGGCTGGAAGCCAATGGTTGTTGTAGATTTACTGCTGCGAAGAACTTGATAATGTCTGCTGAGAATATTAATTCTGGGTGTGATGGTAAGAATTATTAAAAGTTTGTCAAATATGGTAGCCTGATGCTTTTATAGACCACCTGCCCCAGGAGATGCAGTGGCAGAGACACACAAATTCTTAAACTTTCTATGCTAATTAGGAAAGTTATAGAATGGAAGACTAAATGATTAAAAGAGGTGCCAATAACAGGGATTAGTATGTGATCGATTTAAACATATATTCTGACAATTGCTTTGAGCAGTTATTTAGAAAACCAACTTGTGACCAACTGATGACAAAGATGCCATTAGAGATGCATCATAAGCCTGGATTGTGGACAGAAACTGCCCATGTCCTATTTAAAAATGGAACTATCCACAGGTTTGCCGTAAGTAATTTAGGGAAACCACAGAAAATCTGCATCTGCATGGCCAGGTGTAGATGTGAACGCCAATCCTCCTGAGTAACAGCTCAATGACTTAAGCACTTTACCATCACATTTGATAACGACACAAGTATTCCACCAACCAAATTAAACCTACTAAAGAAATATACATACCCACCAAATGCTATCATAAAGAGTGATTTAACAGAAGAAACTTTCTGAAAAGTTACGTAACAGTATAAATGACTTATTATTAAACTGATGCTTATTACTGAAACTACAATCACATGGGACATCAAACAAAATTTGTGACTTGACACAGGATTTCTTGGTCAGGAGGACACAGCACGATATCTTGGACAGAGAGTCATCCAACAGATGTCAAAGAAACTTTAGACATATCCCAGATAAATGTACTGAGAACCTTGCTGTTCATGTTGATCATTTATTACCGATAGACACTGTTAATAATGACAAATAATATCAAGACTTTCTGTACATCTGGACTATCGAATAAAAAAAATAAAATAAATAAAAAAATTAAAAAAATACTGTACAAATATTACAAATATCCAAAGTGGTGCAAAGATTGTAAACTTACTTTAAATGTTAACATTCAAGGACTACATCATCAATGAGTAATGAGTGGAATCAGTCAAACACAGTTTTTGGAGATATGAAATAGATTCATTACTCACACTCAGTAAAGCAGAAGGCAGGCTTCGGTTCATTGGTAGGCTACTGCATATATGGAGTCAGCCTACAAAGAAGCACTCTTGTGCTCTAGAATACTGATAAAATGTGTGGAGCCAATACAAGATTAGACTAACAGGGGAAATTTAATGTATACAAAGAAGAGCACCTTGAACAGTCACAAGCGTTGGCAGTGTGGACACCAAAAGCAGTCAGGAAGGCTGCTTCTGCCCCAGAAAGTGTGTGCAGGAACTGTGGATTGCACTCTACAAGTACCAGAGAAAGCACAGAGTAAACATTTTTTATTCAGCATGACTTCTATACAATACATCAATGCCAGCATCCCGACGGCATGTATGGTGATCCAGGTAGTGGTGTACTACCGCAGCATAACTCGCTGGTGGTACACGTGGCATGTAGCAGCAGGGACGGGAGAGCAGCAGCTGTTAAGCGGTCTGGAAGGCGTCGGCCTGGCAGTTCTCAAGTTTGTGTTGAACTGCTGACACCTCCCAACCACCGTTCAGGTGCCCAGCATGGAACCCAGGACCCTTGAAGACACTCTTAGTATCGGATGATGACACTCTGAATGTGACCTCCAGTCGGCAGCAGCGGCTAGAGATCCAAGACCATCAGGTCTAGCTGGTGGCTTATAGACTAGTGACTAGCTGATGAGGCTGTCTGATTAGGTTGAAACTGTGCAGTCAGCTGGCATGGAGAAGACTTTCAAGGAGTTGGTTGAAGTCTAAAGTCCCAGAGCCAGTCGAAGGACAGGTACTAGGGCTACCTTACCTTAGCGATGAGCATTTATAGTTGCTCTGGCCAGCTATGTTGTGATAGGAGCCTCCTTCATATCTAGTAGTAAGTGGAGTGTTGGGTCATGCCATACGGAAACCCAACCCACTATGGCAGACTGCTGTATTGCAGAATGATACACCAGCATTATTTTATCACCCAGCAGCAGGAATCTGTAGGCATCTCACTTGCACGCCCCTAGAATGGTTGCGAAGTGTGGTCTGCAGTTGATGCTTCAACAACATGGATACAAGAAATGTTGCCTGCACTGCCTCCACAGGTCCCTTATTTGCAACTGTAAGTATTTTGTCCCTACCCACAATTCCAAAAAAAAGCAGGTAGGTGCTGACAGGTGTAAAAGTGCTACTAGGTGCTGACAGGTGTAAAAGTGCTACCAAACTATCAGTTGAATAAGTCATGGTTGCAAAATGCAAACATGAATTATTTACAGAAGAATGGAAAAAAACTGGTAGAAGCCAACTTCAGCAACGATCAGTTTGGGTTCTTGAGAAGTATAGGAACACGCCAGGCAGTACTGACTCTATGACTTCTTTTAGAAGCTAGGTTAAGGAAAGGCAAACCTATGCTTATAGCATTTGTTGATTTGTACAAAAGTTTTGACAATGTACACTGGAATACTCTCTTTTAAATTCTGAAGGTAGTTGGCATAAAATTAAGGGAGCAAAAGGCTATTTACAGCTTGTACAGAAACCACATGGCAGTTATAAGAGTCAATGGGCATGGAAGGGAGGCATTGGTTGAGAAGGTAGTGAGACAGAGTTCTAGCCCCTATCACCGATGTTATTCAGTTTGTACACTGAGCAAGCAGTAAAGGAAAACAAATAAACATTTTGAGAAGGAATTAAAGTCCAGGGAGAAGAAATAAAAACTCTGAGGTTTGCCAATGACATTGTAATTCTATCAGAGACAGCAAAAGACTGGGAACAGCAGCTGATCAGAATAGACAGACTCTTGAAAGGTGGATATAAGATGACCAAGAGCAGAAAAAGGATAACGGAATATATTCAAATTAAAACAGGTGATGCTGAGGGAATCAGAATAGCAAACAAGAAACTTAAAGTAGATGAGTTTTGCTATTTGGGTTGAAGTAAACTGGCAATTGCCAGAAAGATTTTTCTGAAGAAGAGAAGTTTTTCATCATCAAATGTAGATTTAAGTGTCATGAAGTCTTTTTTGAAAGCATTTGTATGGAGTGTAGCCATGTATGGATGTGAAACATGGACGATGAACAGTTCAGCCGAGAAGAGAAGCTTTTGAAATGTGGTGCTACAGAAGAATGCTGAAGATTAGGTGCGTAGCTCATATAACTAATTAGGAGATACCGAATAGAACTGGAGAGAAAAGAAATTTGTATCACAACCTGACTAGAAGAACGGATCGGCTGACTGGGCACATTCTGAGACATCAATGGATCACCAATTTAGTACTGGAGGGAAGTGTGGTAGGTAAAATTGTAGAGAGATGCCCGAGATGAATACAGTAAGCAGTTTCAGAAGGATGTAGGTTGCAGTAGTTATTCGGAGATGAAGAGGCTTGCACACAACAGAGTAGCATGGAGAGCTGCATCAAACCAGTCTTCGGACTGAAGACCACAACACCAACAACAACTTCCACAGATGTTAAAATTTTTTTTAAAGCATTTTAAGCCTTTCAGTATGTTACAGCTCTGCTGACAGGCTTGTGCCTAGCCTGAATTTTTGTCTGCCAAAGTATGCAGTCAGCTTTGAAACTTTGCTACGAAGTAACAGATGGACCCATTTCCAGTCATATTAAATTTAAGCTCACTTCTGTCTGCATATAAGAATGACACAAAAGATTTTTGTTCCTTACTTATGTTTAAGTCCTTTTGGTAGGATGGAATTTTCACAGCCTTTTGTTAACATTTCATGATGAATCTCATGATTGACATTTTGTACAATACAGTTGTAGAGCTCAGTCATGACCACATTTTAATACAATGTAGCCTGTCATACTTTCAATACAACCTATAAATTATAATGATTTTATACTCACTGAAACACATTTTGTGAAATTTTCTGCTGAAAATTTCTGCAACATTGGCAAGGAAAATTAAGTCATGGTACTAGTTGTCACATGTCGCATATGTTAAATGTTGCATTTAGTACCCAAAAAAGGAGTTAGATTATGAATCAAAGATTCCAAAAAATGCCTTTTCGTAGGACAGCTTACATTAGTGAATGGAAGAAAGGGGGTTACAATGTATACAGGAAACCCACACAAATTGACCTCTATTTCAACTGACAACAACAACTAAGGAAGAGGTTGAAGATGAAACAGGCAAAGAAACAAACAAAACAAAGAATTGCTGTATGCTTTCCACTGGTCCAATCATTGAAAGATTGGTAGACTTCTATGGAGCCACAGTATCCAATGTATTTCCCTCCTACCAACAGAGATGCAAAGGCATCTTCGTAATGATGAAGATGATCTAGGTCTTTGAAGTTGGTTGCATACTGCATTCCTTGTTAATATAGTATTTCTTATGTAGGGCAGACTATTAGAACAGTTGAGGAGAAAAGTGAGGAACATCAGCAACACACTCAACTAAAATAACCAGTCAGTCACCAGTCACTGCTGATGAAGTGAAAAATGATGACACCAGTATTGTACTGCAGCCGCCAAGTTTCTGGGACTGTGTAATTAAGGAGTGTATGTAAACAAAGATGTCAGAAAACCTAATAAAATGAAATGGAGGTTTCAAATTAAACTAGGCTTGACACCACTAATACTTCATTGTTTATTTTGAGTCCAGGTAGCAAGTACACTTAAGTGTCAGTTGTCGAAATACTACACATTAGAAAGTAATTAACAACTTGGAGCTACAATGAAAGCAAACCATTGCCTAAGTATGTCTTTGTGGCAGCTTTCAGCAATACTGTAATTGATCTCTGGTACTGCAGAAGAAACTGAAATGACTCAGATGGAAGGCAGCAGCTGCTAGGACAAAAATAAAGTGCACATTTACTAGTGTGGAAAACCAGGAGGACAACATGTCACTGTCTGTAGCTCTTGCAGATGATAAAATATCTGTCCTCCCCTTCAGGATGCAGCACATTCATACCAACACACTGCTGCTTTGTCCCAAATGAGTAATAAAAGTGAGTTAAAATAATACTGATAATTATAATTAAGATGCCATTTCAGCAGCAATTAGCTACAGCATTTAGTTTATTAAATTACACAAATTGTAATACATTCTAGAATAATATTACTGTCATGAATGTTAGAGACTACATATGCACGTAATACGTAATCCTTATTTAGTTTCATCATGTGACTAGTCGGAGCAGTTGAACGGAATGGACAGTGTCTTGAAAGGAGGATATAAGATGAACATCAACAAAAGCAAAATGACGATAATGGAATGTAGTCGAATTAAGTCGGGTGATGCTGAGGGAATTAGATTAGGAAATGAGACACTTAAAGTAGTAAAGGAGTTTTGCTATTTGGGGAGCAAAATAACTGATGATGGTCGAAGTAGAGAGGATATAAAATGTAGACTAGCAATGGCAAGGAAAGCGTTTCTGAAGAAGAAAAATTTGTTAACATCGAGTATAGATTTAAATGTAAGGAAGTCGTTTCTGAAAGTATTTGTATGGAGTGTAGCCATGTATGGAAGTGAAACATGGACGATAAATAGTTTAGACAAGAAGAGAATAGAAGCTTTCGAAATGTGGTGCTACAGAAGAATGCTGAAGATTAGATGGGTAGATCACATAACTAATGAGGAGGTATTGAATAGAAATGGGGAGAAGAGGAGTTTGTGGCACAACTTGACAAGAAGAAGGAACCTGTTGGTAGGACATGTTCTCAGGCATCAAGGGATCACAAATTTAGCATTGGAGGGCAGCGTGGAGGTTAAAAATCGTAGAGGGAGACCAAGAGATGAATACACTAAGCAGATTCAGAAGGATGTAGGCTGCAGTAGGTACTGGGAGATGAAGAAGCTTACACAGGATAGAGTAGCATGGAGAGCTGCATCAAACCAGTATCAGGACTGAAGACCACAACAACAACAACAACAACAACAACAATGTGACTAGTCAGATTTCAAAGTTAAATATTCTTGTGGGAAATGGTAAAATTACTAGAATATATTGAAGGAAGCCTTTAATATGAAAATTATCAGGAAAACCAAAATTTGAAGTACATATTTTCTTCTTCCAATCAACCAAACTTCAAACACTGAAAAAAGGTTAGAAATGGAAAACTGAAAAAATTAAAAGTTCTGGTAACTTGGGTTAATTCAATACAATATGAGAAGTTGTACAGGTACATGATTAGTTTAAAAGAATACTGTTCTGGAAAAGTAATATAGTCAATTGTCTGTTGCTTCAGAGATGATAATGGGAAGTCCACAATGGAATAAGAGCAGTATAAAAGGATAGATTACAAATCATGACAGAGGTGGTATTGAGCTGTAGTCAGGCATATTGAAAAAGAATGCTAGAAATATTTGGCCTTAAGACAATGACCTTTTTAGAAGTAGAAAAAACACATATTCACAAAAGCACAATTCACACACACACTTGGCCACTGTGTCATCAAGCTCTAGATTGGTACTAAGCACCTGGAAATGACAGTAGCCATGTGTGTACGAGTTGTGCTTGTGTGACTGGGTAAGAGTTTTCTACTTTTGAAGGAGGACTGTGTCCAAAAGCCAAATGATTTAAGCATTCTTTTTCACTGTACTTGTGTGTAGTCTCTAGAAATCTATCCTTTCCATATTGTTGCTGCTGATGTCTCTTCCAGATTCATGTTCTGACAAATCCTTAAATTCATCGAAAAACCCATTAAATTTCAGTCTTATTTTTGCACTTCAGATATGGTCTTCTCATTGTCTTGGAACTGTGGGCACTTTCTTGCAACACAATTCATAACTTCATTTATTATTTTATCTTTCTCAGCAATGCTAGAAATTTTAAGCTTTTGTACTTAGGTTTTAAAAATGTTGCGAGTTTGTGTGTCATTATTTCTCACTTATTGATCAAAAGTGATTATGCTGCAATTTTAAATTGATTATCAATAGGATTTTGTCTTCAGTCTGTTCAAAACAGTACATCAGTTTAATCTTTCACAATACATAGATGCAGTGTAGGTGTTTTATATGGCTTTGAGGTTACAGAAGGTGTTGTCAGAGAGCTCATTATATCTTGCCAACCTTTTTCTGTCAACTGAATCACTGAAATTAGAATTTTTTTTGGATAATATTGCTAGAACCTGAAACACTGCTACAACATTTGAACCTTTGTTGGTAACAAATATGGTGTTCATCAGAGACAAGTCACCATCAAGAGTGCCCCAGGGAAACTATTAAGTCACTGACTGTTGGTGACCCTCCTGCATCTCTGGAAACATTCCTCATCTCTCCAGAAACAGCTTCACACCTCAAAGTGGCAGTTTTCTTTCAATTTCTTGGAATGGTGGTTGGATAACGTACCTTAGTACCATGCCCGGCTGCTGCATCAATAAGGAACTGCGCGGTTACAAGAAATCCATCTCCATACTCACCTTTAAAAGCTAAAATGTAAAATCAGGAAGAGGGGTATTGACCAAAATCAGGAAGAGGGGTATTGACCAAAATCAGGAAGAGGGGTATTGACCTTCAATCTTGATTTACCCTATAGGTTGATAAGGTAAAAAATGAAAACACAATTAAAATGAATATTTTTATGGTTACCTTTTCTGTATCCTATTTCTTCTTTTTGCAATTTGTCATAAAGATCTGGATAATCTCCTCTGATATCTCTTGGGGTGTCATCATCAACATCATCTTCTGACTTCCAACGATCAAAATCAATCTGAAAAATTAGAAACAAATACGTTTTAATTTTTTGACAGTTGGTATAGCAAAGGAGCTGAAATTTTGCAAACATTAGATTAGAAGTGAGCTACTTGACATAATGAAAAAAATCTGATCTAATTAATATCAATTCCAAATTGAACTGTCAAGGGACATCATGTTCATTTCCTGTAATTCACAGCATGATATGGTAATTGCATCTGCGTCAATGGCATCCAAGGTGAAACATTTTTTTTTTCCAGGAATAATCTACTTGCATTATTAGAAATATCTTCAAGTGCACCTATAATTAGTGCAGTAATGTAGTACTATGTTAGTTGTAAAATGTAAAATTTCATTGCTGGAAATGCCACACTTATTGAAATACTCTGGACTGTTACACCGTGACTGAACAAATTTCTTGTTGAAACCCAGTGTTTCCCCTCATCTGTGCAGGACCTCTTCATTTTCGATGCATCTTTTATGTTTCATATACATTCCAAAATTTAAAAAAATATGTGTGTGTGTGTTTTCCTAACTAATATCAGATATGGTGGATAGTGTCATTATGACGCCCAGAGCTTCCCACATAAACAATGGCACATTGCGCTCATTCATTCAGACATCATAGTCTGAAAATTCCAGCATGAAGGTTTGAAGTTATGTGTGAAGTATGCTGTCAGTCACTAAGTCCCCTTATTCTCAAGTACTGGATGAAATAGTCTGGGTATTTGCACAGTGAGTTGCACTGCCTCAGGACATGCACACAGTTTCTACGTCTATACCTACATTTATTTATATATTTAAAAACAAAGATGATTTGACTTACCATATGAAAGCGCTGGCAGGTCGATAGAAACACAAACAGACACATACATACACACAAAATTCAAGCTTTCGCAACAAACTGTTGCCTCATCAGGAAAGAGTGAAGGAGAGGCAAAGGCGAAAGGATGTGGGTTTTAAGGGAGAGGGTAAGGAGTCATTCCAATCCCGGGAGCGGAAAGACTTACCTTAGGGGGAAAAATGGACGGGTTCACACACACACACACACACACACACACACACACACACACACACACACATATCCAGCCACACATATACAGACACAAGCAGACATCATTTACCCTGTGTAGGTAAGCAATGACAAAATATTTTCACATTTAGAGGAGGAAGGTGCGATTGGTATTTCATGAAAAAATCATATTACAACAAATAACGCCTTTGCTTCAATAATCGACATCTACATAGATACTCTGCAAATCACACTTAAGTGCCTGGCAGAACATTCATCGAACCACCTTCACAATAATTCTCTATTATTCTAATCTCGAACAGCATTTAGAAAAAACAAACACATCTTTCCATGCGATTTCTGATTTCCCTTATTTTATTATGATGATAATTTCTCCCTCTGAAGGTTGGCATCGACAAAATATTTTCACATTCAGAGGCAAAAGTTGATGATTGAAATTTCATAAGAAAATTCTACCGCAGCAAAGAATGCCTTTGTTTTAATGGTGTTCACCCCAAATCCTGACACTCTGCCCCCTATTTTGCAATAATATGAAATGTGCTGCTCTTCTTTGAACTTTCTTCATGTACTTCATTAATTTTATGTGGTAAGGATCCCAGACCGCACAGTAATCCAAAAGAGGATTGACAAGCATAGTGTAGGCAGCCTCTTTAGTAGATCTGTTACATTTTCTAAGCATTCTGCCAATAAAACACAGTCTTTGGTTGGCCTTCCTCACAATATTTTCTGTTTGTTCATCCCAGTTTCAGTTGTTTGTAATTCCTAGGTATCTAGTTGAATTTATGACCTTTAGATTTGACTGATATGTCATGTAACTGAAGTTCAAGTTTCCTTTTAGCACTCATCTAGATCACCTCACACTTTTCATTATTTAGTGTCAGTTGCCAATTCCTGCACCATAAAGATATCTTTTCCACACTGTTTTTTAATTTGTTTTGATATTTTGATGACTTTACTAGACGATAAATGATAGCATTATCTGCAGACAACCTAGACGGCTGATCAGATTGTCTCCTAAATCATTTATATAGATAAGGAACAGCGGAAGGCCTAAAACACTACCTTGGGTGTAACGGCACAAGTCAATATGCAATAGCACTTATTGCACTACTTTGAAGTACAGCTCATAGCTTTGGAGCCATTGGTGGTGATAGAAACAGCCGCTTGTATCTTAGTGTGACACATTCGCACCTGTCGTTAGCCTAGCCATGGGAAGTGGTACCTGTGCCAATTCGAGTGACAAAATATTCAACCTCTAAGAATCTAAATAAACTATATTTAATATTATTCAATTTAGTTAAAAGTCAATATACTGCCCTTTGTTATTAAAAAGAAGATTGTCTAAAAATCTCGGCTTTATAGCTGGCATACTTCCAGAGTTAGAGGAAATTACCTAAAACACCCCAAACGGACACTTGTAAGATTAAAGTCAGTCAGGATTCATAACAGTTTGTCTTTTAGTATCATTTCAAATCATTACTGGAGTTCACAAAATGTTAAGTCAATTTGTTTGAATTTTCATAATTAAAAATGTTAACTATTTTTCATTTTCATAATATAAAATTCAGAAAAGATCAGTATTTGTTTAATGTGTTGTTGTATGAGTAAATGAGAATGAGTGAGAGAGTTTATGTGGAACATATGTAAAGATTCAATATTATATGATGTACAGCATTATGTAACTGTGTCATGGGAAATCTGTGTTTTCCCCACCTTGCTGATCACATATGTCTAAGGCTACTTGCTTTTGTAAGAAGGCAGCCAGAATAGTCATTTGTAGAGTAATAGTTTTCTAAATAAATTCCCAGATTAGTTTTCTTTTCGTTTGGTTTTGTTTTAAGCATTTTATTAATATTTGCATGGTCGTGCGGTCTAACGCAGCTTTTTGGGCGGGAAGGAGCACCTGTTCCCTGGCACGGATCCACCTGGCGGATTTGTGTCGAGGTCCGGTGAACTGGCCAGTCTGTGGATGGTTTTTAGGCAGTTTTCCATCTGCCTCGGCAAATGCAGACTGGTTCCCCTTATTCCGCCTCAGATACAATATGTCTGCGATTGCTGCGCAAACAAGTTGTCCACGTACGCGTACACCACCATTACTCTACCACGCAAACATAGAGGTTACACTCGTCTGGTGTGAGACGTTCCCTCCGGGGTCCACCGGGGGCCGAACCGCAGAATAACCCTGGGTTCGGTGCGGGGCAGCAGAAGGGGAAGTGGACTGCGGTAGTCGTCGTGGGGTTGTGGACCACTGCGGCTGCAGCAGGGACAGAGCCTCTCCATCATTTCTAGGTCCCCGGTTAACATACAATACAATATTTGCATGACGAAGTGACATAAATGCATCTGTGAAGTATGATTGGCGTAAGACAGTTTTAGTGTGAGAAAGAAGTCTAAGGATTGTTTTGATTGGCTGGTCATGCTGATCAACCAATCAGAGTTTAGCAGTTCCCATGTATTGCAAGTAGTTATAGGCACTGGAAGGAGCAGCATTCAGTCAGTCACTGGCTAGCTATTGGACATGCAGGTCGTGTTGGAAGTGTCCGTCTACATTATGAGTAAAATGAAGAAGTTATTGGTTTTTCGCGTCTGGATTGTACTGCTGTGAAAGTACTTGCATTTATGGACAGATTGTGAAAATCTGAGCTTTGTGAAGTGATCTGTTGTAAAGATAAACATGTGTGAACTTTCGGCCTTTGTAGAATTCCGCGTGGCATGTTTCATATTTGTCTGTGGAATATTTGGTGAGCAATTTCTTTATTAAAAATCCACTGAAAAAGGACCGAATGTGAAACTTTTATATTGTAGCAGAGTAATGACTGTAAATCACATAATAATTTGGGTCGGACTTAAGTACATTCCTGGCTGCCTTGTGTATATACTGGGTTGTATGAACTCTGAGCTGAGGACAGCGATATTATTCGTTAATTAAATACGGGCTGGTGACAAGTGTTTAATTTTGAACCTAAAGAAATAGAAGAACTTGTTGCAGAATTTTGCCATTTTTCTAAAGAGATGCAATCGCCCTCCACCTGAAATTATAAGATATTACAGGATAGCTTGCTACCAGAGTTTATGTGGACTTTGCAAACTTAAGTATTGACAGTGTTTTTCTTCAACACTGCTTTTAACATTGTCTGGACAGTGTGTAAGATGCAGAGAAACGGCTGGTGATCAGATGCCGTACTGAGGTAGGTGGAACGTTTAAAGTACAAACTACGACGAGAGACAGTGAGCAAACATTTACGCAACGCAACGCAACGCAATGCGACTTAAAGCCCACTATGCTGCATGGGGAACACCTGAAATCACTTTTGTTTTACTCGATGACTTTCTATCAGTTACTAAAAACTGTGACCTCTCTGACAGGAAATCATGCATCCAGTCACATAACTGAGACAATATTCCATAAGCACGCAATTTCACTACAAGCTGCTTGTGTGGTTCTGTGCCAAAAGCCTTCTGGAAATCTAGAAATACAGAATCAATTTGAAATCCCTTGTCAATAGCACTCAACACTTTGTGTGAGTAAGAACTAGTTGTGTTTTGCAAGAACAATGTTTTCTAAATCCATGTTGACCGTTTGTCTAGAGACTGTTCTCGTTGATATAATTAATAATGTTCAAGCACAATATATGTTCCAAAATCCTGCTGCATATCAACATTAATGATAAGGGCCTATAATTGACTGGCTTACTCCTAGTACCTTTCTATAATATTGGTGCATCTGTGCAACTTTTCAGTCTTTGGGTACGGATTTTTCGTCAAGCGAGTGGTTGTATATTATTGTTAAGTGTGGAACTACTGCATCAGCTTAATCTGAAAGGAACCTTATTAGTATACAGTCTGGACCGGGAGACTTGCTTTTATTAAGTGATTTCAGTTGCATCACTACTCCGAGGATATCTACTTCGAAGTTACTAAAGTTGGCAGCTGTTCTTGTTTTGAATTCTGGGATATTTACTTTGTCTTCTTTTGTGAAGGAATTCTGGAATGCTGTGTTTAGTAACTCTACTTTGGCAAAGCTGTCATTGACAGTATTTCCATTGCTATCGTGCAGAGAAGGCATTGATTGTGTCTTGTCACTAGCATACTTTACATGCAACCAGAATCTCTCTGGATTTTCATTTGAGGCAAAGTTTCATTGTGGAAACTATTATAACCATCTTGCATTGAAGTCTGCGATAAGTTTCAGGCTTTTGTAAAAGATCACTGATCTTGGAGATTTTGTGTTCGTTTACATTTGGCATGACTTTTTCGTTGTTCCTGCAACAATGTTCCAACCCATTTTGTGTCCCATATCTGGTCTACACTTATATTATTAATTTGAAAGGACTGGAGATTGTCTCTCAGGAAGGCATCAAGTGAATTATCATCTCCTTTTCTGAATAGGTATATTTTTCGCTTATTTTTTGAGAATTTGGGGGTTACAATATTCAGTCTTGCTATGACAACCCAGTTTTGATGGGCCAGGATCAAGCTTTTCTATTATATTTTCAAAACTTTCTGGTGTTAAAAAAATCATGTCATTCATTGTGAATTTCTTTAATTTGTTTTGCTGCAATCTTTTCACTTTCAAGAAGTCCCTCCCATTACTTTTCTTGATCTATTTTTGAATAATGGTTTTTATCTCAGCATATTTAAGCACATTTGGAAAACAACCTTCCTGAAGAACTGGTTTATAATAATAGACAGATGTTGTGAAACAATATCAGAATCACCCTTGATTACAGATACGGGTAATACATCTGACAATATCAAATAAAGGACAAACTAGGGTGAAATAATGACAATATTGAAAAGGACAGTTGCTACTCGCCAAAAAATGGAGATGCTGAGTTGCTATCTGTGACTCAGCGTTTCTGGTATATGGGGAGTAACAACTATCCTTCTCAATATTGTCACATCTAACAGTGTAATTTTTTCCATGTCTCTTTGATGATTTTTCAAATTGTTGAAAGATGTGTTCTAATTGTTTTACGAGCATATGAAATGTATGTTGTCCTGATCAGCAGTCATCTACACCCAATGTTATTGCATTTAAGAAGAATTCACTGAAACCATTTGACATCTGAACAAGATTAACTAGGTATGTCATTTCCAAATCCTTCAAAATCTCTTCACTTTTGAATTTGGGATCTAGTTGTGACTGAAAAACAGACCTCACTGCTTTAGTCTCCTTCCTGTGTAGGAGTATGAGTTTATTATTTGCGATGTTTTCTTTTCTTTTTTTCCTGCCAATAGACCTTTCCTGAATACAGGTTTATGGCATTTAACACATTTAACAAAATTATGGTGTTTGTTAGATTTTCGCCCTTTGTGAAACTGTCTCTTTCTAGCACTAGACAGTTTTACTTTTGTTGTTTACTTCCTTTTGCCAAGTTTTGGAAGCAACAGATTCACTGAATACATTTAGAAAACAATTTAAGAACTTGATAATTTTTGTTATATGGTCAAAGGTGCTAGAATTATTTAAATTCAAATTTTATCCACACTTATGATCAAAACTTAACGACTTTAGTTTCAGTTTTGATGCTACACATACAAGCCTGGCAATACTAGCCTTTTTTAACTTTAATGAATGGACTATTAAAAGGCTGGAATGGACAATAACAATTAGCAACCTATTAAAACAGAAATAAACAAGAAGATTTGAAAAAGAGTTTATGATTCGATACTTTGCCTATTGCAACTATTTATGTGGGTCATTTGGAAGAGAGATTTACAAGAAATGTATTTAAAAGTAGAAGGAAACTTTTCCTATCTTTCAGAACTGTGAGTTCCTTCCTTCAGGAAGGAAAAAGGAATAGGTTGCAGAATGTTGGCTAGGAGAGTCAAGTTGTTCAAATCCATGTTATGAGAGACCCATATCTCGAAGAACCAACAGTTCCAAAATACAGAAAAAACATTTTTCTTCTTTTAAATGTATCTGTTGGCAGTACTTCGAAATTTGTTTTCTGTAGCTAGGAATCAACTAACTACTCTGTTCGCATATAATTTTACAGTTTTCTCTAATGAATTTTGATAGCATTAAGGTTGGTTGGTTTGTGGGGATTAAAGGGACCAGACTGCTACGGTCATCGGTCCCTTTTCCAAATACTAAAAACACCCACAGAGAATAAAAACAATTAACAGAATAGATCACAGACGACACAGAACAAGAGAAACTTAAAGACAAGACAAAACGAACTAAAATCACACAGAGTGTGACGGTGATTGGCCGACCATAGAAATAAAAAAGGAAAAGCCAACCACTTAGAAACACATTAAAAAATCAGACTAAAATCGTAGGCCATAGGCCAGAATCAACACAAAAGGACATAACAAACGCTGAGATTAAACGATAAAAACCCCCTGCCCGAATAAAACATAAAACTAAGCCGGCCATAGCAGGGTCATCAGTTAAAAGGGCAGGGAGCGTATCAGGCAGCGCAAATGTCTGCCTGACCACAGCTAAAAGGGGGCAGGCCAACAAAATGTGGGCCACTGTCAAAGCCGCTCCGCAGCGACATAGAGGAGGGTCCTCCCGGTGCAGTAAATAACTGTGTGTCAGCCGGGAGTGGCCAATGTGGAGCCGACAAAGGACTACTGAGTCCCTGCGGGTGGCTCGCAGGGATGACCGCCACGCAGCTGTCGTCTCCTTGATGGCACGGAGTTTATTACGCGTGGTCAGTTCGCGCCATTCATCGTCCCATAGCACAAAAACTTTGCGGCGTAAGACTGCCCTCAAATCAGTCTCTGGGAGGCCAACATCCAGAGATGGTTTATTGGTGGCCTCTTTCGCCAGGCGGTCAACATTTTCATTGCCGGGTATCCCAACATGGCCCGGGATCCAAACAAAGACCACAGAGCGGCCGCAACAGGCAAGAGTATGCAGGGACTCCTGGATAGCCATCACCAGACGAGAACGAGGGAAACACTGGTCGAGAGCTTGTAAACCACTCAGGGAATCGTTACAGATCACGAAGGACTCACCTGAGCAGGAGCAGATATATTCTAGGGTATGAAAGATGGCGACCAGCTCAGCAGTCTAAACGCTGCAGCCAGCCGGCAATGAACATTGTCCCTAGAGTTAGTGCATAACCCACACGACCAGCAACCATCGAACCGTCAGTGTAAACAATGCCAGAGCCCTGATACGTTGCGAGGATGGAAAGAAAGCGGCGGCAGAAAGCCTCCGGAGGGACTGAGTCCTTCGGGCCCTGTGCCAATTCCAGCTGAAGGCTAGGGCGAGGCACACACCACAGGGGTGTATGCAGAGATGCCCGAAAAGGAGGCGGAAGAGGTAAAGCCCCTAGCCCGGAGAGAGGCTCTCGGACTCGGACCGCGATCGTACATCCAGCCCTGGGCCTGCGTTCTGGAAGATGGACGTGCGACTGTGGGAATAGTAGCCGATAGTTAGGATGCCAGGGCAAGTTGAAAACATGGGCAGCATAAGAAGCCAGCAAACGTTGGCGGCGTAATAGCAGTGGAGGGACACCCGCCTCCACAATTATGCTGTCCACTGGGCTGGTCCGGAAGGCACCAGTGGCAAGACGTATTCCGCAACGCAGACAGGGATGCTGAGCCATAAGCCAGGCTCCCATAATCCAGACGAGACTTTATTAATGCCTGGTAGAGCCGCAACAGGGTAGATCGGTCGGCGCCCCAGCTGGTGTGGCTCAAGCATCGCAGAGCATTTAGATGCCACCAACATGCCTGTTTAAGCTGCCGAATATGAGGCAGCCAAGTCAACTGGGCATCAAAAAGTACACCCAAAAACCTGTGGATCTCCACCACAGCAAGAAGTTCGCCGTCAAGATAAAGCCGCAGCTCAGGATGGACCGTTTGGCGCCGGCAGAAATGCATAACGCGGGTCTTGGCAGCCGAAAACTGAAAACCATGCGCTACAGCCCAAGACTGCGCCTTGCGGATTGCGCCCTGTAGCTGACGTTCAGCAGCCGCAATGCCAATAGAGCTATACTGAAGGCAGAAGTCGTCAGCATACAGGGAAGCGGAGATAGAAGTTCCCACCACTGCAGCGAGACCGTTTAATGCAATTAAAAACAGGCAGACACTGAGGACAGATCCCTGTGGTACCCCGTTCTCCTGGACTCTGGAGGAACTATTGGAGGCTGCGACTAGCACGCAGAAGGTACGATATGACAGAAAATTGCGGATAAAGATTGGCAGAGGGCCCTGAAGAACCCATCCATGAAGCGTAGAAAGGATATGATGACGCCATGTCGTATCGTACACTTTCCGCATGTCGAAAAAGACAGCGACCAGGTGCTGACGGTGGGCAAAGGCAGTACGGATGGCCGACTCCAGGCTCACCAGATTGTCGGCGGCAGAGCGACCTTTACGGAACCCACCCTGAGACGGAACCAGAAGGCCCCGTGACTCCAGTACCCAGTTCAACCGCCGGCTCACCATCCGTTCAAGCAACTTGCAAAGAACGTTGGTGAGGCTAATGGGATGGTAACTGTCCACCTCCAAAGGGCTCTTGCCTGGTTTCAAAACGGGGATGACAATGCTTTCCCGCCATTGCGACGGAAACTCACCCTCGACCCAGAGACGGTTGTAAACATCGAGGAGGCGTCGCTTGCAGTCCACTGAAAGGTGTTTCAGCATCTGACAGTGAATGCAATCTGGCCCAGGAGCGGTATCAGGGCAAACGGTAAGGGCACTGTGAAATTCCCACTCACTGAATGGAGCGTTGTAGGATTGAGAATGGTGGGTGCGAAAAGAAAGGCTCCAACATTCCATCCGCTCTTTAATGGAGCGGAAGGCCAGTGGGTAATTGGAAGAAGCGGAACTAAGAGCAAAATGCTCTGCCAAGCTGTTGGCAATTTCATCGGAGTCTGTACAAACTGCTCCATTCAGTGAGAGCGCAGGGACGCTGACAGGGGTCCGATAGCCATAGAGGTGTCGGATCTTGGCCCAGACCTGCGATGGAGAGAGACGGAGGCCAATGGTGGACACATACCGCTGCCAGCACTCCTGCTTGCTTTGGCGGATAAGACGGCAGGGCTGCGCACGCAGCCGTTTCAAGGTGATGAGGTGTTGAATGCAGGGATGTCGCTTGTGACGCTGTAGTGCCCGCTGGCGATCTTTAATCGCCTCAGCGATCTCAGGCGACCACCAAGGGGATCCAGAAGAACTGGGAATGGCAGATTCTGCAGCAGTAACGATGCTGGTGGTGACTGAGTGAACCACCGCATCAATGTCGTCATTAGAGAGAGGCTCAATAGCGGCAATGGAGGAGAACAAGTCCCAGTCAGCCTTATTCATAGCCCATCTGCTGGGGCGCCCAGAAGAGTGACGTTGTGGCAGTGACAGAAGGATCGGAAAGTGGTCACTGCCACACAAGTCGTCATGCACACTCCATTGGACAGACGGTAAGAGGCGAGGGCTACAGATCGAAAGGTCGATGGCGGAGTACGTGCCATGCGCCACGCTGAAGTGTGTGAAGGAACCATCATTTAAAAGTGAAAGATCGAGCTGTGCCAATAAATGCTCAATAGTGGCGCCTCGACCTGTTGCCACTGACCCACCCCACAGAGGATTATGGGCGTTGAAGTCGCCCAGTAACAAGAAAGGTGACGGCAATTGGGCTAGCAGCGCAGCCAGCTCATGCTGCACGACATCACCATCCGGTGGAAGGTAGAGACTGCAGATGGTAATAGCCTGTGGCATCCACACCTTAACAGCGACAGCCTCTAAAGCTGTTTGTAGAGGGGCAGACTCACTGTGAAGAGAGTTAAGGACCTAGATGCAGACGTCACCAGACACCCTTTCACAAGCTGCTCGGTTCTTATAATAAACCCGATAGCCACGGAGGGCAGGGGTTCGCATTGCTGGAAACCAAGTTTCCTGAAGAGCAATCCAGAAGAAAGGGTGAAGGCTGATAAGGTGTCGGAGCGCAGCGAGATGATGGAAGAAACCGCTGCAGTTCCACTGGAGGAGGATATTGTCCATGTCCGAGAAAGGCGTGACTGGACTGGGAAGGCAGATTACGCCGCTGGGTCACCTGCTCCTCCGATGGAGTACCCGTGCAAATGCTATCCATTGCGTCTGAGGGACCGGCGAGATCGAGGTCCTCAGTGGATGCAAGAATCTCCACCTCATCCTCAGACGCAGAGCTTGTAGGTAGCGGTGGAGTAGGGGCCACCGCAGGTGCCTTGGTCTTACGGGGCTTCAATGTCGTTGTCTCTCGCTGTTCCTTCAGTTGCCGTTGTTGAGAGGGCTTACTGGTGACAGTCTCCAGAACCGAAGATGATTGCGAAGCTCGACGACCAGTGACCTGTAGCTTCTTCAGCCACTAGTTGGTGTCTGCTGTGCCGCTGGTGGGAACCTGGGAAGGGAGGGACCCAAGGGATCCCTTTCGAGCGAGAGAAGCTGAAGAAGACTTACGCTTCTCCAGCTTAGAAGTGGGGACTGGCGTCCCCGGTGGTTTAGTGGGTGCTGCTCCCGAGGTAAATGCTGTGGGAGCAACAGCAAGGGCCCCATCGTCAAGGGGGCAGGTGAGGTCCTCTGATGCTGAGAGCTGACTGTCTGTGGTGCAGCTAAAGGAGTTGGAGCAGGAGTGACAGTGGAGGCATAAGATGACATCATGCACACGGGATGTAGCCGTTCAAATTTCCGCTTAGCCTCAGTGTAAGTCAGTCGGTCCAGGATCTTATATTCCATGATTTTGCATTCTTTCTGTAAGATCCTGCAGTCTGGCGAGCAAGGTGAATGAGGCTCTCCACAGTTGACACAGATGGGAGGCGGAGCACATGGAGTATCGGGATGAGATGGGCGTCCGCAATCTCGACATGTGAGGCTGGAAGTACAGCGGGAAGACACATGGCTGAACTTCCAGCACTTAAAGCACCGCATCGGGGGAGGGATATAGGGCTTGACGTCACAACGGTAGACCATCACCTTGACCTTCTCCGGTAATGTATCACCCTCGAAGGCCAAGATGAAGGCACCGGTAGCAACCTGATTGTCCCTCAGACCCCGATGAATGCGCCGGACGAAATGAACACCTCTACACTCTAAGTTGGCGCGCAGCTTGTCATCAGACTGCAAAAGTAGGTCCCTATGGAAAATAATACCCAGGACCATATTTAAACTCTTATGTGGTGTGATGGTAACGTTAACATCCCCCAACTTGTCACAAGCAAGCAACCTGCGTGACTGGGCAGAGGATGCTGTTTTTATCAAAACTGACCCAGAGCGCATTTTAGACAAGCCCTCCACCTCCCCAAACTTGTCCTCCAAATGCTCTACAAAGAACTGAGGCTTCACGGATACAAAGGATTCCCCATCAGCTCTGGTACAGACGAGATACCTGGGCGAATACATGTCACTGTCATTCATTGCCTTTCGTCCCTCCCATGGTGTGGCCAGGGATGGGAACGATTTGGGGTCATAAACGTTAGCCTTAAAATGAGCCCTTGAACGCTTAGAGACTGCTGGTGGCTGGCCACCAGCAAGAGATGATGTACCACACTCCATTGCGGGACATCTGCCCTGATGCCACCTACTCCGACCAAGGGTCCTCCCCACGGGTGCCACCCAGCCACAGCAAGAGCCACCTGGCAGGATGGCCATTGCCGGGAGTCCTGATGCTCCAGGGAGATGGGCATCTACTCCTTGGAATACATGGGGAGTAAACGGCGCAAGCATCAGTAGAGCAATCCCTGTGTTGTCAGGGGGCTACAACCAACAGGGTACATGGCAGCCCCACCACAACGGACTGGCTACCGTGCTGGATATTAGGTGCAAAAACATATAAGGTCATCGTCGCAGCTAAAAGCAACACTGCACAGTGCAGGGTGGTAATCGCACCCAGGGACGTATCCTCGCCCAAGAGATGGAAAACGAGTGAGACACCATTGCAACGACGAGTAAGCCGGCTAAAGGTCTCAATGCACGACAGATACAGTGCACCATGTAAGGCGCCCTTCCCCAATTGGCTCGCTCTTCAGAACAATTTAGAAAGATGGAGGTCAAACCCAAGAGGGGACCATCACATAAGGCCGAAAAGGTTGAGACTCCTTTTAGTCGCCTCTTACGACAGGCAGAAATACAGCGGGCCTATTCTTACCCCCGAACCCGCAGGGGGGGATAGCATTAAGTTCTCAGACTGTCAGTCTCTGGTTTGATTTTCATTAATTTGTAATTTAATACCTAGAATAAAGGCAATTCCATGTCTCAACTGACTTTAACATAATACATGGATAAATTTATAGCAGAATGATGTGTGGAGCACAGAAACACAAACAGAGAACAGTAGGAGGTAGCGTTGCTCACGTCCGTAGGTTTAACCTTAAAATACCCTACACGTGCCTCCTGGGTGGTGCTAATTGAGCAACAGTGATTACAGGCAGCCAGACTATCCATAGGATCTCCTGGCAATGACATATCAACTAAATAGCAGAAACAGTTCTTTTCAGAGCTCATTAACAAGAAACATTGGACCAACTATCAGACTCCTTCAACTGAATATCGAAAGCATTAGCAGGGCAAAATGTGACTACCTGTCAAAATTTTTGCTGGACAACAATATCGATGTCGTCGCCATTCAAGAAACTCGTGTTTCCAGCGAAGAAATATTCCAAAGCCGAGGTCAAATTCCTGGATATTCTGCACTTGGTGTAACTTACCACGAGGTGTATGGAATTGCTACGTATGTCCTTAACAACATAAACGAAGCTTCACTGATTTCTGTAAGTGTGGAGGCAGATATACATACAGTTGTCATACAACTGCACGGCATTACTATTAAAAATGTTTACAAACCACCCAAAACAACATGGCCCGATTTTGTCCTACACACAGCAGAACATCCTGCAATTTATATAGGAGACTTCAATAGTCACCATGAACTTTGGAAGTACTCTCAAAATGATGAAAATGGGAGCATGCTTGCAGAATGAATCGAAGAGAATAATCTTCATCTAGTGTTTGATGCCAAAGATCAAGGCACTTTCAGGTCAGCTGCTTGGGACAAGGATTCAAATCCTGACTTATGCTTTGTTAGCTGCAACGAAACTGGCTTTCCCATCAACACCACAAGGAAAGTGATAGATGCCTTTCCTCACAGCCAACACAGACCTGTAATAATACAAGCTGGCTGCACTGTTCCTGTCATACGATCAACTCCGCATGCTCGATGGAATTTCCAGAAAGCCGATTGGATGAAGTTTTCAACGGAACTGGATAAGACCATTCGATGGATACCTCCATCACATAATAACTATCAACGCTTCATTGGTGCAGTAACAGCAACAGCTAAAAAGTGTATGCCAAGAGGATACCGAAAAGAATATGTTCCAGGATGGAGTGAGGAAAGTGAAACACTGTACCAATACTTCCAGCAAAGTGGTGACCCAGAGATAGATACGGAACTATTGTCCAGCTTGGACATGTCTCGGAGGCAGAAATGGGCAGAAACAGTCAAAACTATGGACTTTACCCACTCGAGCAGGAAAGCATGGAGTCTTCTGAGAAAACTGGGAGGAAGTGCACCAGCATGCAGAAAAAATTCCGAAGTAACACCAGACCCAATTGCTTCCCACATCATTACTACCTCAAGAGTACCTCCTGACAAGAAACATACAAGACATATCAGACGACAGCTTCATGACCTTGAAAAGAAGGCATCTCCCTCATTTGAGTATACCCATCCCTTCACAGTTTCAGACATTGACTCTGGACTGAAGGACCTCAAACCTCTTAAGGCACCTGGATTCTTGATCCATATGGGAGGAAAAGCTAGGAAATGGCTGGCAGAATTCTTCACTGACCTGCTGCTGACTGGTCAACTTTCATCTGAGTTTAAAAAGGTAAAGATAATATCTGTTCTGAAACCTGGCAAACCCAGCAACAAGGTAGAAAACTATCGCCCCATTTCCCTACTCAGCTGCTGCTACAAGCTTTTTGAAAGGCTAATATATAACAGAATAAGTAGCGCTATCTTAGAGAACATTCCAGTTGATCAGGCAGGCTTCAGACCAGGGCGTAGCTGCTGCGACCAAGTATTGTCTCTCACATCCTTCATAGAGTCAGGATACCAAATGAAGCAGAAAACATCTGTGGCATTTGTTGATCTAACTGCCGCCTTCGGCACTGCGTGGAGGGGAGGCCTTATCTACAAATTTCTCCGCATCATACCCTGCAGAACAATGGCTCGACTGATTAACAGCATGCTAAGTGATCGGAAGTTCCAGGTAATCACTGGAAGCAACATAAGTAAGGAGAGGAAGCTGAACAACAGATTGCCTCAAGGATCAGTTCTCTCACCCTTACTGTTCAACCTATATCTATCTGATCTACCTGACACTTCGTCCAGAAAATACTGCTATGCCGATGACCTGGCTCTAGCCGTAAAACACCAGGAAATGAAGACAACAGAAGAGATTTTAGCCAATGACCTGTCTGCATTAGACAATTACTTCAAAATCTGGAGACTCCAACCCAGTGTGAGTAAAACAGAAGTGTGTTGCTTCCATCTAAATAACCAGTTGGCGAACGTAAAACTGGAGGTAAGTTTCAGAGGCAGAATTCTTTGTCACAATTGGAACCCAAAATATCTTGGTGTCATCCTGGATCGTACACTATGCTTCAAACAACACCTACTTAACTTAGCTCAAAAGCTGAGGACTCGAAACAACATCCTCCATAAGCTATGCGGAACTACCTGGGGATCTTCAGCAACCACCCTGCGAACTTCAGCTCTGGGCTTGGTATACTCAAGTGCTGAGTATTGTGCACCTGTTTGGATGAATAGTCATCATACAAGGCTTGTTGATACCCAGCTGAATACGACAATGCGCATAATATCTGGCACAATCAGATCTACTCCAGTTAATTGGCTTCCACTGTTAACCGGTATAATGCCTCCTGATCTATGCAGATGTACTGACCTTATGAGAGAATTCCACAAGATCTCCAGGAATTCTAACCTACCCGTGCATAGCGACCTGCCACTGAAATCACGTCATCCAACTCTGTGCGATGCTGCTGACATGGTTGCTAAGAATTTCAAACCTCTTGAAGAATGGAAAGGTCGGTGGGAAGCAGTGACAGATGTGCACCTGCATAACATCTTCTCAGGTACTAAACTTCCAAGTGGATTCGACTTACCACGCAAGACCTGGTCTACTCTCAACAGAATCCGTACCAGCCATGGGCGATGTAGGAATGCTCTCTTTAAGTGGAAGAAGCTGCCTGATCCAGCTTGTGACTGCGGGGCTCCATACCAGACTGTTCACCACATTGTCAGTGAATGCAGGATTTGAGCCTATCATGGCGCCAAAGAGGACTTCCTGCTAGCAACTCCAGATGCAGTGCGCTGGATTGAAGGACTGGATATTCAGTTGTAAAGACGAACTTAAGTTTCTTGTGTGTCAATATGTACATATGTATATGTAATTTCATGGTATGTCTGTATTAGCCATACGCTAAATAAAATAAAGAGAACAATATTCACATTACCTCTCAAGCTTTTGCTCTTTTTCTAGAAAAAGTACACTTGTTCAACCACACAGACACTCAAATGTACAACCCTGCGATAATACTGATTTTTCATTATTGAAAATAGTTTCCTTAATACTATCATTGCAATAGTAACTTCTGACTTTCAGCAGTTGGAACAGCATTCGCAGCACAATCTGTGGAAGCTGTCCCAGCTACTTATGTTTTATGTTTGCTTGGGATTACCGATAGCAAAAATGAGCCTACCACTCTGATCCAAACACCCCCCCCCCCCCCCCCCCCTCCCTACTGTCAACCTTCATAGGACCCCAATGTGCCGTACTGACTTACTTTGCCTTCCACAGCCCTCTAAAGTTCCTCAAACCCCCCCATGAAATGCACTGCTCCTGAACACATGTCCCATAACACTGTTGTCAATTGTTCTCCCAAAACTCTGACCCTTGAAGAAGTCTTAGAAATTTTCAAAGGCCTCGCCTTTGGCCCAAAACCCAAGTTTAATCATGTCAGCCTTGTAAACAATCTTCTTTCTTTTACTCATTCCCTGATGAAGAAACATTTCTTAACTACAGCCCCACTGACAGAAGGCAACCGAAATCTCACATAGAATCTTGTTTAAAATAGGATGTCAAATGAAACATCTTTCAGCCGCCTAGTTTCCAAACTTATTTCATTTGGCTACCAGTTTCAGCAATTTACTATGCCATCTTCAGGCCCTGACCGATGTGTAGGAAGATTCCACCTCAGTTCTGGTCAAAACATGGCCCAGCAATACTGGTTTTAGAAGATTTCTGCTGGCAAAAGTCGGCAGACAATGGTTAAAGTGATGGCTATAGAAAGTAGAAATCTATTACTACCAGTATTGCTGGCCCCTGTTTTGACCAGAAATGAGGTGGAATCTTCCTACACATTGGTCAGGGGCCTGAAGATGGCGTAGTAAATCACTGAAACTGGTAGCCAAATAAAATAAGTTTGGAAACAAGACAGCTGGAAAGGGTTTCATTTGACATCCTGTATCGAACACTCAAGTCCTGCAACCATCTCTGAAAATATTGACACACAGAGACATGTTTAAAATAATCCCAACCATCATCTAACCATGATCCTCCTCCTTTTCCACCCAGCCATCACTTTGTAATTTTTTAGGAATTCCTCATTTTTGACCTGGCCTCACCTTCTTTTCCTATATCCTTACCAGAGAGTACATCATCACTCCTATGGGACACACTGCTATTATTAATCTGCAAATCGATCCAGACGTTATCATTCTTCCTGCAGACAAAGGCTCCACCACAGATGTCATGAATCATAATGAGGGTTTCCATGGACTTTCCTATTACTCTGCATACAAAAATTATGACAATGATCCCAACCCAGAAATCCAACATGATTTCCAGCAGCTCCTCAAGGCCTTAGTTCAGTCTAAAAACCAGACACCTGAAGCCATCTCCTTCTTCTCAGCAGCAACCCATCACACTCCTATCTTTTTCCTAATCCACTTATGCAAGACCACGTCTTCCTACCGGTCATTCCATTGTGACTGGGAACAATGCTCCCACAGAATGAAGCTCTGCCTTTGTTGACTAACATCTCCAAACTATTGTCCATAACCTATCCTACATTCTAGACACTATCCACTTCCTTCACCAATTCTCCACAGTTCTAGTCCATTATCATCAGATTCCTTACTGGTCACTGTGGATGTGATATCCCTGTATACCAACATCCCCTAATGTCCTCCCTATTCCAACCCCCCCCCCCCCACCTCTTTTCTAATCTTCCTAGTCAGCTGCATCCTGACCAACAATTTTTTTGCTTTCAAAAACCAAATCTATAAACAAATCTGTGATACTGCCATGAGTACTAGCATAGCACCAGGCTGCACCAATTTATTTATGAGTAATCTGGAGGAATCCTTCCTATCCAGTCAATACCTAAATCCCTTTGTCTGGTTCACATTCATTGACGACATTTTCATGATCAGGACTCACAGCAATGACAGCCTTTTTCTCTTTCCTCCATAATCGTATTCCCTTGAGCTCCACCCATGGCAAGGACAGCTGCACCTGTAGTGAAAGGTAAAAGATTTTGAAATATACCAGTAACCTCAGAAAGCCTTTACTGACAGACAATACCTTACCCAACTCATCCATAAGCAGATATCTCTTCTTTTGACACCGGTAGACCTGTTAACCAGCCACCAAACAGCTCTCTTCTGATCACCCAGTATCACCACGTCCTTGAAATGCTCAACCACATCACTTTTCATCATACCTTGAGATGAAGAAAAGCCTATCCTAAATCCTACCAACATTACTCAAGGTAGTGTTCCACCACCCATCTAATCTGCAGAATATCCTTGGCCATCCCTATTCCAGTCCTGCTCCCAATCTTGCACCCTTCTGTTTTGCCAGGTGCAAGATCTGTTCCATAACCCATCCATCACCTCACAGTGCAATCCAGTCACAAACATTTGCTACCGAATAAAAGGCATATGAAAGCAGCCACATTACATATCAGCTATGCTTCAAATACTGAATAGTATTCTATGTAAGCATGACAAGTAACCAACTATCTACTCACATTAGTCATCACTGCCAAACTGTGACGAACCACATACTGGGCCACGCTGTTGCTGAACATTATGCACCACACTACGCATGACTTCCAACAGCTGCGTCACTACATGGGCCACTTGGATACTCCCCTCCAGCACAAGTTTCTCTGACTTACACAAGTGGGAACTATATCTCCAACATATCCTATGGTATCACAAACCCCTGGCCCAAATCTCCACTAACCTGTTTCCAACTGCTTAACCTTACCTCTTCTCTCTTTCATCCACACCGCTACTTCCCTGTCCCGATTGTGTACTGCCTTCTACCACAACGCCCCCCCCCCCCCCCCCCTCTCTCGCCCCTTTGCACCTGTCTCCCTTTCTCTCTCCCCTGTGTGTCTCCATCTTCTTTTTTCTCCTCCCTCTCCCCCCCTTCCCCTCACTCTATATCTCTTATATGCTCTGCCCTGTGAACATATTTTATCTTGCTCAGCCAGTAGGACATTTGTCAAAAGATCTGCCTCACTCTACCCCACTAACCCCTCCATACCACATGCGTCTTCTCTATTATCTTCCCTCTCCATCGACCTCGGCAAGTGCTTTCGATATTCGATGATCAATAAATAGTCTCACAGCAGCCATGTCAGTGTATATTTGGGTATCTGTGTGGATGTGTGTACTTTTACTAGAAAATGGACAACAGCTCAAAACTAGTGTGAATACTGTTTTCTGTGCTCCACACATCAGTCCGCTATAGGTGGATAGTTGTCTTTCCCTTATTTTACATATTGTTTCATCCAAGAATTTTCATTATTCTCATACACAGATAAATTTGCTATTAAACAGTTCTGAAAATCAGATACAATACCTTTAACCATGCTGGTTTCTGAGGCTTTGCTGTAAGTCGCGGCCACCAGCTATCATTTTCTTTTTTCAAAGTGAAATCCACTTGTCTGTCAGATATCTTATGGTTACTACCCTGTAAAACAAGAATATAAAGTAAATATTTAGAATAGTATCTGTAAGTTTCAGAAATATATATCTGTTATATACGTATTTAACATTTGAAATTCCTGTTTGGGTATCATAATTTAAGTCTTCTGTGTTTTTTCTTAAAATTACTTAATGTGAATGAATGCTGATTACTTAATTAGGCCAGCTAGTTCCTATCTATCCTGCAGAACAAAATGGAGCGCTCGGCAGAAGATATGGAAGGACAACCCAATAAATTTCCACAGAAATTTTGTGGTCTATTACTACTTCATTTCAGATTTGTTCTTACAGATACTGTATATGTTTTCACATCAGAAATGATGTTCACAAGAATTGATTGCCATTTTATGCTGATAGAAAATCTTTCAAATCTCTGAAAAGAAAATATCTGTCCAACATAACTGCTAGGAACAGTACACGAGTTGCAATCAGACTGCCAAAACTGCAATAAAATTTGTAGTTTTACTGTTTCTTTTTTCATTACTTGTGCTGCCTGGTATGTGCTATTTGCAGGCAGACATCACTCACACTGATGATTCAAAACATTACGAGCACTGCTCATCGTGAGGTAGTATGCTGCCTGGTGGTGCTGAGGGCACATGAAACAGTAAGAGAAGCATTAAGTGCAGCAGAGACAAACAAGGAATCATTCTAGTGACAATAAGTGGCGCAAATGTGGAAACCCACTAACTTAAGCGACTTTTACAAAAGCCAGATTGTTGTGGCCCAGTGCTTGGGAGCGAGCACCTCAGAAATGGCAAAGCTGGTCAGCTGTTAGCATGCTACTGTCATGACCATCTACGAAAACTGGTTGATGAATGCTGAAACCATGAGCAGGCGAAAAGAAAAACAAAAGTTGGATGACCATACCACATCACAGAACATAGGGACCAGAGGCACGGCCGCTCTCTAAAGTAGGGTACGCGTCAATCTGTGGCAGATCTGATGTCAGAGTACAGTGTTGGTGCAGGCACAAATGTTTTGGAGCACACTGCTCAGCACAAAGTGTTGGACATGGTGTTCTGCAGCAGAGGACCCCTACATGTTCCCATGCTGACCCAACACTAGCAACTGTGGTTACAGTGGGCACAGGATATCAAGACTGTACCATGAATCAATGGAATCACATCGCCTAGTTGGATGGAATCCCATTTAGTGTTAAACCAGATCAATGGTCATGTCCAGATACACTGTCATCCAGGTGAATTGCTGCACGAAACACAAAACGTGCCAAGGGTGCAGGCCGGTGGGAGCAGTATTATGTTATGGGGGACATTCTACTGAGCTTCCATAGGACCTGTGATAGCAACTGAAGGCACCATGACAGATGCGGACCACACAAACATTCCAATATGAAATTTTCACTCTGCAGTGGACTGTGTGTTGATATGAAACTTCCTGGCAGATTAATACTGTGTGCCAGACCAAGACTCAAACTTGGGACCTTTGCCATTCGCAGGAATGTGCTCTACTGACTGAGCTACCCAAGCACAAATTGCAACCCATCCTCTTAGCTATTGGCAGAATTGAAACTGTGAGGCCGGGTCGTGAGTTGTGCTTGGGTAGCTCAGTCAATAGAGCACTTGCCCGTAAAAGGCAAACGTCTCCAGTTCGAGTCTTGGTCCGGCAGACAGTTTTAGTTTGTCAGGAAGTTTTACATAAACATTATTAGTGACCAACACCTGTAGCAATTCAATTCATGGTTGATTTCTTCCTCAACAGTGACGGCATCTCCCACCAGGATAACTTTGTGTGTTACAAGCCCAGAATTGTGCTGCAGTGGTTTGAGCAGCATGATAGCGATGACTTGGCCATCAAATTCAGCTTTTCTGAATCTGATGAAAGCCAACTGGGACACTAACGGGTGCCAGCTCTGTGCCCACAAACCAGCCACCCATAAATTACAGCAAGTATGTGACATGCGTAGGCAGCTGGTGCCACAAACCTCGGAAAACCTTCCAAATACTTGTTGAATCCGTGGCAAACAGAATCACTGCTGAATTGCTTTCCAGAGATGGACCAACACGCTTTTGAGAAGGTGGTCATAACGTTTAGGCTCATCAGTGTATTATTTACAGCAAAAGTGACAATATATTTTCAGCATCTCAGATGAACATGCATACTACCTTTCAGTTCTTTTCCTTGTGTGAATATAACTGCACCATTACAGTTCTCACATTCAATACTATACGGATGAAGCTTAAAAATACAATTTACTGTATAATAGTGGTCAGTCTGTTCCTCCGAGTCTTTTATTAATCTTGACCTCTAGGTATCCAGGATCCTTGGGATAGTGGCATATTGTTAACAGAGATAATGCAATATCCAGGAGAATCTAGCAATTCCTTTTTCATGGTCAATTACAAAAGAAATCTAAAATCATTTGCATTGGTGACTGAACAGTGACAAATGTGGAGCACCTAAGGACAGTTCCTGGAGTAAGCCAACAACAAAACATATTCAAAGGTTGTTTGTTTATCAAAAGCAGGATCCATCTCATGTGATACACTGATCAGCCAAAACATTATGACCATCTACCTAATAGCCAATATGTCCACCTTTGGCAAGGATAATAGCTGTGACTTGTTGTGGCATGGAGCAATGAGGCCTGGGTAGGTCGTTGGAGGGAGTTGGCACCACGTCTGCACACTCAAGTCAACCAATTCCAGTAAATTCTGTGGAGGAGGGCAATTAGCTCTGACACCACGTCAATCACTCTGATGCCACATTCGAACACATCCCACCAGATATGTTTGTCGGGTTCAGATCTGGTGAGTTGGGGGGAGGTGGGGGGGGGGGGGGGGTGCAGCACATCAACTGGAACTTGTTACCGTATTCCTCAATCCATTCTATCACACTTCTGCCTTGTGACAAGGTGCATTTTCTTGTCGAAAAATACCACTGCAGTCATGAAACATGATCATCACGAAGAGTTGTACTTGGTCTGCAACCAATGTCTGACACTCCTTGGTCATCGTGGTGCCTTGCACAAGCTCCACTGAACCCACGTATGCCCATGTGAATTTTCTCCAGAGCATATGGAGCAGCTGCCAGCTTGCCTCTGTCCTGCAGTAAAATTGTCAAGGAGCTTCTCCCTTGAAGATGTCGAATTCGTGCCATCCCATCAGTATGATGACCAAAGAACGTATCGCGAATCATCAGATCACAAAAAAAAATGGTTCAAATGGCTCTGAGCACTATGGGACTTAACATCTATGGTCATCAGTCCCCTAGAACTTAGAACTACTTAAACCTAACTAACCTAAGGACATTATACAACACCCAGTCATCACAATCAAGATCACACAATGTTCTGCCACTGTACCTATGTCCAGAGCCAATGGTCACATGCTAATTTCAGTCTTCGCTGCTGTGGTGTTAATATTGGCACAGGCATGCGTTGTCGGCTGCAGAGACCCAATGTTAGGAGTCTTCAGTGCACTGTGTGTTCACACACATTTGGACTCTGCCCAGCATTAACGTCTTATGTTAGTTCGGCCACCAGCCTATGATGTCTGAAATCTGTAATGAGTGGTGGTCCCCGAACCACAAGACATCTGGACATGGTTTCACTTTGGTTCCACAATGTGTTCAAGACAGTCACCACAGCACTCCATGAATACCTGATAAGTTGTGCAGTTTTCTAAATGTTCGTGCAAAGCCTCTAGCCCATCAAAATCTGCTCTCGGTCACACTCAGATAGCTAGCACGCCTACCCCAATCTAAACAGACAGCACGCTCACTGATACTACACGCACCGTGCGATTTTCTGACTAGCAGTCATTCCTCACTAGGTGATGCTGCTATCGCATAGACAGGTTTATATCAATAGTATGTCGGAGGTCGTAATTTTCTGGCTGATCAGGGTATGTTGTTCAGCTTGAGCTCTCAATCTCTCCATGGCCGCCTTTTGGAAATATCTTTATTTTATCAGCCACTACCCTCTAAAGTCCCTGAGTCCCTTAAATCATGTGAGAGAGGACCCATCAGCAAATTAGGCCCATTGTGACTGCCTATCTACGGCTGAATAATAAGTGCTGTCAAAGAAAGTACTTTCAGCAGCGATAGATCACTATCTCTTATGGTGGTAATGTATAATCAAACTGTAAAGCACACCCACAAAAGCAAACTTTGCATGAGAATATACTGAAGCACTCTCGGTTTGCCGTCATCATCTAACTGAACTGCAGCAGTGGCTCCTTGATGCACCAGTTGGCTTGTATCTGATCAGACAGCAAATAGAATTTTGTGCTTTTGTACATCACAGGCCATGGTCACCAGGACAATGACTGATGCAATCAATGATCACCACATAAAAAAGCATGCATGAACCATATGATTTCCATGACTGTTTGTACATAGCTACACACTGGAAAATTATGTGTATCTTTCATGACAGACCACTGACGCTGAATGAAAATGTTGTACATCATGCCACAGTCATGGCACAACTGTTGTTCAGATGGTATTTGGAGATCTTGGAATATCAGCCATATTTGACTTACGAACAATCACTGTCTTTGGCCACTACAGCCCTGCAGTAGAGCGTGACTGTGTCTGATGTGAGCAGCAATCTGTCATGTGTGGTGGGTATAAGGAGGTGGCAAGGGCATGGAGAGGAAGGGATAGCAGGGTAAGGGTGGGGGGTGGGAGAAGACGTTCCGCAGTCTGTACGAGTGTGTGCAGGGATGGGGTGGAGGGACAGGATAGGGCTGCTAGGTGCAGGGTCAGGAGGCTGTGACGAGGTAAGGGGCGTGGAGTGGAAAAGACAGGGAGAGTGGAGAAGCAGAGACTGTAGCTTCATCGGCAGACTGGCAGACTAGAAGGCAGTGGGGACAAATAAGGGGATGAGTAGGTGGATAGTAAAGATTGATGCCAGGAATGTTATGTGACTGAAGGATGTGTTGTAGGGAGAGTTGCCACCTCTGCAATTCAGAAAAGATAGTGTTGGTAGGAATGATCCAAATAGCACAGGCCATGAAGCAGTCACTGAAACGAAGCATATCACATTGGTCAACATGTTCAGCAACAGGATGGTCCAATTGTCTTTTGGACACAGTTTCTTGGTGGCCATTCATGAGGACCAGCTCGTTAGGCCGTGTCCTACATAAGAGGCAGAAGCGACCAACAGTGGACGACAGCTTCAAACGATGAAACACCACTGCAGATCTGTTTACAGAAGTGTCCTACACGGGAGATGTCTGTGGCACTGCCTGTTCTCTGCTACAACTAGTGATGTTTGAATTCAAACATGTTTGAATCTTGTCACCGCAGCACGCATGACAGTGAGAGCGAGAGCCATGTGTCTCCTCGGCAAAGCAATGGAGTGAACACGATGGCAGCTATGAAAGAGTTATCATCCGATTTTAAGAAAACTATTCGGTGAAAAAATTTGTTTCTTCTGCATCTTATAGCCTGGTATCTTTGCTCCGTAAAGGTCTGAATTTATTTTCGTTACTCGTCGTAGTTACTGTTCTGTACGAAACTGAGTACATGGCTACATGAAATTTTTAAGAATTTGCAGTGGTAAAATCACATTGCATAGACTTTTCACATAGTTCATTTAAGGCCATACACTACTGCATATGAAATGTAATTGTATTTAAAGTTGAGACCGGAATGATATCTTTTTTGATTCTTGGGAGATTGATTGTTATATCCGCAGATGGGTCGCTCGCAGTGCGTCCAAATCCTTTCCTGTGCTTCGGGAATCAATTGGTCGTAAAAATCGTCGTATCTCATAAATGGTTCAAGATACTGAAACGATGTTTTTTTGGAAATGACAGCATGCAGAAAAGACTATTTTATAGTATGATTAACCTTCGAAACCGTTTTGTAAATGCTTGAGCAGCGCAAAAACAAGACTCCCTATAAATTACACATGAAGTTTTGTCCAAATTTTCATAGCCAAACAAAGAGAGAGAAACAGGCAAACAGAATATCACAGTGACCAGTGTGAGGTCTAGTTTTGCACGAAAATATTTACCTGCTAGAAAGTAATCAGTGTAATTAAGGAAAACTTAATGAGTTGAGGAAAAATTGAAATATTTCACGAAAAGCTGCTGCCGAGCTATGTAAATGAAGTGTCAAAAAGTTTGTCTGTTCAAGGCACATAAAAAGATACATTTGTGCAGTATTTAACTGACAAAAAGGCTTCCTCAAAATCAAATACCAAAGTTAGGATTTTCAAGAGAAGAAGACGTTAGAAAGGGAAACGAGGAGTCAGTAAGATCACGCTTTCTGAATAAAAAATAAAAGAAATCAGTCAAATATTTTGTAAAATGATTTATGTAAAAGAAATAAATAGATCAGAGAAACATTCTACGTGCCTCTGAATGATGCTCAAAATCACGAACAAAAACTGAGGTGCATCAAACGTTTCCCTAATATTTTATTATTTCATACTGTTAGACAAATCATTTCAGAAAACGTTTGACTTCCCTTTCAAAAATTTTGTATGCTGTACTTTTACAGACTACTTAGATTAACTGAAACACTTGGCCTTAACACTGACTGCTGATGAATTACATTCACATCATAAATATCTGTAAAATTTCATGGTTGTTCATTGTAATTTATTAAGAATTTAATATGTGTTATACTGGGATAGGTGTGTATACTTAAAAGATCAAGTACTTTGGCAAGACCTTAAAAATATACTTAGCGATCAGTGTAAACAGTAATAAAACTTAAGAATTGAAGCTGAGTCAGTTAACATGTAAACAGTACCTGGGATCAAGCACAGGACCTTTCCGTAGCTGTTACCATAAACCGGGAACAGTACCGTTACACCACAGATAGCTCTTGTTCGCTAAGCTCATTCTTTACATTTATAATAATCAGTCATTCTTCCTCTTTTATTGACCGTTAAAAGATCTTGATTATGTAAAAAACATTTGTCTTTAATTTATCGATGAGATAGTCGAATGTTCTGCTCATTCATATGTATTCGAAGAATTTGTCTGGTAATCTCTGTGGTTGATGATATAAATTATGAAATTCTCCATGGAGATTCCTCCCTTTGTAAATTTCATGCACATAATTCCTTTTTGCTTTATTTTCCTACGTAAAGCTAATTTTGCAGCCTTACTCTCCATCTACAGTATTCTACAGTTTAGGGGCACTGTTTTATAGAAACAGCTGGTCGGCTCTAAGCAGCCACCTCATAGAGCGAGATGGTCACTCGCATGCAGGACACCCAAGCTTTTCGTCCGATGCTGCTGCTTGTTGCTGGATTGAAGTGTATCCAAATGTCACTCATTCATTGTCAGTCACTTCTGATGCTTACATAGGACACAGCTTTAGTTGTCATGCCCATGTAGAAAACAACACAGTGGGCGCAGCTTAGTTTGTTGATCATGTGGCTGCTTCCAGGGGTACCCCTGCCTTTGATTGGGGTAGGAGATGCTTGTAACAAGACTAGAGTAGACAGTAATAGGAGGATGTACAGGACAGATCTTGCAGTAAGTCTATTGCAGAGATGTAGGGATGGACAAGAGCATTGGTTAAATTCAATGGGCCCTGGAATACTACTGTGGGAGGGGTGAGGAGGATAGTGGGTATGATATTCCTCATTTCAGGGCACAGCAAGAGGTAGTCAGAACCCTGGTGGAGAATGTGATTCAGTTACTCCAGACCTGGATGGTACTGGCTCACATAGGAATATTCCTTCATTGCTGGACATCGAGTATGTGGAAGCTGGTAGTTGAAAAGAGAGAGAAGGCACAGTTTCTGTACAAGGCTGGGAGGGTAATTTTGATCTGAGAAAGTCTTAGTGAGAATCGTAGCACATTTGGAAAGGGACTGTTCATCGCTACAGACATAATGACCATAGCTGACTAGGATGTACGGGAAGGACTTCTTGGTATGTAATGGGGTGACAGCTGTCAAAGTGGATACATTGTTGGTGAGAGAGGTTCTGATGTAGATGGAGTTACTGATGTAGCCATCCATGAGGTCGTCATTATTGAGGAAGGTATCTGTTGAGTGAGGAGAATCAAGTAAAATGAAGGGCGGAGAAGACATTGAGGTTCTGGAAGAATGTGGCTAGGGTGTCCTCACCCTCGGTCCAAATTATGAAGATGTCGTCAATGAATCTGAACCGTGTGAGAGATTTAGGATTCTGGTTGTTAGGAAAGATTCTTCTAGATGAATCATGTGGGTGCTCATTGCTGCACCATGGATTTGTTTGCTAAGTGATGCCTTCAAAGGAGAAGTAATTGTAAGTGAGGATATAGATGGTCATGGTGACCAGTAAGGAGGTTGTTGATTTGAAGTCAGTTTGGCATTGAGAGAGGTAATGTTCTTAGTGGCTAGGCCATGGGCATAGGGGATGTTAAGAGTAGAGGAAAGTCACATCGAGTAAGATGCAGGGTGCCGGGTGGTAAAGGAACAGAAACTGTAGTGTGTCAATGGAGGAAATGGTTTGCAGCTTTTTATATAGGAGGGTAGGTTACAGTTAATAGGCTGAAAGTGTTAGTAAACCATCAGCAGAGATTCTCTCTGTGAGGGCTCAGTAACTGCTGACAATGGGGCATCCTGGTGGTTGTGTTATGGGCTTTAGGAAGCACGTAAAAGGTAGAAGTGCAGCGGATGGTAGGGGTGAGGAGAAGGTGGACTCAGGGGAGAGGTTGTCAGATGGGCTTAAATATTTGAGGAAAGACTGGAAATCCTGCTGGATTTCTGGAATAGAGCCAATATGGCAGGGTTTGTTGATGGCTGTACATGACAGCTGGTGGAGTCCTTCAGCCAAGCAATACCTGCAGTTCCTAATCACAGAGGTGCTGAAGCCTTTGTCGGAAGGTAGGATTATAAGACTGGTGTCACTTTTTAGGTGGTGGACTGCAGTTCTTTCTGTGGATGTAAGGTTGGTTTCCACACTACGGATTTGAGAAATGATGGTGAGGCAAGGTTTAATGGTAGGAAATACTGGAAGGTGATCTGGGGGCAGTGGTTGTGGATCACAGTTGGATAGAGGAGCTCAACATTGGTTTTGGGTTGAGTCTGATTGGTAGTGTTGGTGGCACAAAAGTGTTTCCACTGTATGGACTGGGAAGACAGAAGGTTTTTAACAGTTCTAATATGACTGAATTTGGCAGTGGCGTAAAAGATAAGACCTTTGGAAAGGACTGAAACTTCTGTAGGACTGAAGTTTTTGGAGGACAGGTTCATGGTTGTGTTTGAGCTACGTCCTGGGTTCTGGTAGAGTGGGAGGGAGTTTCTGAGGGTGAGGTGAACGTAGGTCTGTGAGGCAGGATTTGCAGGCTATGAGGGGATGCGGGGGAGGTTTGATGGAGGCTCTTGTAGAGACTATGGACAGTGGTAGTCCAATGCAGAATCGATTTGCTGGAGAGTTCTTTGAGGTGGTTTTGTACATGCTGCTCTAGTTCTTGGAGGATAAGAGTCAATCTGGTAGATGGGATGCAGGAATTTGCAATTTCAGAGCAGAAGAATTTTAAGGATGCAGTGGATGTGATGCAAGAAAGTATGGTCCTGATTTCCACAGTTTTGCAGGACTATGTCAGTGAGGGTGGAGGTCATTGTGGAGGAGAGGTTGCAGCCGGAGATTGGTAATTTTATGATCAGGCTATTTGGGGGATTCCATGAGTTAGGCAACAATCCAGGAACAGTATTTGGGGCTGTGTTCTGTGTTCTACAGATGGGGAAATTTTTCTATATTGGTGCAGATGGAAGGAGTGAGTAGTTGTAGAGAAGAGAAAAAAAAATCACAAGAGGGATGAAACAGATTAAGTATGGGGAAAAAGATGAAATCTGAGGGAGTAGGACCAATAGTGAAAGACAAAAACAAACTAAAATCCACATGAAAACATAATGAGTTCAAAGAGAAAAATAAATAAAAAATATGCAAGAGTCTTGTTAGGCAGAAGGTGAAAAACTAAGCCTGCTTCAACTGCATGAAGTGCATCATTAGGACTGTACCTTTCTATGATTGATGGAAAAGTATGTTTCCATCACTGAACAGCTTCAATGTTTATGCTTACAGCCTCACATTTACACACTAAATTATGTCATTTCTCAAGTTGGTTTTTGAATCTTTTGATCCAACCAGTGGACTTTGAAATCTGAGTACCATGTTTTGCACCAAATATAGTGATTTAGTATGAACCACAGTACCATTAACTGAAATGTTCGAAGCATGAGCTTGTTTTATCCACTTTAACAAGTTCAACAAAGAATAGTGTGTCTCGGTTGAAAAATGCAAGAAGTTGTGGAAACTTAACGTCACACACTCATTTTAGTTTGGCATTTCCTCCTTCCAAACACCTGTTTCAATTATTTCTTGTTTGCTTACTAACGTATTTAATGATGATGGAAGAACGTTGTTTTTGTGCAATATCCACACATTTCATGTGTGAATTTTTGTCCACTACATGAATAACATTCTACTCTTCTTTGTTCATTAACTGTCTCACTGTCTTATGATGCATTTGTACATTATCCCACACAAAAAATCATGGACCGAGCTTCAGCCAAATATTAAACATGAACATAGGACAGCAGCAACTGAGTTACATGCTAACAAATATTCAGTTTATTGTTTGGCCACTACAATTTTGCTCCTGCCTTCGATTAGTACATGTCAGTAAAAGTAAAAGAGCAACTGGTACTGCCAACATATATGAACTACTTCCATGCCTCATTACTACCATAGGAAATAATTTTCATGATGTGCAAAGTTGCAGGCACTGAATAACTCATTTCCTCACCCCACGGCCATAAACATCGTACTTCTATCACTCCCAGAACTCTCGATGGCAAAAGTTGCAGCAGTCAAACAGTATTAATACTGCTAAATTTGAAAGCACTAAGTGGGGAGGGAGAATGTATAAAAAAAAGTTATTTTAGCATTCATTAATGCATTGGAACTGTGACATCCAAAACTGGATGTACTATTCTGGAAAGCATGCTAATGAGATCCCTTTGTATATCTTCCAAAATCCTACTGCAAATTATTGTCAGCGATACGGGTCTGTAATTCAACAGATTGCTTCTATTTTCATTTGTGTGTATTCGCGTGACCTTTGTAACTTCTCATTTCTTAGGTACAGGTGCTTCATCGAGCAAGCGGTTGCATACAATTGCTAAAGATACTCTGAAAGGAATCCAATCTGGACCCGCAGACTTGCCTTTATTAAGTGATTTATGTTGCTTTGTGAGACTGAGGTTATCTACTTCTAAGTTACTCATGTCAGCAGGTCTTCTTGATTCAAATTCTGGAATATTTACTTCGTCTTCTCTGGTGAAAGAATTTCGGAAACATTTAGTAACTCTGTTTTATTGGCACTGTCATCAGTAATATTATCATTATATTGCACAGTGAAAGTATTGATTGTGTCTAGCTATTTGTGTAGTTTACATTCAACCAGAATCTCTCTGGATTTTCTGCCAATTTTGAGACGGTTTTGTTGTGGAAACTATTAAAAGTATATCATACTGAAATCCACGCTAAATTACAAGCTTCTGTAAAACATTGCCAGTCTTGGAAATTTTTCATTCTTTTAAATTTGGCATGCTTTTTCTGTAACAATGTTCTGACCTGTTTTGTGTACTGAGGGGGATCTGTTCTGTCTCCTGCTAATTTATTTGGTAGAAATCTCTAAATCTGTTGCATTTGTTGCTTTGAATTTGAGCCACATCTGGTCTGTGATTACAACATTTTTATCTCATTTTTGTTTAAATAGATATATTTTGTTTAAATAGATATATTTTCCATTTATTTTTGGTGGATTTGGATGTTATGGTAATCAGTCTTGCTGCAGCAACCTGGTGATCACTAGTTTCTGTATCTCTTTGCTCTGGATTATTTTTTGCTAAGAGGTAAATTATGTTTTGTGTAGTTCTCATTCTTACTCCCATAATTTCAATTGATCAGCTGCCATTGTGGATGAGGATCGTGATATGAACTCTTACATGCACACCAATACCATGTCTGTCAGTACACACCAATACTGATCCTCCAACTTCCAGTGACAACAAGCAGTGACACATGAATGGCTCAAATTCAAAAGATCAAGAGACTCGCCAATTTATGAAACATCGAACAACTTACCATGCATACAACTAAAATCTAGAGAACCAATTTGGGTAAACAATGGCCAACACAACCCAGAAATGTTAATCTAAGAAATGAATGGAGAATTCAGTGGACATTCTTTCATGGACATAAGAAGTTAGGTAAAACAAATCCAACCATCCAAACCCAGGAGTGAACCAACCAAGAAAAATATGGAGCTCCCTCAACTGCTATCAGCAACACTACACAAATGGAGAATTACCGATGATGACCAGTGCAACTCAGGAGCATTGGAACAAACACTGGAGTAAATTTTGCATTGCTACCCAACAAGGAAATTCACAGGTGCCTGGGAAGACTTCGTAGACACAACACCTGCAGCAATTAACTGTCTGGTGTCTTTGGATATCCAACTTGTTGAAAAAAATGGATATCTCAACTTTTTTTAGTTGCTACTAGTTCTCCAGGTTTCATTATTGCCTATGCTTACATATAAAACAATGGAAACTCCAGGTTGGAATATCAACAATATTAGGGAAAGGATAGACTGCTACTCACCTTAAAAATGACACATTGGGTTGTAGACATGCACAGTGAAAAGACTGTTACATATATAACTTTCGGCCAAAGCATTCTTCAAAAAATAAAACAAAAGAAACAAACCCACACACACACACACACACACACACACACACACACACACACACACAGATTCTATAGTGTACATATGTCATATGAGGTGTGATCAAAAAAGCAACACAATTTTCTTTTTTAAATTTTATGGGCTTTAGGTTACAATAACTTCCCGCTTGGCGCAACAATAGAAAGTTTCCATTTTACGATAATGCATGGATCTTTATCATTGAGACTGTTCGTCAATTATTCACCTATGGAAACAATTGATGCAAAATAAAAGTTGTGGAAAGCGATAAATGCAATCTTGCGCTTAAAATAACTGGCACACAGATGTTAAAATAAGTAACTCTTTGTTTCTATGCAGTAACAAAGAGCAAATAAGCCATACTGCCCGAATTCGCCCCTGTGTCCAAAATCACCTCGTTTGACGGTACTTCCAAGATTGGTAAAAGTGCTGGCACAAGTGTATTATATCTTAGGGGGACTACTTTGAAGGGGACAAAGTTGTTGATGTTTAATAAATAAAGATTCTTTAAGAAAAACAAAAATTCCTATTACTTTTTGACAGCACTCCATAGATTTATCTGCTTGTTCTAATATCATATGATCTTATTTTGTATTAATTTAATTGTAACTACTTGTAAAATATAATGCTACATAAAATACATTTGTTATGCAATTATTTATACTCCTGAACTAAGAGCTCAAAATAATTCTTGGAGAAAGAAATTAGTACAGTTTCAGATGATTTTTTATGACTACTAACAACTTTAAACATGTATTTTCGCCAACGTATCAACGGTAGATTGAAGTGACCACCAACTACAACTGTATGATTTGACATGAAGGTAAAGTTTTCTTTGAACCCAACAGCAACTATAGTAAATGAGTTGAGTGATTGGTAAAAGGAACTAATTATTAATTTATTTCAAGTGTGAATAATATAACCTCTACCTATACCAACTCACAGGAACTAACTACTTCAATTTCTCTACAATATATACTACTTCTAGCAGCAGAAAAACATGCCACCACCAACTATGTTTAATATATCCTCTCTAAAAAATGTTAGGTCCTTTTAAAAATTGCAAGTGAACTTATCTCTCGTGCAAGTCAGTTTGCAGTACTTATAATGATTTGATCTTCAGTGCTTTCTATTATTCTTGGGACTCTAGTTCTTTCCCAACATAACTATGGAAATGAAATGAGCGTTTGGCGTCATTAGCGGGGAGGCCCCTTGCTTATCTTATTACATTCGACGCCACATTGGGCAACCTGCACACCAGATGGGGATGAAATGATGATGAAGATAACACAACACCCAGTCCTTGAGGGGAGAAAATCTTCGAACCAGCTGGGAATCGAACACAGGCCTGTAGGACGGCAATCCGTCACGCAGACCACTCAGCTGCCGAGACAGGCACACAACTATGACATTTCATAACTAAAATATTGTAGATTCCTATGTTTACCCTCGTCTTGTGTTTGACAATCACCCTTTGAAATTGAGGCCCCTTTTGTACCTTCCCAACACACTCTAATCTAAAAAGCTGGCCAATCCACTCCACATAGGCCCCGCTATCTTTGCAGCTGCCTCCTATGTGTAATGAGCCCATTGACCTAATAAGTAGATTGCGACTTCTCTCCACAGTATGGCACAGCCTACATGGAGCCTCTGATTCAGACCCTCCACTGGTCCTGTCAACAATGCTACCTTGAGCTTGGTGAGCTTGGCCTTCATCTTGAAAGTGAGACTTTCAGGCTTTACCATTTCAAATAGCTGCACAAAAGCAGAGAGAATCTCTTCTGATCCGAATTGGCACACATCACTGTCTCTGATATGACCCACCACCTGCACTTGCAGCTGGCTGCACTCTTCTCTCTTCATGGCATGCAGGAGGACCTATTCCATGTCTGAGATGACTCCATCCAGTAGGAAATGAGATCACAGTGGACTTCTTCCCCTCTTTGACAGCCATGTCCTGAAATGGCCCCATTACATGCCTAACTGCAAATCCCAGCTACCAATAATCCCACCCACCTTGAATGACCAAATCTTGAAGGCTGAGAGGCCTGCTCTACAAGAGGGCAAGCAACTGTACTTTCAACTTAACCACTGAGTGTTTAATAATTATAATTAAGTACAAATATCCAAGCTGTATTTTTTCTGGAGTAAAAATCATATTTCTCTACGAGTCTTGAAATTTTACTGTTAAACATACCTTACTGTGAAAAGAACAACAAGATATACTGGTTTCAGTTTTCACCAAATACACTATCATGTGCTTGAGATAATGCAGAGGTCTAATACAACAAGACACCTATCTGCTTTGGAATCTGCACACTTGGATTATTTAAGTACTTGACCCTGGCTGGAGACACTCACGATCTGGGCACGCAGCTGTATGGTACGCCACAGAAGTCACAAGGAGCTAGCACCAGCAGAGGCCTCCAGGCTCGGATGTGCACGCAGCCTCTCCATAGTGCTGGCCGATGGCTTATAGAGTCGGGCTCGGCCAGGCTCGCCCTCAATCATATGTTTACATTCAGTTTGTGTGTTTCGAACTAGTAGGGCAGCCATTCCATGGCAAGTGTTTTCCTGTACCAGTATACTTGAAGTAATACAGTGTTGTGTTTGTTATTATATGTGTGTTCTTTAGTCAGAACACTCTGGCAATGAATAGGTTGTTTTTCATGTGTTTTGTTGTGTGGCTGCTTTTCACATTGGGTTATGATCTATTTCTTGTTATGACATGGAAGCTCTGCTTCAAACATTGGTGCAACTAAAGATTGAACTTATTACTGTTATGTGACAGGCTGTGCCAGTGACGGTCCCTCCCCCTTCATCTCTGGCTATGTTTCTTCCTCCATGCCCACCATTTACAAGGCAGCAGAATATTGGGAAACATACCAATACCACCGACGGCAACATTTCCACACCTTCCATGTTACAGATATGGAGGTCGTGCACTGTTTTAGTCATGGATTTCTCTCACTTTGTATCAGTTGCTGTGGCAGTTGGCCCCATTACTCCTTCATTTTCTTTTGCCAAGTTATTATTGGTGTCTTCCTATTACCACCACCACACACACATCATGGCCACTAGGTTTGAAGGCTACCAATGCAAGAAACAGCCCCTTCAGGCTTAACATACCTGGACTGCAACTCTCCATGGCTTCAGTTGCCCTTACCATTTTGTCATGTCCAGGTCAAAAGAGTCATATGCAGATGACATGGTTCATGATGTTGCTCTGTCCTGGATAAGAAAGTCTGACAATGGGCATCCAACTAAAAATACCCTGCACTTGACGAGATGTTGTCCACTGCCCAGTCATATGAGGTCTCTCGTGCTGCTGCTCAGCAGCTGGAAGCACGGTGTGACATCACGGAGGTGCAGGGTGGCCCAGCTGCATCGGGGGAGGATGATGATGCAGTAGTAGTGGTGCATGTTGGCCTATCAGGCAGCTTCCACACAGCATATAAACAGTGCTCCAGCCACAGGTCCCTGTTGCCATTGTGTCCGTGTTGTTAATCCCACCATGATACACCAGTGTCCCCAGCATTGGGCCACCTGTCATAAGTGTTGGAAAAAAGACCACATTGTGGCTGTCTGCCACTCAATGGCACACAACGCAGTACAAACATGGATATGGGTCTCCAGGAAGTGTCATTGTCAGAACCAGTTCCTGATCAGACATTCAACAAGCTTTTTATCGAGTTTTTGGTTATCTTGTGATAACTGCACACGCAAGTGGCCAATAGTACAACAGTTTCCTTACTTGACACTTTCGCTGCAGCATCGGTGCAGGCGCACAACTTTCCAGTGCGGCCCGGCAACGTGCGAGTGTGGGCCGGTAACACTCCGAAACGGCAAGTACCACTCTTAGCCGACGCTCCTAAGCACACCTGAGCTACAGGCTGACGTGAAGACCTTTTAAGATCTGTAGGATCATGCTCTATACTGACTTAATGATGACACCTTAGATGCATTACTTCAAATAAACTTCGACTGTATTGTGGTCATGTTTTAAAGTCTGTTTGCTGTCTGACACCTATAGGGGTCACAGGCGTCATTGCAATGTTCGTGATTTGTTGATAATGCAACAAAAAATACAATTCAAACAAGCAACAAATCCACTGCATCCAAGAAAAATTTGGATTCCATGTATTTCTTAATGCCATATTTATTACGTTTGCTTTTTATGTATTGTTTAAATGACAATCTTCCCCTCCAAAGAATCATTGATTCATCTATTGATAAATCTCTTCCCGGGTAATACACTTCAGACATTCTCGTGTTAAAATAATCCAATACAGGTCGTATCTTATATAAACAGTCGTCTGGTTTCGGGTTTCCTGGAAGTGGATTTTTTGCAAAACGCAGAGAGCGTAATATGATCAAATACCAGTCTCTGCTTATACTCATCGCTATTCCTCTATTCTCAAACAGCAGCTCTTTCTTCCAGTAGTCTTGTAATCTCGGATATTTAACGTTAGACATACGTAATGAAACACCCAGTAAAACTAGTAATTCGCCTACACTTAGATGTTTCAATTTACAGATCCTAGATCCCTCTTTTGTATTTTAGCTCAGCAATACGTTGACTGTGTTATAGTTCATTTCGTCAACTACAAGTTGCAACACTTTGTCTGGTACCAATAATCTGAAGAAATCCATAGGAGAAATGCCAGCAAGATGAATTTGCAAAACTTCTTCCTTCGTAAATGGGTGATACTGCATATTATGTGGTTCTTTATGCCAGGACTCACCTGGGTTATCTCCGTGTGACAGGTTGGGCACTTTTTCGTCGTCTATTTCCACACAATCGTCGTGATCCGTATCGTCAGATTCGGAACTGTCACAAAACAGATTCGAAAGCTGTGCTTCCACCCTATCATCACTCTGCAATTCTTCTGCAGCCTCTAAATGACAATCTCCGTGGTATGCCTCGTCTTCACTACACAGAAAGTCACCATCGTATAGTACACTAACTGTTCCCCTGTCAATTTAACACTTTTCCTGATCCTTTTCACATTGGAAGGTCCAGGTGTCTGTTCATTAGCCGCCATTATGAACAATATACGTTTGATAGCTGACCACACAAAACAAAAGTTTACACGCTTTGATACTAGCTTGGACACTGCAACTAGACTGAGTAATCCGTACTGAGCGTGGACGCTTATAAGCGTCAGCCGCACTGGCTCATGGCTTCTTGTGACGCTTATAAGCGTCAGCCACAGCGAAAGTGTTAATGTCAAAACATATTGAGTCCTTGGCTCTCCCCCACTGTCGCCAGTAAACAAGCATCTACTGAGATATGGTTAACAGCGAATCCCCTTGCTTGGTCAATTCACAGCTGATTTATAGATCAGTAAATTGGCCTATTACCTTTATTGTTGTTCATGATGCTAGTTCAGTAAACGTTTTTAGGCTTGATGCCTTTCAGCCTTTTGGCTTTTTCAGTCACGGACTGTGACAACTCCATCAATCATTGGGATCTCTGTGCTCCAAATTTCAGGACATTTTTGTGGAAGGCCTAGAATGAACCACAGACTTGAATGCCCACTTAACCTTGAAGCAGCCAGCTTGTCCTAGATATTTTTATGCTCAACCGATTCCAATAGCCCTCCTCCCAAGTCAAGGCAGAGCTGGACCGGCTTGCATCTCTCAGGGTTGTGGCTGCCATTTCCTCTAGTTAATGGGCCACACCCCTTGTTATAGTGATGAAACCCTCTGGTAAACTGTGACTTTGTAATGATTTTAAGGTGACCATGAATTTTCTGTCTGTGATCAACACATCCCCACTGCCACGTCCAGAAGAGCTGTTCACAACTTAGCAGAGGGTTAATTCTTCTCCGAACTTGATCTTTCCAAAGCACACCCTTGAGTGCAGGGTTCCAAATGTATCTCTTGGTTCTTAACATGCGTTTCAGCTTATATCAGTACTAATGGTTAATGTGACAAGAGCCCCGCAATATTTCGACACTATCTGGAACAGGTCATGTTCACTATCCTGCACTGTTTCCGCTACCTGGATGACATACTATGAGTGACAACCTGCACAATCTCCATGCCCTTTTTGAAAAACTTCAGGCCTTGGGTCTGTGTTACAGTCTACAGAAGTCTAAATTTTCCCAACCCTCTCTTGAATATCTGGGCCCCACAGTATCACAGTAGGGTTCAAACACCTGGCGAGTCTGATCAAGGCCATTATGGACTTGCCACATACCTCATTGTTGTCTATTACCACCAGTTCATTCCCAGGGCACTGACCATCATACTACTTCTCTACCTTCTCCTTCCCAAGGGTGCTTCATTCGTCTGGTCTTCAGCATAGGGCCAGACCTTTTCTGCACTGAAAGACTGCCTGTGGTCGGTGCCAGTCTAGCTGCTTTTGATCCAGAAAACCATTAGTTTCTGCTACAGACAACTCACAGTCCAGCATGGGAGGGGGGGGGGGGGGCAGTTGTCACCCATTGGAATCCAGGTGGCTTGGAACAGCCAATGGCATTTGCATTCAAAACTCTCATATCAAAATGGAGGCTCTAGCCATTGTGTATGTGGTCATCAAATTTCACTTGTCTTTGTATGGCACCAAACTCCAACTCATTACAGACCACAAGCCATTAGTTTCATTTTGATAGAGAGGAGCTCACGTGTTTTCATTCAGACATCACCTGCTGCCAAGCAGTAGATGGCTTTCTGATCACTAGTACCTGAGTCACTAAGGCCACAGAATCTCACCTCATTGTCAAGCAGGTTGTCCAACTCGTCCATCAGGATTGGTCAACTTGTACTGTGGGCCATGCTTCGAATCTGCTTTGTAACCGATTTGTGCTGCACCATACCTATAGGTCTTACCCAGGATTATTGTCCTCTCCACAAACAACGCAACCCCCAGGGAGGTCATTCCAGGGGGGTTTGCGATGGGAGGTATTAAAGCTGTTGCATGAGGGTCACTGGGATATTTCCTGCACCAAAGCCTTGGTTCGCAAACATGTGTACTGCCCTGGCACTGATCAGAAGTTGGAATATTTGGTTGTTGCTGTCCCAAGTGTGCTAGTCGACTGGCTGCTCCCAATGCTTTTTTTTCTCCAAGACCTCTATCAAACCAGCCTTGGGAAAGCATCCATGTGGATTTTGCAGATCCATTTCTGAATATGTTTTGATTGATTGTCAATGTCACATTTTCGGACTCCCAGTTCCTGTCCCAGGCATTTTGTGATTTCTGTGTGTGGTTGGGCACTCACCACGTTCGCTCCCTTCCCTTTCACCCCCAATCTAACAGGAAGGCCAAGTGCAAGGTTCACACATTTAAGGCCCAGGCAAAAAAATATCCGCACGACTTATCTGCCAAGGAGGCGTTATCGTTTTTTCTGGATGATTCCTATTGATTCCCTTAGTTCCACTGAGCTTCTCCACTGTCGCTCCACCACCTCCATCCACGTTCTCACCCGCCATCATGTTTCACTGCACCATGCTTTCCGTCAGGGGAGGCAGTCTGTGCACGTGGGTTTGGTTGGCACCTCCGCTGGTTACCAACAATCATTGTATGTCAGAATGGCCGCCATGCCTACAGTCTCCAGATGGAAGACTGGAAGGTCCAACACCATCAAAATCAGCTCCGAGTCCGGATGGGCACCCAGCCACCCGCCTGCCTTCACTGCTGCCCCACTCACTGTGTGCTACCTATGCACTTGTATTCCAGCCTCAATTTCTGCCTGTGTTAGTGCTACTTGATGAGCCTACAATGCCACAGCATCTGGCAGCAGCAGCTCCGGAGGCCCTCCCGGTGGTGGACACACACATCACTAGTACATTGTCTCCTGCATGGCCTCCAGCCTGTGGTGGAATCACATTTGACTTCCTTGCCACTGCTGAACATTGCTACAGATCTCAGCTTGGCATGCCTGTCCTGTCATATCTTGCTCCCACAGGGGGTGTCAGGGCTCTCTTCACACTGGCCACATTCATCCATACTCCAAGGCCTCCACTGATCAGGAGTTCCTCTCTCCTTTTGCCTCTGAGGCCTCCATGGACTTGCGCACCATCTCCAGATCACAGCTGTCTACTCTTTGCCAGGGGAATCAGTGATGCTCCATGTCCAAAGGGTGAGGGGTGTAGTGACCCGCTTAAGATTCCACACCCATGATCTGTTCAAGCAGCTGTACGGCATGCCACAGAAGTCGCAAGGCACGAGCACCGACTGAGGCCTCTACTCTTGGATTTACATGCAGCCTCTCCGTAGTACATTCTACCAGCCAGCCGACAGCTTATAGAGTAGGGCCTGTCCAGCGTGGCTCTCAGTCATATCTTTACTTTCAGACTATGTGCCTCCTCAAACTAGTAGGTCAGCCACTCAATAGCAAATTTTTTCCTGTACCAGTATTGTTAAAGTAATAAAGTGTTGTGTTTTTAATTATATGTGTGTTATTTTAGTCAGAACACCCATTACTCAAGCTCATTCATAAGAAAAGCTGATATTTGAAATGACTCTCCAACAAAGATCTTATGAAAGATATATCACAAAAAAGAGCTTAGTCAAATGGGACTGTTCAGTAAGAGAAAGTATAAAGTGAGATGGGTCTATGGAAAGTAAAGTAATAAGGAAAGGAATGTGTTCATTTAAACTGACCTTAGGGCACATCTGTGACTGTCAATCCTAATTTTGAAATATAACAAGAGAAGAATTATGGGTTGATCACAATATTATGGATAATTTATGAATACATTTAATTGTTAGTTACACCACACAATTTGTTACATTCACAATTTGTGAAAGTTAATTACATGTTCAGTATCAGCACCATTTTATTGAAACACTACAAAAAAATTCCAAAATTTTTGTCCTTTGCTGCTAACAGATGTAGGTCTTCAATGGGCATGCAATGGGCTTACAAAATGCTCTTTACAGGCTTTTGGAATTTGATAAAAAATTCCTCTCAAGATTAATTAAAGAAAGGAAGTCTCGGGGATTGTTATTAAGATATGAAGGGCAAATGTTATCACGCAAATGACACAAAAAAGTGGTAAGGTATTATTTTCTTCATACATTTCATATAAGAAATCCTGAACCGTGACAGTTTGGCGCATCTGAATCCTAGCTTACGTACAGGGTGTGCAAGGAGGAATGGTCGACATTCAGGCACATGACAAACGATCATTTGAAGCAAAAGAAGTCTAGTAAACATGGGATCTAAAGTGTCAAACTTAAAGAGCTATGAACACTTGTTCATCTTTGGTACTGTAAAACACATATCTTCTATTTAACAAATGCTCCTCAAAGATGAGAAGTATTCGAAGTTGTGAATATGGATAACCATCATCTCTAAAATGGAATGACAACAATAAAAATTTGTGCTGGACCGGCGCTCAAACCTAGATTTCTCACTTATCGCAAGTTGTTGCATTACCATATAGGCTATCCTAGCACACCTTATGGGCAGACCCGAACTTCCATATGTTGTCAACCATGTGTTTACAACCTACAGTCATACATCCATTATGTACAGTCCCATACAGAGGAGACATTTTCACTGAAAGTCGCTTTCCCGGTGCTGACAAATACGATACTGCGGCACCTGTGTTGTTCAGAAGTACAATGCAATTTTTCTTTGGACAAGTGTGCATGTTCGAAGGAACAGTCACTGTGGCAACTACAGCAGCACGTCTGAAGGAACATTGCATCGTACTTCTGAACAACACAGGCACTGCAATATCATATTTATCTGCCAAAACCAGGCAAGCGACCTTCAATTAAAATGTTTCCCTGTGCAGAAATATACATAATGGACATGTGAGCACAAGTTGTAGAAACATTGTTGATGACATATGGAAGTTTGTGTCTGTACTCGGTTGCACTTGTGATAAGCGGGAAATCCGAGTTCGGGTCGTGGTCCAGCACAAATTTTTTCCTTGTTGTCATTCCATTCTACACCTGATGGTTATCCATATTTGCAACTGTGAATACATTTCATGTATTTCGTAATGGCTGTAGTTGCCACAGTTCCTGTTCATTCAAACATGCACGCATGGCTGGAGGAACATTGCATCCGTACTTCTGAACAACACAGGCACTGCAATAGCGTACTGTAAATGCTCGAAGCTCTTGATGTGTGCATTTTAGGGCCCATGTTCACTAGACTTTTTTGCTGAGAATGGTAACACTATATATGTACAGAGACTTTGTTTGCACACAGTACAAACAGAAAAAGGTCAGGAAACATTAGCAAACAACGAAGGCCATTTATTGTCTTGTATAAAAGGGAGTTAGTTTGGTTTTTCAATAGGTTGACATTACTCAGTAGAAACATACATTTTCATTATAATCATTCCTGTCATTCATGTGGTAAGTTTCATAGCTCAGAAGTCTATTTGATGACCTGAAGATCTAGATGGTGGTGGCCAACATTTCAAACAATTGCAGTTTCACTTTTTTGTTGTAATCCTAATGAGAGTACATGAAATTTTATACGAGATATTTTTTGAACAGAACAAGACAAAATTTAAAACTCAGCTGAAGTTCTTGTTGACCTCTAGGTGGTATGGTATCAAAACAGCTTCTGCTTTTCTTAAGAATCAGATTTCTAAAGAATATCTCCTAATGTTGTAATGTCTCCTTATCTTGCAGTAATGAAACTTCTTTTTCAAATTACAAACATAAATTTTACACGAGTTATGTCTTTTGCTAAAACACAGATAAAATTATCACTGTTCAACAATCACATTCCTGCTTTCTGCAGATGGAAATAGGAAACTGTTCAACAGTAAAAACTCTCTTATCATCCATTCCCTCATGATGTGAAATCGTGCAGTCATCTGGAAGACTTTCCTTGAATCACTGCATTCATTTGCTAGTTTTGGGAGTTCCGCTTCTAATAGTATGGCCAGGGAATACAAAACAACGTTTTATGCCCTAGAAATGTAATGTAGCATATAAAGTTTCTTGTACCTCATCGAAGGAAAAAAGAAATTTAAATTTTGTGAATTGAAACTTTTTCTCTTCCCTCAGCCCCTCTTCCTGAGGAGTTAGTGTTGCTTTTGTAAAGAATAGCAGCAGTAATTACAAAAGTAAATTCAACTAAGTAATAAATTGTAGCACAGAGCATTTGGGCATTACTTACCTTCAACATGTCAAATGTTTAGTACTGCTAATAGACTCATACCAAAGTAAAAAAAAAAAAAAAAAAAAAAAAAGACACATTTGTTAGCTTTTGGAACTAATAGACTAACTGAATACAGGTGAGTTCTTCTCATCCTGTAGTCTGAGTGAACTGCCCTTCCTTTTTAACTTTCCCCCTGAGGAGGAATTATTAGTTTCGAACACTAGGAAGTTTATCTATCATTACTACATTTCCATCTTCTGAAGGTAAGTTCCGGCCAGCAAATTCCTCTAATGATCATAAATACATTGTCTGGGTCACTGTAATTCCAGATAATTATAGCATAAATGTATGGAGAAATACCTGCATTTTCTGGGAGCAATTATTGTGATGTCACGACTGGAAAAATTAATTTATTTTGAAAATCAGTCAAGAGATTCATCGCTCCAGACTCCAATATTTCGGAAAATAATGTCTTGTGGCGTATATTCTTGTCAGCTCTTAGACACTTTCAAAATGTCTACTTTAATTAAAGGTTTTTGTTTTTCATAGGGCCCTTTGTCTTCAGAAGCACATACAGTCGAGAAGTTATTTCAAGAAGAAAAAAATGTTCTTTGTAACGGACACCAGATTTACATGAGTTTTTTTTTTTTTTTTCCTTGGGTGCCATGGTTGACATACTGACTGGTAGTATCGTACAGTAATTTATGTTGGCACATATCATACTGCTGAAGTGGCACCAAAAAGCAAAACTGATTGGGACACAAATTTGGAAAAATATAAAGCAAAGTGCATGTTTTATTATATGGGACCAATGAGAACACTTAATATGTGCAATACGGTATGAAACTTATTTCTAACATGATGCAAACAACTGTGAATCGCATAGCAGAGGGTGTAAGTTTCTGCAACCATCTCTTTTTTATCCTAAAGCTGCTGAAATTTTATTACATCCATTAAATGGGGGAGGGCAACTGATAAGCTGAGGAAGTGCAGGCTCGTAGATGAGATTAGTTTCCTGAGGCATAGACTAATGACAGAGGGACATTCATCCAGACAGCAAAAAGCCAGATGCTATCTGGGAATTCCAGCCCCAACAACAAGGAGTGACTGCATAGTTTCTTGGGTATAGTGAACTGTTTTTGGTAATTCATTAATGTGTTAGAATTCATGCAAATTGCTCAGTCTTGACGGCTAAGACAAACCTATATGTGGAATTGGGGTGCCGGGTGTCAAGAGCCCTAGGAAAGAATGGACAGGGGCCAACTCTAAAGGGCTCTGTAATATCATCCTAATTTTAAGTTTTTGCCTTCCTGCAGATTCAGTGGAATAAGAAATTTTTTCAAGATATAGTACCAGAAAATGCCACAGAATATCAGACCATTACATTTATCAGCAGGGTGATGGACTAGTATGGTAGCAAAGACAGCAATCGTGTCTGGCTGGCAATGTGAACAGAGGATGCCTGGAATTGGTCTTTTCCATCACCTACAAAACAGGAACTAGCTGCAGAATTATTCCTATCTGCAATCTCCCCTCCCTTCCCCCTTTCCCCCTGTAACCAATGGTGCCAGAGAGGCCTCAGCAGTCAGAGGCTGCTGTCAAGTGTGTGCAAGTTGCATATGCGTAAGCGTGCGTGTGTGTGTGTGTGTGTGTGTGTGTGTGTGTGTGTGTGTGTGTGTGCTGTCTCCAACAAATGGCCTTTTGGCTGAAAGCCATTTTCTGACAGTTTTTTTATTGTGTCTACTTGCGATTCAGCATCTCCGCTATATGCACAGTGGCAACTGTCCTTTTCATAATATTGTTACATTCCATCCTGTATCTTCCATTGTTGGACATTTGAATATGAGGCACCAAAGGCAAGGGGGTAAGTAGTGTCTATCCCACACAGAATTATGAAGCTCAATGCTAACACCTACAAGTTAATGGACAATGACAGTGCTAATGAGGTACTGTTTATGAGGCAGAGCAAAGGGTATGAGACACATTTGGGATGTTTGGAAAGTAAGAACAGTGTTTCCAAAGACTCTATGTGAAGCTACAGCAACCACAAAAATGTTAGTAGAAATTTATGTGGTAACCCAGATGGGATACAAGAAAGGAATTTTCAACACGGAAAGCACTTGTTATCAGTGTGGTTGACTGGGTAATATATGGCAGGAATGCAGCGAACTATAGTCTAACAACTGTGGGCAAATAAGCTTGGCAGTGTTGCGAATTATCTACAAAAGGGAAAAATAGTTGGGTACAGGTTGGTAAGGACACGACTATTAAACAGAAACAGGGGCTTCATGGCCACTGTGATGCTACCCATAATGTGAGCGCAATTAAACCACGTGTGACAACAGTATTGAAATTTTGGTTAGCTGGCTCAGTGGGGAAAATAAAAATAAGTTTCTATTGGATACAAGAAAGTAGCTGTGAGTGGCAAGTGTGACCATTGTCAACACTACAAAGCTGAACTTGTCAAATTGCAAGTTGATTGGGATAGGCAAGAATAATTTAAATATGCTGGGATCAGCGGTTTTGAGTTTTTGGGTATGAGAGAGGAACTTCCAGGCCTATGTGGAACTATTGCCTCAGGTAGGCAATGACTACACCATGTTACAGGGACATGTCAGAACTGTACAACATTAAGACAAAAAAGGAGTTAAAAACAACTACACGTTAAGCCCCATACACGGAATGAAAGACAGCTAAAAACAGGGACTTGGAGAAAGATTCATAAATTACACCATAGAGAAAGAGAGGTCATGAACTACAGATTAAATGTCCTCCACCATATTGCTACCACGGATAACAAGTAAAACATGGTTGACAGCCCGCGTGTCGTTCGCTAAAATGGCCGATAACTCAGACGGCAAACACAAACGAGAACATAAGTGATTTAAAAAAAAAAGGGGCATTCCATCAAGAAGTGGCAAACCATCACAGTTTGAGGGCAATGAGCCAAAGTGGTGGGGGAGCACCACTTAACTAATGGCAGTGGCTAAAAAGACAGTGCCCAATCCACAATCTAGATAAAATGATCTCCTCATGGCAAGAGGGCTGAGAGGAGGTTGTTCAAGCTGCTGGGAGAGGTTTAATTTCCCGGAACTTGTTCCCACGAAGGGAGAATCACTGGTGATGCCAAAGTGACACCACCAGTTGACAGATGGCAACACAAATATCATCAGAGGGAATGGAAGAACTAGCAGACTGATGTACGAGGATTGCAGCCTCAGCAGCAGCATCAGTGGTCTCATTTACCATTAGGCCGACAAGACCAGTGTCCCACATAAACATCCCTGTGGGTCCCTCAAGAACAAGCAAGTGACAGCTTTCCTGGGACTGTTGCCCTAAAGGATGGACAGTGTACAGCACACAGAGGCTTTGAAGCGCACTTAGAGAGTTGGAGCAGATGACAAAATTGAAAGGCCTATGTCACCAGATGTACTGCGTGGCCTGATACAGGGCGAAGAGCTCTGCTGTAAATAATGACCAGTGTTCTGGAAGCCGATAACAAAAAGCGTCAATGCCAATCACAAAGGCACACCCACCAACACGGTCAGTGTGCACAAAGGTGCTAGTGAGAAACTTACAGTGATAGAAAAAGACTGGAGTAGTGTCCTTAGGAAGTGAATGCAGGTCAAGGTGAACATGGGCTGTCACACGAAACTAAGGTGGCGAAGGGTTCATGCCCATTGGGAAAGTGGCACATAGCACGAAATTAAGTTGCTGGAGCAATAGCTGAAAGTGAACTCCAGGTGGTGACAGAAGAGGGATGTGCCCCTTACTGGTGTTCAAAAGAGTCACTGAAGAAGGTGGCTTAGGAAGGGTGGCCAGGCATGGCAGACAAGTAGCTTGTGTATCATGACAGTGATAGTTTGGTGGCTTCTGTATACAGGCTCTCAACCGGGCTAGTGTAAAAGGCACCAGTGGCCAAGCGGATGACATGATGGTGGATAATACTGAGACGGCGCAAGACGGATGGACACGCAGATGAATAAACAAAACATTCATAGTCTAGTTTTGAACAGCCGGTATAAATGGAGAATGGTATTCTGATCTGCTCTCCAGGAAGTACCGTAGAGGACACGTATGACATTGATGGACCATGTACAGCAGGTGGCCAGGTAAGACACATGGGAGGACCAAGAAAGTTTCCTATCAAGTATGAGCCCCAGGAATATTGTAGTTTCAATAAACGGAAGAGCAACAGGCCCAAGATGTAAAGATGGTGGAAGAAATCAATTGCACCACCAGAAATTCATACAAACGTTCTTTCAGTCAAAAAGCAAAATCTATTGTCGACGCTCCATGAGTAAAGACAATCGAGACATCACTGAAAGTGCTGCTCAAGAAGACAAGTCCACGGAGAACTGCAACAGATGGCAAAATCATCAATGAAAAGAAAGCCCGAGATGCTCGGTAGAAGACAGGCCACAATAGGGTTAATGGGGATAGCAAAGAGGATGATGCTAAGGACGGAGACCTGAGGCGCCGTTTTCCTCGATAAAGGTATCAGACAAGGCAGAACCCACACATACCTTGAAAACTCAGTCTTTTAAAAATTCCTGAAGGAAATGGGGCATGTGGCTACAGAAGCCCCAAGCGTAGAGAATACGGAGGATACTACTCCTCCATCAGATATCGTAGGCTTTCTCCAAATCAAAAAACACAGCCACTGGCTGATATTTCTGCAGGAAACCATTCATGACATGGGTTGACAAAGTGACAAGTTGGTCAATTGCAGAATGGCATGCTTGAAATCCACACTGTGCAGTGGTTAGTTAGCTGCAAGACTCGAGCCACTATATCAGCCAGGCATGAATCATATGTTCCATCACTTTGCAAACAGAGCTGGTGAGAGAAATGGGGCGATAACTACAAGGAAGATGTTTGTCCATACCGGGCTTAGATGAAAATATGACAGTGGCTTCACGCCAGTGTCTCAGAAACATGCCCTCTGCCCAGATGAAACTGTTCATATAAAGCAGAAAATGCTTGCCCACAAGAGAAAGGTTCTGCAACAATTGAATGTGAATACCACCTGGCTCTAGCATGGAGGATTGGGATTAAGTGAGAGCTTGATCTACCTCTATCATAGTAAGGGCACCATTGCAACACTCATGTTTCTGAGAAGAGAAGTGTATCACCTGAGCCTCCTTCACTCATTTCCGATGGAGGAAGGCAGGGTGACAGAGGGTGGATCTCAAAATCTCCACAAAATATCATTCCAAGGTGTTGGAGAAAGCAATAGGATCCACTATGATATCATCTGCTACAGCCAGGGTGGAAATTGTGGGATGGAATTGGTCCAGAGAGAGGCCGGAGGTTGGCCCACAAGACAGAAGAGAGAGTGTTACTGTTAAAAGAACTAGTACATTAAATCCACCTAGTTTTCTGCTATCCCGAAGAACATGATTATACTGTGTACACAACTGTTTACAATGAATGCAGTTTGCTGTCATAGGATGATGGTTAAAAATGTGGAGAACATGTCTCTATGCGCGAATTGCATCTGTGTCATACCTCAGTCCAGCTAAAGAGGAAATGCAAGGAATGGAACATTCTGTGGTGGTAAGGATAATATTTGTGAGATATTTTACCTGGTCATCACAATTGGGGAATAGTTGCTCATCAAAGGTCGCCAGAGAGGAGTAAAGCCTCCTGCTGGTCTCAGAAAGCTGCCGTTTGAGTGTGCCGGAGTTGGGGTAGGAGTCAGCAAATGGATAGCACAAGGGAAATGGTCACTCGAGTATGTGTCGGAGAGAGTGGACCACTCGAGACAATGGGCAAGCTCGGTAGTGCAGAAGGAGAGGGAATAGCTATGCTTTGAGTCTGAAAGCAACATGGGTGCTCCTAGGTTAAGGCAAATGAGGCTAAGTTGACTGAGGAGGTCAGCCAGGGGGCACCTCTGTGACGCGTTCTGGGAGAGCCCCAAAGGGGCTAGTGTGCATTAAAATCACTGAACAGCAGAAAGGGGTGAGGCGGTTGCGTAATAAGCTGGAGGAAGTCTGCCCCGGTGACGCCGAATGATGGAGGTGTGTAAATGGTACAAAGGGAAAAAGTGAAGCGAGGAAGGAAAATGCAGACTGCAACAGATTGTAGCAGAATCTTCAGGTGGGAAGCAGACTGGAAAGAAATGGGCGAGGTTGCAATTTTTTTTCCTGGATGCAGGGAACAAGTGGACGCTGCAATTCTAAGGGCAGCCATAAGTCCTCTTAGTTGGATCTAAGACTGAGAACTTTCCATTGTAGGAGAAAAGGGAGGATGGAAAAATTAAGGAGTGTTGCTTTGTTGGTTGCAGAGTGCCAGCCTTTGAAGACTCACTGCTACAGGGTGCAGAGGCTGGAGGATCCTGCTGCACGAGATCTACAGAGGTAATGGCATTCTCCCTCTGTTGGTCTGTGAAGTCCAGGACAGAAAAACGGTTGGCGGTGCACACCGGCGATATGAAGATTAGCTGGGTGGGAGTATCACATGACGAAACTGTCGATGAGGATCTCCAAGTTGGCGAAGGGGAAGACTGTCCGCTTTTGTTCGATTTCTTAGAGCCTTTCCAGTTGGCAGAGGAAGACTCGCATGCTTGTTGGCTGGAGGGAAATAAGAAGCATTTGCGGGAGTATTCCTTCTGTCATTTCCAGCCTGCCGGTTGTGTAGCAGGTGACTTTGACCCATGAGGCGAAAGTTTGGTGGCTTGTTGCACAGCTGTAGGAGGAGACTGGGATGCTACCATGACAATGGGCGATTTTACAACCACAGTGCTGAATTTGGGGTCGCATATCTGCATGGCAATGTCCTTCATGGAGTGGGATGTAACAAGAACAGTACTGCAGGTGCCAGATGGTAGAATGCAGGGCTTCCAACTAGCCAACAACTTGCGAGCAAGCAGGTAAGGCACTTTTTCTTCACCCACATCTCCTGGATGGACCGCTCATCGAGACACATGGGAAAATCTCAGGGGGAGGCTGGATGGTCACCATTGCAATTGATACAGTGGGGAGAAGGCATATGATCGCTGTTAGCATCCCTACCACAGTTACACATTTGGCCGGGTGTCGACAGGACATTCAAGTGTGGTTATAATGATGACATTGATAGCAGCACATCAGGTTCAAAACGTATGGTCAGACTGTGATAACTTCACAACCTGTTCTGATCTCTGATGGAAGCACCACTCCACTAAAAGTGAGAAAAAGAATGCGTGTGGGCACTAAGGACATCTTTTTCCTTTTTCATCACCCGATGGACTGCAATGACACCCTGATCAGAGAAGTATGTCTGTATTTATACCTCAGTCAGACCATCAAGCAGCCTAGTGTAAACAACACCACAGGAAGAATTCAGCATTCAATGGGCCTCGACATGAACAGGATAGCCATGGAGGAGCAAAGCCGCAAGCAGTTGTGTATGAGTATCAGAAGTAGTCTCCAAAAGCAAAGTGCCATTGCATAAATGAGAGCAGGATTTCACAGGGCTGGCAATTTCATCAGCATCTTTCTGAATAATAAATGGATTTACCGTAACAAAGGACTGACCATTTTCAGTACGTGAAACCATGAGGAACTGTGGCGCAGCTGAGGGGATGTTCGAATCTTAAGCTTCATTCTGGTTATGTTTAGTAGATGTTGATTGTGAAGAACACGATTGACTCATTGCAAGAAAATCCCTCATAACAGCCAGCATTTCTGATAGTATGCTCCTTCCAATTGGGAGGGGGGTAGGTGATTGTTCAACACCTCGGGTCACACCTACCAAATATCTGACAGACATACCAATTGGCAATTTGGGGAGGTAGCATCTCACATAGTCACCTCTCCTGGCCTGGCGTGTACCAGGGTGTAAGTGCGAACCCTACCTGTCGACCCAAGGCTGGGAATTATGCATTACCCAGTCACCTGTTATGCATCAGAAGCATGGTCTGGCCTTCAGGAGCACACAGGAAGGAAGAAGAAAATGAGGAACCTCAAACGCCAAAGCGGAGGAAGAGTAGGAGAAGCAGAATGAAGTATAAAAAAAGGAATGAAAAATACTGGAGAGACTGTTTTGACATCACCTACTGAAAATGCAGAACACATTCCCAAAAACAGGTTCCCCAAGGGAAGGGATACAGAATGGCAAGAGTATAGATATGCAGTACTGAAGGGAAAAGATGCTGCAAAGGCTGGGGCCCCATTGTAGCCTAGCACAAACCCTTCAAAGAGTGGCGAGCTGCTTGGGGGGGGGGGGGGGGGGGGGGGCATTTGTCTGTGAATACATTATGAGTAGTAGAGGTTCTAGAGGAAAATGAGGAGCTCGACAAGGTTCACTGTTTCACGGAGTGTGGAGTGCATACCAGAGTTAAACAGAAATTGGGTAGTGCCTATCAGAGTAGATAACTTTGGAACTATACACAGCGTGTTATCTAAATGGTTCCTGGTACTAACATTATTTATTTACAGGAAGAATTGGACAAAAGATATTTGGACTCTAAACTGAGGCAAGTCACAAGTTTCTCCACATCCACACTGCAAGGAAAACTAGCTCCTCTAGAAGGAGTTGGTAGAAAAGGCAAGGAAGAATTGCTGGTAGAATATGAACACTTACTGAAACATTAGAGGCTTTATTGGCAACTCCAGTAACAAAGCACACAGTACAAACTGGAAATTAACTGCCTGTATATGGGAGTCTTATTGGGTACCCAATCCCCTCCAATCTATGATGGATAAGTTTAGCAGCTACAACTACAAGATGTGATCTTTGAAGAAAGCACTAGCCTGTGGGGTGCACCAATAGCGATTGTATCCAAACAAGATTATCGTATTTTTGTGACTAAAGGTACTTGAATAAATGAACAATTACAGATGTGTACCTTATACAAAACATTACAGAAACGTTGGATAACTACAAGCAATACAGGCAGTTTACAATGATAGATCTGCAGCGTGGTTACTATCCAGAAAATTGTCCAAAAATAGCATTTACCAGTTCATCAGTCTAGCACTAATATTGGTGCATGTCATTTGGTTTAAAGAATACACCTGCCACATTTCAGTGTGTGTGTGTTTGATGGAGTATTGAAAGGATTAAAACTGAAGCAACGCATGGTTTATTTGGTGACAGGATTATATTTTTGAAAGCTTTACAAGAATGTGTGGTATTGTAACAAAGCAGGTGGGATCATATCCAGCAGTTACAATTTCTTCCTCCAAAATTATAATTTGTTTCTCAAAATTTGTGATGTCTTCAATAACGTTATTTGTATGACATGCACAGAAATTTAATGACAGTGTATTAGCTTTACACCATTTATTAATGGCTTATTAATTTCAGTGAAAATTTGATTAACAGTCATTTCTAAATCTGTACTTGACTGTTTACTTACTAAAATGTTTGTATCATTTGTGAACAAAACAAAACTTAGCATCTGGCTACATAACTGACAAGAAGTCATCAATATGGGGAAAAAAAAGAAACAGGCCAATCACAAAACCTTGAGAAACACCACGTGTAATTAATTCCCAATCAGATGGAGACAGACTGCTTACTGCACAGGTATTTCACAGTGACACCCTTTGTTTCCTGTTAGGTAAGATTTGAACCATTTCGCAGCACTGCTGGTGACACTATAATATTCTAATTTACTTAAGAGAATGCTGTGATTCACAGAGTCAAAGGCTTTTGACAGGTCACAGAAAATAACAGTAGTTTCTAATTTGTTACCTAACGAATTAAGTACAGTCTCATTATACATGTAAAATAGCTTTCTCTACATTAGAACCCATAGGGACCCCAAAATGTGACTTGGACAATATACTACTTGCAGTCAGATGCTTAAGGAGATGTTTGCACACAACATTTTCAAATATTCTTGAAAAAGCAAGCAAATTTATTCTGTCATGCAAGTAATCACTTGCTGGGTGTATGTACTAAGTCACAAGACAGACTAGGCTGCACATACAGTAGCGGATTCCTCAGGTCACTTTAACAACGCAGCTTGGTATTCGCAAACAGGTCACTCTGCAGCCCTCCTGTCAGTCTTGGAGAGAGAGTTTTTTGGAGTGAGGCACTTACGTGGAAGTTTTGCTGAATTTTGGTTGGGAGATTTAGTGACTCGTAGAGCATTTCCAGTACAGAAAATCTGAGAGAATTGGAAAATGAGTTCCTGGCCACAGGTGCACAATTCTGTTTAGTTATTTTCTGGTTTTTCTATGTGAGTGAGCATGTAGATGTTAAGTGGGCAGATGTCTTATGCCAGGTTGTGTATCCACTTAAAGTACATACCTGAAGGTGATGTTCAATGAAAGAAGCAGATTTTACAAGCTTTAACTGATGCCAATAAATTCCATTTGTTTCAGTGGAAATTTGAGTTGATGTTTTTGAGTGATTTCTCCCTCCTGACTTACAACTGTATTCCTGTTTTGTTGGCTGTAGATGTTAGCTGTAGAAGTTGCTCGAGACAGCTAGAGGCAGCCTATGAACTGTTAGAGGTGTGCCCATATTTCAGAAGCTTTTAGAAAGTAATTACAAGGTTTTAATTATTGACTTTGGTTGGTTGGTTGATTGGTGGTGGTGGAGGACCAAATAGTGATGTCATTGGTCCCATTATACCAGGTGGCAGGAACTAAGGAAGGAACAACGCCACATTCCAGTTGATGGGAAACTGGCAAACAAACATGCAGAAGGAGCACTGCAGCAGCAATAAGAGTATACGGGGTAGAGGGGGCAGGGGAGCCAACTCGGGAGTGGTGATAGCAAGGATCCCAGCAAGATGGGGCACTAGCACCACCAAGATCCATCCTGATCTCCACACAATACCATGGTGGTGACACAACTGGGACAAAACCCCAGGAAGAAGTCACAAGAACAGGGAAAATAAAACAGCGCAAAAGACCACAGACAAAACTTAGAGAAAGGGGGGGGGGAGGGGGGGGACCAGGCTGGTGTGGAGGCAAGGCCGAAGGCCTCAAAAAAGGGCAGCAACATTAAACGATGGACAACAATTCTGGAGGATGGACCACTTTTGCAACGAGAACTGAGGACGGGCCTAACAATGCAAGAGTTGTCCGCTAACACCAGGAACAAGCACAGTGGGAGGATGTATTTAGTGCAAAGGACCAAAACACTGGGTCAGTCAAGCAAAATATAGATCACAATGATGGGAGGCTGCAAATACAAAGGGAGGGGAGGAGGGGGGCAGCTCATTACGGAATTAAGAACTAAGGTCAATCTGGTACGGCTGACACAAAGATGCCAGAGGATGGTAGATTTTTCGCCAAGAGGGGCAGAGGAAAGAATTACACATGGCGGGAGTCCCCTGAAACACACGAAGTTTATTAAACAGTGGGAGTGAGGTTGCTCCCCACTCCCACCCCCTCAAGTGTAGGCATATGACTGAGCGAAAAGGAATTTGAAGCCACAAATCTGCCCCCAGATGGGTCATGGAAATGGGGGGGGGGGGGGGGGGGAGGGCAGGTGGCTGCCTGCTCTCTGTCCCCCCGCCCAACGAGCCACAAGCTCATTACCCCAGCAGCATGTTCAAGATTTGTGAGAAGGTTGTGGATGGCAGGGACAACAGGGTGGAGGGAAAAACACAGGGTGATAGCTTGCTGGACACTCATTGACTCCATAGATAACAAACTATGGTGAGGGAGGACCATTGAATAAAGCAGGGTGCCAAGTAAATGGCCATCAGTTACGTGGTAAACACCCTGGACATGGCAGGCAAGAGATAAGACTTTCATGTGAACAGAAGACATGAAGGCATATTTCACAGATTTAGAGCAACAGTTGTAAAAAATAATAGCATTCTGAAATTCTCGTAAGAGCAGGCAGAACAAACAATGGAAAACCCCTTGAGCAATGGTGGCTTTCACAGACTCCAACAAAAGACATTCATCTGAATCTGGGGCCGAGGAATTTTCAGGAAAAAAGAGTGAATATTGAAATGACGCCAGAGAGATGTGAGGTGGTTTGATGAACCCTCTGCCAGGCACTTGAATGTGATTTGCAGAGTATCCATGTAGATGTAGAACCGGTAAAACCCACCAGATGGTCGGCAGTGTGCGGGCAACACCCCAAAGTCATGGGGGGTGAGCAGGGAAAGAGTGTATCATGATGGCATATGAAACCAGAAGCTAGGGTCGCTGAACTGAAAAGGGGGGGAGGGGGGGATGTAAACCCAGCCTCTACCAAAACATTATCAACAGCACTAGTGTGAAGGGCACCAGTGGCCAAATGGATGCCAAAATGAAGGGCAGGGTCCAAGAAGAGAAGTGCAGAAGGGGCAGCTGAACCATAAAATTGACAACCACAATCCAGATGGGGTGGAACTAAGGCCCAATAAAGGTGTAGAAGAGTTTAACGATCCATGCTCTAAGAGGTGTGGGCAAGGAAGCATAGCTTATAGAAACAGCGAATCTTCAGAAGGTGGAGACGGGGCAACCAAGTAACGTTGCTGTCAAAAAGAAGAGCCAACAAGCTGAAATGGGGGACTGCACTCAGGTGTTGGGCCTCGAGATTGGAGTTGCAAATCAGGATGGACCATAGTAAGGCAACAGAACTGCACCACCCATGATTTACGTGGGGAGAAATGAAAACTGTGTGTGAGAGACCACGCAGAAGAACGTCGGATGGCATCCTTGAGCTGTTGCTCCACAGAGGCCACCAAGTGGCAACTAGCCCAGATATAGAAATCATCCACATACAGAGAAGGGGTGAAAAACAGGCCTACAGAGGCCAGATGTTTGGCATGAAGGCATTTAAAGATAGTAAGAGTGGCCAAGGAAAGGCATTGCAATGCTCAAAGGCAATCGGGGATGGTGATGGCAACGGCTGTGCTCCACCAAGAGTCTGGCGAGGGGCAAAAGGGGCCCATCAAGTGTGGAACAGCAATGCAGGCAGTGGAAATAATCATATCAGACACATCACGGACCATTGCATTAACACTACCTGACAAAGAGGTGGTAAACATGACGTGGGAAGAATATAGAGGCCAATTGACATGATGGAAAGCAGGATAACCTGGACATATCAGGAGACAGGAAGGAAATGAGAGAATCAATTGGAAGAGGTCACTATCACAGAGGTCATCATTTGGCAACCAGTACAATGAAGGGAGCATTGGAGGGGAAGTGAGCGAGAGATTGCAAACTGTGATTGCAGTATCCTAGTGGACCTGGATGGCAACTGCTCCCAAAGTGGTGCAAAGTAGGGGGATCCATGAATTAACATCGGAAGCCCACCAAGAGCCAACCCAGTTTCAACACAATGCACGGGACCCACAAATGGTCGGTGAGTGAGCATCAGTATAATGAGATTCCTGGAGAACTACAGAAGCTATGGAGTAAAAGAAAACAAGGAATTGCTGCTCCAAAAGGTGACAGCAGTATCTTTTAGAATTCCATTGAATAAACTGGTCACACAATCAGGTCACCATCAGTTACCAATAAGTACAGGGTGACATCTTTGGGGCATCACTGGTAGGCATCAAACATCAAAGGAGGGGGGACACTTCGCCAGCTGGTTAGGGAGTGTGGCACCCAGAGAAGAGCACTTGGGAACCACAGGGAAAAGGAAGGGGAGAGGAGAAGTGGGTGGAACTGGGATAAGGCAGAGGGAGGAAAGGGACAGGACACAATTGAGGCAAAATTAGATGTCACACACAAAGGGTGAAACGATCATATTTTCAATGACCCTCAGAGTAGGATAAATCATCATTCCTGTATCTTCTTTTCCTTCTTATAAACTGGGTAATCTGGTGAGCATGGAGAGTGATGGTCACGATAATTAACATATGCGAGTGACAGAACACAGGGAGGGGAGGGGAGGGGAAGGGGGGGAAGGGGGGGCTCATGGAGTGAGTATCCACACTCACTGCAGGGAGGGTCCACTGTATAGCAGCCTGGGAGGGTACCCGCCTCAAATAAGGCGCTAGTATGGATGTGATTGTCCTTACAGTTTTTCTGAACATGCCAAACAAAAGAACACCCGGCCATTCCAGATTAGGCCAAGGTTCCTCATCAGTGTGAAGGTAAAATGACTATCTGGCCACAGGGAGATTGGGTGGCAGAAGTAGTTTTGTTCAACAGTGAACCTGACCACTTCTTACTCCCATATGTCACTTCACCAAACTTGTTTTAGATAGTTTCCACAAAAAATAATGGCTTGGTGGTGGTGGAAGTGTATCCTGTGAGTCCTGGTGCAGGCCAGGTAGTGGGGAAAGCGATTCACACTAACAAGGGGAGGCCGCCAATTGTGAAATTCAGATTCGATTCATACTGTGCATAATAAAAGCTCATGGCCAGAGGTGTAATGTGGCAAAGCACCAAGATGCACTTCTCAACCGTTGTCGAGAAAATCGACAGTTAAAAGAAACCGTTGCGGTGAAATACTCTCTACGATTAATGATTTTCTACAGTGTCATAGCGCAGCGGTAAGCGCTGGGGTTCGTAATCCGAAGGTCGCCAGATCGAATCTCGCGCCATGCAATATTTTTTTATTATTCGTTTTTTGCAATTTTTATATATATATACATATATATATACATATAAAAACAAAGATGAGGTGACTTACCGAACAAAAGCGCTGGCAGGTCGAAAGACACACAAACAAACACAAACACACACACAAAATTCAAGCTTTCGCAACAAACTGTTGCCTCATCAGGAAAGAGGGAAGGAGAGGGGAAGACGAAAGGAAGTGGGTTTTAAGGGAGAGGGTAAGGAGTCATTCCAATCCCGGGAGCGGAAAGACTTACCTTAGGGGGAAAAAAGGACAGGTATACACTCGCACACACGCACATATCCATCCACACATACAGACACAAGCAGACATATTTAAAGACCCGAAATGGTTGTTTAAAAGGTGAAAGGAGCTGTTTGTGAACTAGAAACGGTGGATATTATAGCGGCGGTAGTGCTGAAAGCGGCAAAAAAAATTTTTTGGTTATGGTTTGGAAGTGGGTTACGTATTGTTGAGTATATATATAGGCGGGATAAAATAGTGCAGATTACGGTAAAAAGGAGAAGGTGAATACAAAGTGAAACTACTGGCAAAAACAGAAAGAGGAAAATAAGACGACAGAAAAGATTTCGAAATGGAACAGTGACAATAACAAACGTAATTGTTGGATTCAAATTAATGATATCAATATAATGGAAGGAAACATTCCACGTGGGAAAAATTATATATAAAAACAAAGATGAGGTGACTTACCGAACAAAAGCGCTGGCAGGTCGAAAGACACACAAACAAACACAAACACACACACAAAATTCAAGCTTTCGCAACAAACTGTTGCCTCATCAGGAAAGAGGGAAGGAGAGGGGAAGACGAAAGGAAGTGGGTTTTAAGGGAGAGGGTAAGGAGTCATTCCAATCCCGGGAGCGGAAAGACTTACCTTAGGGGGAAAAAAGGACAGGTATACACTCGCACACACGCACATATCCATCCACACATACAGACACAAGCAGACATATTTAAAGACCTTTAAATATGTCTGCTTGTGTCTGTATGTGTGGATGGATATGTGCGTGTGTGCGAGTGTATACCTGTCCTTTTTTCCCCCTAAGGTAAGTCTTTCCGCTCCCGGGATTGGAATGACTCCTTACCCTCTCCCTTAAAACCCACTTCCTTTCGTCTTCCCCTCTCCTTCCCTCTTTCCTGATGAGGCAACAGTTTGTTGCGAAAGCTTGAATTTTGTGTGTGTGTTTGTGTTTGTTTGTGTGTCTTTCGACCTGCCAGCGCTTTTGTTCGGTAAGTCACCTCATCTTTGTTTTTATATATAATTTTTCCCACGTGGAATGTTTCCTTCCATTATATTGATATCATTAATTTGAATCCAACAATTACGTTTGTTATTGTCACTGTTCCATTTCGAAATCTTTTCTGTCGTCTTATTTTCCTCTTTCTGTTTTTGCCAGTAGTTTCACTTTGTATTCACCTTCTCCTTTTTACCGTAATCTGCACTATTTTATCCCGCCTATATATATACTCAACAATACGTAACCCACTTCCAAACCATAACCAAAAAATTTTTTTTGCCGCTTTCAGCACTACCGCCGCTATAATATCCACCGTTTCTAGTTCACAAACAGCTCCTTTCACCTTTTAAACAACCATTTCGGGTCTTTAAATATGTCTGCTTGTGTCTGTATGTGTGGATGGATATGTGCGTGTGTGCGAGTGTATACCTGTCCTTTTTTCCCCCTAAGGTAAGTCTTTCCGCTCCCGGGATTGGAATGACTCCTTACCCTCTCCCTTAAAACCCACTTCCTTTCGTCTTCCCCTCTCCTTCCCTCTTTCCTGATGAGGCAACAGTTTGTTGCGAAAGCTTGAATTTTGTGTGTGTGTTTGTGTTTGTTTGTGTGTCTTTCGACCTGCCAGCGCTTTTGTTCGGTAAGTCACCTCATCTTTGTTTTTATATATAATTTTTCCCACGTGGAATGTTTCCTTCCATTATATTGATATCATATATATATACATATATATATATATAAAACAAAGATGATGTGACTTACCATACGAAAGCGCTGGCAGGTCGATAGAAACACAAACAGACACATACATACACACAAAATTCAAGCTTTCGCAACAAACTGTTGCCTCATCAGGAAACATGGAAGGAGGGGGAAAGACGAAAGGAAGTGGGTTTTAAGGGAGAGGGTAAGGAGTCATTCCAATCCCGGGAGCGGAAAGACTTACCTTAGGGGGAAAAAAGGACGGGTATACACACACACACACACACACACACACACACACACACACACACACACACACATATATATATATATATATATATAAAAACAAAGATGATGTGACTTACCATACGAAAGCGCTGGCAGGTCGATAGAAACACAAACAGACACATACATACACACAAAATTCAAGCTTTCGCAACAAACTGTTGCCTCATCAGGTATATATATATATATATATATATATATATATATATATATATAAAATTAATGAACTGCTTATGCATGTTGGTCAAGGCGGATCGCTCTCCAATTGTACCACCTCCATTTTTCCGTTTGTTTAACAGGGTGTACCAAAGCTGTCCCGTCCGCACTGATTTCGACGATTTTATAAGTTGGGCTAGGGACCGCATCTACCTTCTTTCGAAGTTAGCAGGCAACTACGCTGTTATGGGGCGGCTCGTTTCGGCCCATTCAACATCTGTCCTTCAAGTGTAACGAGCGAGTAACGGAGTTTATATTTCATACCTGCCACAGCTAGTTTGTGTTCGTGGGGTCTCTATTCTAATTCGAACGTTTGACTTACGCTATACGTATTCGTTTCTACGTCTTCCGTTAACTATACGTGGTTAACATTATGAAGACAATTAGTAACATTTGTGAAATACAACTTTGTTTGCGGAAAACATAATGATGTTCGAAGTCGCCAGTTTTTCCACGACAAACGACTTTCAACAACTTATTATATGCATAATTGTTGAAACTGATTGCCGTGAATTATAAAAACAAATACTACAAAAAAAGTTGCATGGAGCGAGATTCGATCCGGCGACCTTCGGATTACGAACCCGAGCGCTTTCCACTGCACCACCACGCTGTAGAAAATTACTAATCGTAGAGAGTATTTCACCGCTACGGTTTCTTTTAACTGTCGATTTTCTCGACAACGGCTGAGAAGTGCATCTTGGTGCTTTGCTACATTACACCTCTGGCCATGAGCTTTAGTTATGCGCAGTATGAATCGAATCTGAATTTCACAATTGGCGGCCTCCCCTTGTAAGCCAGCAAACCTGGCCCTCCTCCCAGAAGATAGCCAGGTAAGGGCACGCCACAGGATCATAAGAAACAGCATTAAAGGATTCTTTTCCAATTAAAGAGAAGACATAGAAGAATGGACAGATTTTTGGAGCTTAATTCTACATTTTGTACGCAAAACATGTGTTTTTATCCATTCACTCCGATCAAGAGCTCTCCCCATAGTGCCACCCAGATATAGCAAAGGCCACGTGGCATGGCGGCCATAGCCAGTGGTACTGATGGTCCAGATTGACAAACAATCACTCCTAGGCACACACAGAGAAGTGGCAGTGCAAGTACCAGAACTGTGATCCCTGTGTTGTCAGGGGGTTTAACCAAAAGGGCACACAATGAAGACGCTAAGTAAGGTGTTCTTCCCCAGATGGCTCACACTGTGGAGACAAAATTTAGAAGGGGAGGTCAAACCCCAAAAAGGAACCAAAAATGCCGAAAAGGAATGCTGATGTAAAAAAATCAGAATAAAACCATAAGAGATAGCAGAAACCAGGATGACAGCCAGGCCAGCGTAAGCAAGGACACAGAGAGGGGAAGGAGGGGCAGGGGGGAAGGAAGAAGACAGGGAGGGTGAGGCAAGAGGAAGGGAATAGAGCCTGGGAAGGATATAGGTGCCACAACAGCTCGTAGCTTCACATGCACCATACACGAACTCACGAAAGAGCTAAGAGCTCCTGAGGGGGATTGAATCTGAAATTGTAATACATCATGGTACAAAGTGAGGCTGTCAACCCTTATTTAGACTGTGTTTATAAGTTTAGCAGTGCAGAGAATTAATCCAGGTCTACCAATAAACATTTCTGAGTAAATCTGCAGAGCAACATGCAGCATTAATTTGCTTTGCACATCACACGTTGGTAAGTGTGTGTGGATACTGAGAGTGGCTGAAATTGGAATGTGGCAAGTCAGCTCTGAGGATGGATGAAAGGAACATTACAACCTTTCATATATTTTAGTAGCAAAATACAATATCCACTCAGTTGGGGGTTAACATTATGAATACACAACAAGAGACTCAAGAGGGGGAGGAAACATAATAAATAAAATCAGTGAATATTTGGACTTACAACACCTCCTAGTAGTTTTACATACGTTTCTGTGTAGTTAGCACAATTCCAAACAACAAAATTTTTTCTCTTGTATTCCTGTGCTTAAAGAGCTTAACATTTACCTCTCTATCAATAGGAGAGTGGAAATCCAATGAAAATGAGTAGCTGTGCGGTCCTTTAGCACCCTGGCCATGGGCAGAAAACTGTAGTTTATTTGGTGTAAGTTTTATTTGTGGATCCTGTAAGAAAGCAAACACATACAAATGTTAACAGTGTTGCAAAATGAGAAGACGCTACAACAAATGTTAAACTGTACATATATCCATACCTTTACATCTTTTAAATCAACCTTCAGTGTCACACAATTCTCCGTTTGTGCCCAGTACACGAAAGGGCTTAAGTTATCAGTCATTATGGCAGTTATTGAAAATTCTCCAAGTCAGCACAAGTACATAATGCCAATTTCATCCAGATTTATATAAGGAAGCCTGAAAGATAGATAATCCGTTTAATTTATAAAAGCTGTGGGAGCAACAATGCAGTATGCTGTCTGTTATCTAAGAGGCATATTCAGAAAGCGAGTGTACTGTGATAATAATGGGCTGGGCTTTTTGGTCTTCTAAGTGTTGGCAACAATGAGTTGTTGAAGAAAAAAAAGGGTGGCGGCAGGTCCCCTGAAGAGAGGAAACATCACAGGAACACACAGTTTTGTGGTGTCCAGTTGCATGACAGATGTTGGTAAGAAATCCTGCCATGTGTGAGCCACGTACTGTGATCCACTTCCTGCTCGCAGAAGGAATAGCACCCATCAAAAGGGAATTCAGTGGAGGCAGAATGAATGTTCAAGATTAACAGCTGAGCAGAAGACCTTTCATTTTGACTGATGAGTTGTTGCAAAAAATCAAGGGCACTGTTCTGGAAAACCTCTGATTGACAGTGGATGAAATTTCTGTGATTCTTCCGCAACTCTCTTATACAAGACAGAAATACTAGTATACTGAAACTGTGCACAAGATATGTCCTAAAACAGCTGACTGAGAGCACAAGAAAAATCGGACCAACAGCACCCATGAGCTTCTTGAGTGACTTGAATTGGATTGCGAGGATTTTCTGAGCTCTACTGTGACTGGGGATGAAACAAGGGTGGCTCACTACACACCTGAGACAAAAAGACAGTCGTCACAGTGGCATCACACCAATTCCCCATCTGCTAAAAAATTCAAAACCACAACTTCAGGAAAAAAAAAGTCATGGCCTTGGTGTTTTGGGGCTGAAATGGCACCATTTTGTAAAATTTCTGCCTCTGGGGGGAGGAGGGAGACCATCAGCGCACAATGATATTGTGAGAGCCTAAAAAACACTCAAAAGGAGCATTCAAAACAAAAGGAGGGGAATGCTGATGAGAGGAATGTGCTTGTTGTACCACAACGCCCATCCTCACACATTCTTAGCCACCAAGGCACTCTTAGACTTATTTGGATGGGATGTTCTAAACCACCCCCGTCATTCCCCTGACTTGGTGCCTTCAGTTCATCAACTTTTCCACCTCCCAGAAGGCAAACATTAGTGGAATTAAAGTTTCAACCAACAAGCAAGTGCAGAAGAGGTTCTGAAGGAGCTGGCAGGAGAGTACTTCGAGGAGGACATAAAGAAGCTTGTGCTACAGTTCACCATATACACTGAATGGTATGGCGATTATGTGGAAAAAAAGTTAACCTGTGTATCAACAATATTGTGGATTTTTTCCCCAAATACCTTTTCTAAAAAAATTAAAAATCTAATACACTTGAATCCTGAACATGCCTCGTGTATATATTGGTTGGCTAGTATTTGGATTATGATATTACATAACATGACTGTTAGAATGCAAGCATAAAAAAATAACTGTGTCCAGATAAAGTTGAAGATCAAGAGCAGTAACAAATACAAATAAAAATCTATAGAAAATCTATGCTGTTACCACATGCAAAATCACCAGAAGCATTACTTAACTTGTTTCCATTCACTTATGGTACCTGTTGCTATTAATAATGTGCACCCATTTCACCCTTCACTTTTATGCTTGCATTCAGTACTACTCAGTTCTGTCTTGGGTTTTGTCCTTCTGGCAGTGCTACTTCTTGTTAATAGTGAGACACAGCTACATTACGCGGAGTTGGCCAATAATGGGCCTTGTGTATGAGCTCACTGAATGCAATGGAAGACCAGCCTGATGACACTATGCTGAGCAATCACAACCACATGGCAGTACAGTGCTGTGTCTGAGGGTTGTTGCATTACTCTGTGTTGCGTGTTGCATGTTTTTGTTATTTCATATTTACAAGCTTCTTCAGTATTGTGAAGGTATTTTCACAGAATAAAGGATGGCTATAGTAACAAACTGAATAAACATTAATTACATTATTACTCTGTAACAAGTTGCCAGAGACTGTGGGTCCCTTGTTTCAAAATACTCAGAAGGTACCCCTGAACAACTTCCGAAAGTTTGTTGGTGGAGTTCTGGTTCACCCTGTATATTCCCGAACAAATAAATTTTTATAAACACTATTACTTTTTTCCCCTTCAGAAACACTAAAAAGCATTTTACTGTTTCCTTTAATTCAACCAGGAAATGTTCTAAAAGTGTTACACAAAGCTTTTACGAGACTATCAGTTTCATTCAACTATAGGGTTGTGTAATTACTTCCAAGATAAAGTTTTGGGGGGCATTTTCTAAAAAAGTAGTACAGAACTCTCACTCACTCATGAAAAATAAGATGGACACAAAATTGTAATGACTATGCAACTCCAACAACTCTTTCATAAATTTGTACAACTGTGCATATGGTGTAACATATCATGTTTGATAAAGCAATGTGTTATTCAACCCCTGGCTATCTGATGAATGACTACTTTTGTTATTACCTAATTACTTTAGAATTTCAAATGGTTGTAAAGTCTGCTGTCATTTGTGCATGTACACTAGGACAGACAGCTGCCATGCGTCCCCAAGGTGGGACGACAATGGCAGTTTTGCTATCAGTTGTCATACCTGCCAATTAGGCCGTTATTCCTTGCTATGATGTCCTGGCTCACAGAAGCATGATGTGCTATCAAATAAAGGGAGTTCCTTGACAGTGGTATTTACATCATGGAGGACATATGATGATGCATAGCCTGTCAGATTCATACAGAATTTCAGAGTGAGTTTATGTAACATCAAATCGAATGTGTGAACATTGTAACAAAAGACATGATGTACTGTTGTCAGAAGAAATACTTTCTATTATTTGGCAGAAAGTAAGAACTGATTAAAGTTTCCAGAGTCCAGCACAAGAACAGCGGCATTGGTGAATAGATATATATTAAGAATAACTACACAGTTTGTCTGAGTAGTATTTCAAGAAGCAGCTGTTCAGTATTTGAGAGGTACAACATTCACAATCTGAATGTACACAAGTACTTATTATTTCAGGCATAGACAACAATCCAGGATGAATTCTGTGCCGAGAATCAAGATAATTTGAATAAGAAGAAAATATTAATAGAACATTCAGAAGAAATTAGCAGTTGTGACATGAAATTTCATGGAAAAATAATGCTGTTGTCTGCAGCAAGCTGTCCAACAGCTATAACAGTCCAGTGAAGATGTTAAGTAATTATGTGTAAGAAGAGTTAACAGGCGTCAGAAGAATTGGTGTTTCAATGAATAACCATTAATTCAGTTGCCAACAATTACACTGCAGAAGAAGTTATTAAAGTATATGAATCGAAACTGCACATGGAACTAGAAAAGCACTATGATTGTCTCACCAGTTCCCCAAACACACCATGGCATCAAGCAACAACTGTGTCAGCCGCATGTCAACCTTCAGCAATTTTCCGGCATTGTGATCCAACTTCTGTCAGCATTGCTACAAGCCATGCTATTGAATCAAGTGTGGTGAGCTGTATTTAATCCAGGCTGATTTATAGCTTGGTTGTAGTGGTGATGGTAGTGATGCATGTGCTATTGGGCAATTAGAAGTGGATATTACAATCAAAGGTTTATTGTTTGTGTCCAATGGAATATTGTCTAAATACCACGACAAATAGTAACAGGAAAATATTAGTTGCAACCTCATTATTACTTTCACTGTAGGACAGTGAGAACCATGAAGATGGAAGAGGTGTTGAAGGCTATTGCTGACTTACACACCAAAACAGATAAGTCAAGTGCCGACTTAAACTAGCTATTTATACTCGTGAAGTAATGAGTGCTATTGACAGGGGATGTCAAATTGATTCCATATTTTTAGATTTCCACAAGGCTTTCGAAACCGTACCTCACATGCATCTTCTAACCAAACTGCGTGCCTATGGAATATTGCCTCAGTTGTGCGACTGGATTCGAGATATCCTGTCAGAAAGGTCACAGTTTGTAGTATTAGATGGAAAGTCATCGAGTAAAACAGAAATAATATCCGGAATTTCTCAAGTAAGAGTTATAGGCCCTCTATTGCTACTAATCTATATTAACAGCATAGGAAAGAAACTGAATAGCCCTCTTAGATTGTTTGCAGATGATGCTGTCATTTACCATCTTGTAAGGTCATCAGATGACCCTGAGTAAAGAAAAGTGTGAAGTTATTCACATGAGTACTAAAAGAAATCTGCTAAATTTCGATTATGCAGTAAGTCACACAAATCTGAAGGCTGTAAATTCAACTACATACTTAGGGATTACAATTACAAACAACCTCAATTGGAACGATCACACAGATAATGTTGTGAGTAGAGCAAACCAAAGACTGCGAATCATTGGCAGAACACTTAGAACGTGCAACAGGTCTACAAAAGAGACTACTTACACCAGGCTTGTCCGCCCTATCCTGAAGTACTGCTGTGTGGTGTGGGATCGTCATCAGGTGTCACTGACAGATGACATCAAAAAAGTTCAAAGAAAGGCAGCTCTTTTTGTATTATCACAAAATAGTGCCACAGACATAATACGGAATTGGAGTGGCAATCATTAAAACAAAGCCGTTTTTTGTTGTGACGGGATCTTCCCATGAAATTTCAATCACCAGTTTTCTCCTCCCACTGTGAAAACATTCTGTTGACACCCACCTACATAGGTAGAAATGATCATCATGGTAAAGTAAGAGAAATCAGGGCTCACAGAGAAAGATTTAAGTGCTCATTTTTCCCACGTGCCATTCGAGAGTGGAATGGTAGAGAGACAGCTTGAAGGTGGTTCACTGAAACCTCTGCACTTTATTGCGAGTAGCAGAGTAATCACATAGATGTAAATGTTAGATTATGTGTTACTAATGCAGGTAACAAATCTCAAGATGAAAAGTTTGGGTTCTCGGTCTGGTGAGCTGTTAACCTAGAGGCAAATTAGGCTGAATTAAATGGAACATCAAAGCTCAAGATATTACATTTGAAAAAGCTTTGGATGAGCAAAGTAACAAACAATTGATGAACTTAATAACAGACTATAAATCACTAGTGCTATTTTAAAAGACAAAACAGATAACCAGGACCTGAGACTTGTAAAGCACATCACAAAATCATGTGAAGAAAAATTAGAAATTAATAATTGAATATCTCATTTACAAGCTAGATTGTGCAATTTAGCAAAGGTTTTACATTCTGGTGTATTGTGCAATCTGATTTTGAGGTAAATCCATTAATTACAGGTTCTGTTCCGTTAAATATTGAATCAAAACAAGCCTCAGACATGACTGTCAGTCTAAATATTTCAAAACATAAAATAGACTTCTGTCTTCCACTTCGTCAACTTTGGAGGAGTGCAGTTATAATTTATGTGAAATACAGATTGAACCTGATGCTGAATCCATTATTAACACACCTCCCATGGCAGATATAGTGGTAAATCTGCCTATTTAGGAAAAGCTGCTAAATTTTTATACAAGTTTCAATTGAAGAAATATAAATTATAACAGTTTTGCCCAAGGTTTAAAAATGAGAACTCAGATTTTAGCTGCCCTATGACAGGTGGTATTTACAAAAAACAATGAAGTATAATTGAATTAGTGTTTAACATTTAATAATGTAATTATAGTTTCAGGTTTAACTACATATTTACGTGTAAAGTTCACATTATGACAAATAGAAACATTAAATATTCATTGAGAGCTAAAAGAAACAAAGGTAGATTTTGAAATCGAAGGCAGACAGCCTCGTGCATATATTAAGCAAACTCAGGTATGTGGGTCGATTGCTGTATCCAGGATAATGTCTTGGGAACTCTCTTCAACATCACAGGCACACGGAAATGATAGGTGCCAGTTACCTCAGGAGAGTGGTGCCTGCAAGGCCCCAGTTATCCATTATCCCATTTCCTATCATCCTATCTTTGTTAAATTATATTTCCTTTTCCTAACCTATTTATAATGATCAAATAATGGGACACTTGCTACCATATGAAATATTAATAATTTGTGGGTATTTGATTATAACAGACACTAACAGTTGATGGATGACAATTTACTGTGTAATTTTTCACAACACCTATATAACTATAAGATGAGGATATTTAGGGATTACTAAGTTCTTGTGAGTAATAAACTTGCAGTCATTTAATGTTGCTATAAGACCAAGGAAGAGATATATTACCTAAATAAGAATATTCTTTCAAAGTTAACTGCATGAATGCTGGACATCAGCATTGTCACACTGAAGAGTGAAGGATTAGGAAAGCTGAAAGACACCCTCATACAGTAATCGAATGCCGAGCTTACGTAAAGGTGAGATCTACCTGGAGTAATTAAGAGCAACAGCAGCACGATACTTTTACAATAAGCAAATTAAGCCTTAGGCACACTGAAAGGAACACAGAGGAGTATATTTAAGAGACAGTGGTGTGGAAACTCAGTAATTAAGTATGGATTCTGAACAGAGTACAAGTAAGTTATCTCAAAAGTACAGAAGCAGAGAGAAGAGTGGTTTATAATATTAAACAGGATACTGTAGCCTTATATATAAACCATGTAATGAATAGGGTAGCTATATGAAAGAAAGCAAGACCTACACATAAAAGCAGAAGAATGAAGATATGTATAGGGATACCTTCACTGTTAAAATTGGATGGTTGTTAGGAAGTGGCCTTCTGAGGAAGGAGGTGTACATGATAGTTTTTACAGGCTTATTTCAAAATTGAAAAATATAGGAACCTACCTGAACTATTGTTCTAGTCGATATACTAGTTGAATGAATTAATACTAATGACAAGAGTGTCTGAGCTTTGTATGCTGCTCATAAGGCACTTGATAAAGAGTAATGGAGAATATGAGGTAAAGCAAAGAAGGTTGCTAGTTGTTCCAAAATTATAACTCCTCTTCCTGATGACCACTTGCCTACCAAGTCTAACTCAAATGAAAAGTATAAACTACAGGTACAACTTTTTTACTATTCCTCTTTGGGGTTAGTCCACATGTACAGAAAAATGGAAACAATATACAAGTAGTTCATGTTCAGAACAGTTTTACAATTAAGTGATACTAAAAATATTTAAATAGACAGGCCAGAAAATGAAAGATGTAGAAAACCAAAATGGAGTGAAGAAAGGAGTTGTTACTGTGAAGAAATGCTGAGACTGAATGAATTAATGTAAATTAAGGCCAGGTGGGTGGTGAGAACCAAGGACATGTTGTAGAACGCGGAGTTTTGAGAAACTGGTGTTGGATGGAAGAATCCAGATGGTGTGGGTGGTGAAACAGGCATCGAGGTCATAACTGTCATGTTGTAGAGTATGCTCTGCAACAGGATATTGTGTGTTGCTGGTATACACCCTCTGCCTGTGCCCATTCATCCTGAACTGATAACTGGGTGGTAGTCACGACAATGTAAAAGGGTGAACAGTGTTTACATAAAGGCTGGTATATGAAATGTGTCATTTCTACCTTTGAAGTACATATTTTGCCAGTTATAGGTCAGCAATAGCTGGTTGTAGGAGGGTGTACAGGGCAAGTCTTGCAGTGGGGATGGCCGCAGCAGTAGAACCCATAGGATAGAGAGATGGGTGCAGAAGGAGCATAGGGTCTGACAAGGATATTGCAGAGATTAGGAGGGCGATGAAAAGCTATACTAGGTGTGGTAGGCAAAATCTCAGACAGAATGGATCATATTTCAGGGCATGATTTTGGGAAGTCGTGGCCTTGTTGAAGCAGCTGATTAATACATTCAAGATAAGGATAATACTGGGTGTCAAGTGGAGTGCTTTGAAGTTGTTTTTTGGATTGATTGGCAGTACCAGGAATGGATGTGATGACCCAGGAAATCTGCTTTTGAACTAGGCTGTTGGGATAATTACATCCAGTGAAATTCACACGGTCCTATTCCAAATACCATGCCACTTTCTTTGATGTTGATTTAATCTTCACCAAAGGACAGCTACACACTTCCATCCACATTAAACCAATACACAAACAATAGTACTTACATTTTGACAGTTGCCATCCTTTCCATGCAAAACATTCCCTCTCATACAGACCTGGCATTCGAGGCAAATTTATTTGTTCAGATGCAGACTCTTTACAGCAATACACCTCCACTCTCATGCCAGCTTTCACTGGATATAATTGTCTCAACCCCCCCCCCCCCCCCCCTCCCAAGAACCATAGAACCTTGCTGTTGCTGGGGAGGCTTGCGTGCCTCAGCAATACAGATAGCTGTACCGCAGGTGCAACCACAACGGAGGGATATCTGTTGAGAGGCCAGACAAACATGTGGTTCCTGAAGAGGGCCAGCAGCCTTTTCAGTAGTTGCAGGGGCAACAGTCTGGATGATTGACTGAACTGGCCTTGTAACACTAACCAAAACGGTCTTGCTGTGCTGGTACTGCGAACAGCTGAAAGCAAGGGGAAACTACAGCTGCAATTTTTCCCGAGGGCATGCAGCTTTACTGTATGAGTAAATGATAATGGCATCCTCTTGGGTAAAATATTCTGGAGGTAAAATAGTCCCCCATTCGGATCTCCGGGCGGGGACTACTCAAGAGGACGTCGTTATCAGGAGAAAGAAAACTGGTGTTCTATGGATCGGAGTGTGGAATGTCAGATCCCTTAATCGGGCAGGTAGGTTAGAAAATTTAAAAAGGGAAATTGATAGGTTAAAGTTAGATATAGTGGGAATTAGTGAAGTTCAGTGGCAGCAGGAACAAGACTTTTGGTCAGGTGAATACAGGATTATAAATACAAAATCAAATAGGGGTAATGCAGGAGTCGGTTTAATAATGAATAAAAAATAGGAGTGCGGGTAAGCTACTACAAACAGCATAGTGAACGCATTACTGTGGCCAAGATAGACACGAAGCCCACATCTACTACGGTAGTACAAGTTTATATGCCAACTAGCGCTGCAGATGACGAAGAAATTGAAGAAATTTATGATGAAATAAAAAAAATTATTCAGATAGTGAAGGGAGACGAAAATTTAATAGTCACGGGTGACTGGAATTCGTTAGTAGGAAAAGGGAGAGAAGGAAACGTAGTAGGTGAATATGGATTGGGGCTAAGAAATGAAAGAGGAAGCCGCCTGATAGAATTTTGCACAGAGCACAACTTAATCATAGCTAACACTTGGTTCGAGAATCATAAAAGAAGGTTGTATACATGGAAGAAGCCTGGAGATACTGACAGGTATCACATAGATTACATAATGGTAAGACAGAGATTTAGGAACCAGGTTTTAAACTGTTAGACATTTCCAGGGGCAGATGTGGACTCTGACCACAATCTATTGGTTATAAACTGTAGATTAAAACTGAAGAAACTGCAAAAAGGTGGGAATTTAAGGAGATGGGACCCGGATAAACTGAAAGAACCAGAGGTTGTATAGAGTTTCAGGGAGAGCATAAGGGAACAATTGACAGGAATAGGGGAAAGAAATACAGTAGAAGAAGAATGGGTAGCTTTGAGAGATGAAGTAGTGAAGGCAGCAGAGGATCTAGTAGGTAAAAATACTAGGGCTAGTAGAAATCCTTGGGTAACAGAAGAGATACTGACTTTAATTGATGAAAGGAGAAAATACAAAAATGCAGTAAGTGAAGCAGGCAAAAAGGAATACAAACGTCTCAAAAATGAGATCGACAGGAAGTGCAAAATGGCTAAGTAGGGATGGCTAGAGGACAAATGTAAGGATGTAGAGGCTTATCTCACTAGGGGTAAGATAGATACTGCCTACAGGAAAATTAAAGAGACCTTTGGAGAAAAGAGAACCACTTGTATGAATATCAAGAGCTCAGATGGAAACCCAGTTCTAAGCAAAGAAGGGAAAGCAGAAAGGTGGAGGGAGTATATAGAGGGTCCATACAAGGGCAATGTACTTGAGGACAATATTATGGAAATGGAAGAGGATGTAGATGAAGAAGAAATGGGAGATAGCAATACTGCGTGAAGAATTTGACAGAGCACTGAAAGACCTGAGTCGAAACAAGGCCCCGGGAGTAGACAACATTCCATTAGAACTACTGACAGCCTTGGGAGAGCCAGTCCTGAGAAAACTCTACCATCTGGTGAGCAACATGTACGAGACAGGCAAAATACCCTCAGACCTCAAGAAGAATATAATAATTCCAATCCCAAAGAAAGCAGGTGCTGACAGATGTGAAAATTACCGAACAATCAGTTTAATAAGTCACGGACGCAAAATACTAATGCGTATTCTCTAGAGACGAATGGAAAAACTCGTAGAAGCTGACCTCGGGGAAGATCAGTTTGGATTCCGTAGAAATATTGGAACACGTGAGGCAATACTGACCCTAAGACTTATCTTAGAAGCTAGATTAAGGAAAGGCAAACCTACGTTTCTATCATTTGTAGATTTAGAGAAAGCTTTTGACAATGTTGACTGGAATACTCTCTTTCAAATTCTGAAGATGGCAAGGGTAAAGTACAGGGAGCCAAAGGCTATTTACAATTTGTACAGAAACCAGATGGCAGTTAACAAGAGTCGAGGGGTACGAAAGGGAAGCAGTGGTCGGAAAGGGAGTGAGACAGGGTTGTAGCCTATCCCCGATGTTATTCTATCTCTATATTGAGCAAGCAGTGAAGGAAACAAAAGAAAAATTCAGAGTAGGTATTAAAATCCATGGAGAAGAAATAAAAACTTTGAGGTTCGCCGATGACATTGTAATTCTATCAGAGGCCGCAAAGGACTTGGAAGAGCAGTTGAACGGAATGGACAGTGTCTTGAAAGGAGGGTATAAGATGAACATCAACAAAAGCAGAACAAGGATAATGGAATGTAGTCGAATTAAGTCGGGTGATGCTGAGGGAATTACACTAGGAAATGAGACACTTAAAGTAGTAAAGGAGTTTTGCTATTTGGGGAGCAAAATAACTGATGATGGTTGAAGTAGAGAGGGTATCAAATGTAGACTGGCAATGGCAAGGAAAGCATTTCGGAAGAAGAGGAATTTGTTAACATCAAACATGGACGATAACTAGTTTGGACAAGAAGAGAATAGAAGCTTTCGAAATGTGGTGCTACAGAAGAATGCTGAAGATTAGGTGGGTAGATCATATAACTAATGAGGAGGTATTGAATAGGATTAGGGAGAAGTTTGTGGCACAACTTGACTAGAAGAAGGGATCGGTTGGTAGGACACGTTCTGAGGCATCAAGGGGTCACCAATTTAGTACTGGAGGGCAGCGTGGAGGGTAAAAATCGTAGAGGGAGACCAAGAGATGAATACACTACACAGATTCAGAAGGATGTAGCTTGCAGTAGGTACTGGGAGATGAAGAAGCTTGCACAGGATAGAGTAGCATGGAGAGCTGCATCAAACCAGTCTCAGGACTGGAGTCCTCCACAACATCAACAACAACAACAACAACAACTGTCTCAAAAGCCTAGTTCAAAAGTAGATTTCCCAGGTCATCATATCCAATCCTGGTACTGCTGATCCCTCCAAAAAACAACTTTGGAACACACCACCTGTCACCCAGTATTATCCTCATCTTTAATATATTAATTGGCTACTTTGACAAAGCCTTGACTTCCTAAACTCATGCCCTGAATGACATCCATTCTATCTGAGATTTTGCTCACCACACCTAGAATAGCTTTTTTGCCACCCTCCCAGTCTCTGCAATATCCTTGTCAGGCCCTAGGCTCCTTCTGCTCCCATCTCCCTACCCTATGGGTTCTACTCCTGTGACTGTCCCTACTGCAAGACTTGCCCTATACACCCTCCTACAACCACCTATTCCAGCCCTGTAACTGGCAAAACATATACTATCAAAGGAAGACCACCTGTGAAATGACACATCATATACTGCTGTTATTAAATACTGATAGCTTTCCTACATCGGTATGACTACTACCCAGTTATCAGTCAGGATGAATGAGCACAGACAGAGGGTGTATACCGGCAACACATAGCATCCTGTTGCAGAGCATACTCTACAACATGACAGTCATGACCTTGGTGCCTGTTTCACCACATGCGCCCTTCTTCCTCCAGGGAATAATCCACTCGTTGCAGCACGAGGACACAGGCATCCCGCTCATGCAGGACAGATTCAGGATCATCACGAGATCCTTCTATGAAAAGGTGCGACAATCCCACAACCAGCTCATCCGTGGCCTAGGCCACCAACCACACCGCTCGCCAACAACACATTGGCCTGACTTGATGCAAGAATAATTTTCTTGCAGCAGACACAGAATATCACCACATCAACCAAGGACAATTCCCATAGGTAAGGTTCTTTTCTTTTCTTCCCCAAAGGAACAGCATTTTGTATGCTCACACTGCTCAACATGCCAAGCAAGGAACGTTCACCAATGAAATGTCAGTGTCAGAATAGCTTATCATCAGATACAATTCACATTTTTGGAGTATCTCCAGTGGTTAAACTGTAAACAGTAGTCAGCACATTTCTGGAAAACTATAGACTTAGAAAATATTTTTCTTGATGTCACTGCCATTGGCCCTACCCCAAAAAGAGAGGCACACAAATGAAGAGACAACAACACAGCATTGATTGAAACACTTCAATATCCACAGGGAGACTTTGTAAGCTACAAACAATACGAAGTACCAAATCATGAATTGCAACTGTGTGGGAAACCACACAAAATGACACTAAATATGGGCTCAAAACACCATTGGGAATTAAACCAGTCATCTGGCAATGGTGCAAAACTATGTTTTTGACCTATGCAGTAGTATGCACTCAAGGGTTTTCTAGGATTCTGTTAGTTACTGAATTTCGCTGCAGTCATTTTCAGTTAAAATAGAGAAGGAGAAAAAACATCTGACTTTAAGTATACTTTTACAGTGGGATTTCAGTCTATGGCTACAGTTTATGTGCCATCAAGAATGTGAACATTTCCTTGTTGCTGTAGTAGAGGCTAAGACAGAAAGAAACAGGTTTCCCACACCGTAAATGATAAAAGACTAGGTAATTCACTGGTAAAATAACTCTACAGTCGAAAATGTAATTTTTCCAACTAGCCATCACTTATTCTGAACAATTTGTGTCTAATATTTCATCAAAAATACACAAATATCTAGCGAACATAGTAGGATAATTCAGCTTCAGCTCTGCAAGCCCTTCAACTATCACTAAGTCACCAAACATTTTCTGGATGGAATTTATATATAATTGTGTTTTGAGACAATACTAGTTATTTACGAACATTTGCCTTGCTGTTGGTGTAATAACACTTCAATGGCATCCTTTCCATAGTCACTGTTTTGTGATTGTGTTAATTCATTGCAAATACAAATGTAGTGCCACTAATGGTTAGCCTATTTCAGAATGGTGGAAACAGGATAGCAATGAGCTTGTTAATTAACTAACTGTAACTTACAAATCATGTAGTGAGTGTCATTTCAGTTGAATAGCAGGTGGAAATATTTGTTAAGAAATTATCTGCAGAATTAGTGTAATCATCAAAAAAATGAAATCTATGTCTGCTTAGTGCTAATGAGACACAGGTGCTTCATATATTAGATTGAGCAGATTGATGGGTCCAGAATGAAATTTTCACTCTGCAGCAGAGTGTGTGCCGATATGAAACTTCCTGGCAGGCTAAAACTGTGAACCACACCGAGACTCGAAATTTGATCCTTTGCCAACCGCAGGCAAGTGCTCTACCGACTGAGCTACAAAAGCACGACTCACGACCCGTCCTCACAGCCAGTACCTCATCTCCTACCTTCCAAACATCACAGAAGCTCTCCTGCAATGCTGCATAACTAGCACTACTGGAAGAAAGGATCCTGCACAGACATGGCTTTGCCACAGTGTGGGGGGTGGGGGGTGGGGGGGGGTGGGGGGGGGGTGGGGGGGGGGGGAAGAGCCATTTCCAGAAAATTAAATTTTCACTGTGCAATGGAGTGTGCGCTGATGTGAAACTTCCTGGCAGATTAAAACCATATGCTGGACCAAGACTCAAACTCGGGACCTTTTCTCTAGAGGACCTGCCCACAAAAGGCAAAGGTCCTGAGTTCGAGTCTTGGTCCAGCATACGGTTTTAATCTGCCTGGAAGTTTCATATCAATGCACATTCTGCTGCAGAGTGAAAGTTTCATTCTGGAAACATCCCCCAAGCTGCGGCAAAGCGATGTCTCCGCAATATCCTTTCTTCCAGGAGTGCTAGTTCTATAGCATTGCAGGAGAGCTTCTGTGAAGTTTGGAAAGTAGGAGACGGGGTACTGATGGCATTAAGGCTGTGAGGACAGGTCGTGAGTCATGCTTGGGTAGCTCAGTCAGTAGAGCACTTGCCCGTGAAAGACAAAGGTCACGAGTTCAAGTCTTAGTCCAGCACACAGATTTAATCTACCACGAAGTTTCAGATCGATGGGTGTTTCTGTTCACACGTTATGAGTTTTTGGTTCAGTTCTCTGCTTGTTGAGGGAAGCAGGGCATGTGTTCCTAGTCGCACCTCAGTGCAGTGTATGCTAGCTTGTGGAGCAGGTTGGACTAAGTACAGCTTAATCAGAAAGGTTGCTCAATTTTTGGTTGAATACAACTCGGAAGGTGACATTAATTTAACTTTCATCACAGACCACAAACCTTTGACATTGCTTTTTCATCCGAACAAGCCTGTACCTCCATGTACAGCGCAGAAATTCATTCGCTGGTCTATTTTCCTCTCGCAGTACCGCTACGATATCTTGTATCGGTCCACTGCTAAGCACGGAAACGCCGATGCGTTGTCCCGTTTGCCTGTTGCTGAGGATTGAGCATTCGATTCCTCCGAACTTGCTTGCATGTTCATTGATTTGGAAACCGATTACGTGGTCGAATCGTTTCCGATTGATTTTCGTCATGTAGCTACAGCCACAGCTGCCGACCCTGTCCTTGCTACCGTTCTGCGTTTTGTTGCTACGCACTGGCCCTTGTCAAAGTCACGGATCGGGGATCCGTTGGTACGCCGATTTTTTGCTCACCAGGAGCGACTTTTTGTACGACGTGGTGTTTTGCTGTTGCGTTCTGATAATGATCAGTCCAGGGTCGTGGTACCACGTTCGTTACAGTCCTCTGTCTTACAGCTTCTCCACCAAGGACATTGAGGTATAGTGAGAACGAAACAACTTGCTCGTCAGCACTGTACTTGGTTCGGAATCAATGCCGCGATTAAAATATGTGCTCTTCTTGCATGGTGTGTGCCGAACAACAATCAGCACCACCGCAGAAATTTTTTGCATGGCCAAAAGCCACTTCCCCTTGGCAACGCTTACACATCGATTTTGCTGGTCCATTCTGGAATGTTTGATGGTTGGTTGTGGTAGATTCATTCAGTAATTTTCCTTTTGTTGTCCGGATGTCTTCCACGACGCCATCTGCCACCATCCAAGCGTTACCTGCTATCTTTTGCATTGAAGGTCTTCCACAGACTATTGTTTCCAACAATGGCCCACAATTCATGTCCGCAGAATTTCAGTCATTCTGCAAGGCCAATGGTATTCAACATGTGATGTCCGCACCATTTTTGCCACAGTCAAACGGTGCCGCTGAATGATTGGTCAAGACTTTCAAGTCACAGATGTTGAAGTTGAAAGAGTCGCATTCTCAGGAGGACGAGTCATTGCTCTTTTTGTCCTCTTATCGCTCTCAGCCCCGAGATGGTCGCTCGCCGGCTGAGTTGCTCCACGGTCGCCCTCATCGAACCTTGATGTCTTTGCTACATCCGCCGCATCAGGTTCCTGTGCAGCGGCAGACACCTGCTTTTGCCCCAGGCGACGTTGTCTACTACCGCCACTACCGAGGTCCACGGTGTTGGCTCGAAGGGCGCATTCTTCGCTGCCTCGGACGCACTATGTATCTGGTTTTGGTGGCCTCTGGTGAGGTGCGCCGGCATCTCAACCAGCTGCGCCTCTGTCGTCGCACGGGATCTGCCGCTCGCCGTCTGCTTTCAGCGACGGTGCCATCCGGTCAGAGCCCTGGGGACCCATCTACTGGCTCGCCTCAGCCCCAGGTGTTACCGATGCTGCCTTCCATTTTTCCCCATGGCGACGTGCCGCCGCCACCTGTTCTCCCGCCGACCCACTCCGGATCATATGTCGTCTTCGCCCGTCGGGTGCCCCGGCCCGATGGAGGTCGACCCTTCAGCCCCTCCTGCCTCTCTGCGGGCGCATACACTGCATGTTGGCGTGCACCCTTGAGCAGGTTTTCAGGCGTTTCCTAGCTCCCCGCAGTCCGAATGGCAGGGTGCGGGTGGCACAGCCTCGCCTGTTGTTAGGCTCCCCACCTCGTCACATACGTCAACATGGGGTCCTCCCCATGGCGGGCGGAAGCCTTATGCCATAACCGTACGCCGATTTGTGGGGGAGGAATGTGGTGTCACCGCCAGACACCACACTTGCTAGGTGGTAGCCTTTACATCGGCCGCGGTCCATTAGTATACGTCGGACCCGCGTGTCGCCACTATCAGTGATTGCAGACTGAGCGCCGCCACACGGCAGGTCTAGAGAGACTTCCTAGCACTCGCCCCAGTTGTACAGCCGATTTTGCTAGCTATGCTTCACTGACTAAATACGCTCTCATTTGCCAAGACGATAGTTTAGCATAGCCTTCAGCTACGTTATTTGCTACGACCTAGCAAGGCGCCATGTTCAGTTACTATTGGCAGGGTGCGGGTGGCACTGCCTCGCCTGCCGTGGGGAGTACCCCATGTTGACATATGCGATGAGGCGGGGAGCCTAACATATTGTGAATCACGTTCCATCAAGAGCGACGTTCACCATTGATGGATTAAAGTTAAGTATTCCACCAGCTACGTCCGTTTTTCTAAATTCTAATTTCCTTGTCCTCTTCCAGACCTCATGCCAGCCTGCGTTAGCTAAAACGCGTGCATTTTGGCCTCCTCTAGTAACACAGTGTTAGCTCTCCTGCCAACCACAACAATGACAATGCAAGACCGCACCATACTCTAGCAGTGTCTCAGTATCTTCAATGATGCAACATCAACTAATGCTCTGGCCAGCACATTCTCCAGGTATGAATGCAACTGAGCACCTGTTGAAAGTGGCCTTTAGACAGCATCCGAATCCACCTGACAATCTTCATGACCTCAATGAAGCTGCCGATGAGGAGTGGGACCTAATACCCAAAGATAAATTTGATCATCTCATCCAGAGCATGCCCAAGTGAAAGAACTCATCAGTATGTGGGAAGGACATACTCAATGCTAAAGACAGAATCATCATCACAAAATTAAGGTTTTTACCTTTTTTTAAGATGTGCACTTAGGAGAGAGCCTCTTTTGCTTTGTAATGATTTTTTGTAACAAACCAATGTTTTATAAAGATTTTTTGTAATGAACCAAAATTGACCTTGTTTTCAGAAGGAATTATTTTTATTTTATCAATAAGATATTGTACAAGCCAAAATAAGTGTACTGTAAGAATTCACTATAATAAACTCTATGATATTCCAAACTTTTGTTGAGGTGTGTATTCTGACAGCAGGTAAAAACAAACCAATTCAAAGTCCCAAGTGAGTAATGTCTTCCTAGTTCGTGCTGATACAAGCACATTTGTGTTAAGTTACCTTATGTATTATTAAAAGAGACTTTGGTTGTAAGGTTTTCGTGCTAAACAGTATTTCTTCTGTATAAGTACAGTACATATTTTATCACCGCTTACCATTATTTTATTGAATAGAACAATAAACATCAAAGAAAGTAATCAACAGTTTATTTACTCGTATCTAAAACAGTCTGAAAATCTCAGGTAGTTTATTGAGTCCATGTCCGAACAGCTTTGTTTCTGAAATCAGCAGAATGAATTACTGTGCAGTAGCAACATATGATGCAGTTGTGTAGGTTATTTTCCTTACACTGCTGCTGAAAGGTGTCTTAGTTGTTGGCAACAAGTACCAGCTGCGACAGATGCCCTTGGGGTGGGGTTTGTAATTTGCAACACCCTTTTTGTGTCACCAGATGCAAAATATTATGTTTAGACTGCTCTTTGCTCAAGTACAGGGTGTTTCAAAATGAACAAACTGGTTTTAAGGTGTTGTAGCATTTATTATGTTCAACTTACAATTGTAAATAATACACCAAATGAAAGAGCAACTCAAACAGTTTTGTTTGTATGCTTGTGCACAATGGAAAGAGTATGGAATGATGGCGAGTGACTGAAAAACGTGGTGAACGAGTGCGAATCTTTCACGCTTAGCCCCAAGAAATATCCCCGCGGAAAGTTTATGAGTCTTTCTTTTTTGGTGAATCAACTGTAGCTGATGTTTCTTATCTTGATGAGCTACAGCTATGGCCCATGCTTCAATGGGAAGAACCTGAACAACACATCTTTATTTGGGAGCAAGATGGTGCGCCGCTTCACTGGCATAACTCAGTATGCGACTGGTTAAACGACGTTGTATCCGACCAGTGGATTGAGTACAAGAGGTCGGTTGACGCAGCATTTTATGCATGACCTCCATGATCACACATGATATAACACAATCATGTGTATGTGGTATGTGCCTCCTATACCAGCTGATCTATCCGACTTTAGAAACAGTGTTAATGCAACAGTTACTCCTGACACATTGATCAAGATTTCGGAACAACTCACCTATCGACTCAATGTGTGATCGGTGTTCACACTGAATAATTGTAAGAAAAACTGTTTGTGTTTCTCTTTCATTTGGTGTATTATTTATAATTGTAAGCTGAATGTAATACGTGCTACAAAGCCTTAAAACCCATATATTCATTTTGAAACACCCTGTATATGCCTTCTGTTATGGCTCAGTCATTAGTGTTCTCTTAAGAAGTTAACATGAAGACATCATAACTCATCACCATTAACAGTACTGCATAAGAATTCTCAATTAGTGAAATGAGGACATTTAAGCAAAAAATGCAGTAATAGTCAGACCTTTGACTGTTGTTGCTTTGAATTAGAGCCTGAGGTACTCCTATTCCCACCTTCTGAACCTTGCCTATTGAATGCAAATGATGCACAATGCATAAGTCGTCACAGTTCATCACATATGCGTGTTATCGGGACTTCCTGAATGTGTAATATTGTTCATGGCAGAACGATCTTCCTTGAAACAAGAAATCCTTTGCTGGTGTGTTCTACCAAAAAGCACTCGACCCACACACAAAACAAAGGTTCCGAGCTGCCTTCACCTACCTAATATTAGGCCTTTTTTCACTTGAGACTATTTTACAACTCTTGAAAGATGTTCAAATGTTTCAAGCACGCAAAATCCAATGCATAGCTGCAAGTAAACACTAGAACTTCAAATAAGAAACACTCACAGAGCTGCACCATGTTCATCCAATCAGCTGATGCTTAATATTAAGCAGTGGGTGGCGTATGGCCGGTATCTGGTGGCCACTGTAGAGCGATGCAACTCTAGAATGTAAACTGTTCTGATCTTGATGCAGCCACAAGGTGTTCAGTGGAATTGTTTTTGGATGCTTTTGCTATTACTGGTGGGTTAGAAAATGAAACAAATTACTTTTGAGTTTCTAGCAGACTGATAAGCTTAGTAGACCTCCAAAATACAATTTAAAAAAATAATGGATCCAGTGGACTCAAACTTTTGACTTTGTATCTACATTGCACAACTTCGGTACTAAAACATGAACAGATACAACACTGTAACAGCTCATGAAGAATGACAGCACTTTCATACACTTCTGCATCCTACAGTGTTGCTAGATTCGCACTTAGAATTCTGAGGGACAGCCAGTTTTATTACCAACTTTATGTGGATGACTCTTGATTTAGACAGCAATGGCTGATGGGTGTCTCAGACCATACACTGGGACGGATGGTCGCTGCTTGTCTCCAAGGCGGGATGATGATGGCAGTTTTGCTATGCACTGCAGTACCTGCTGCTTGGCAGTTATTCTGTGCTACAACATCCCAGCCCGAAGAAGTGGGGTGAGCCATCAAATAAAGGGGGCTTCTCGACAATGGTGCTGACACCACAGAGGACATACGATGATTCATACAGAACCGTCATTAGTACTGACAGATTGAGTTTGCATAACATCAGATCAAACATAAAAACATTCATTGTAAATGAGGTGGTCTCTTATACCATCAATTGTAATACAAGACAATGTAACTGTTGCCAGAAGAATTACTTTCTCTTATTTAGCAGAAAGTGATAACTGATTAAAACTTCCAGATTCCGGCACAAGAACAGCTGCAGTGGTGACAGCAATGATGTTCACGATCTCAACATATACACATTATTTCAGACATAGGGAACACTTCATGCATTGCAAAATCACCTTTCAGGGGTATTCAATTCACTTAGGTTGTACATGCGTTTTTTTTCCCTTTCAGTGAATCCACACCCATTGGTTCTCTATATATAAAATTTAACTATTTTTTAAATTACATTCGCCTGACTTAATAGTAAAGACAAAATGTGTCTTTATAATACTTCATTCAAATTCATTTCACACTCTACACAGATCCATCTCATTCACATTATGACACAATGATAATAAAACAAGACTATGTTAATAAATTACATTCTATTCAAAATTAATTAAATCAAGATACACGAGCAATAATAGGTCACATGGTCCAACCATAATAGTAACCACCCAATTAGCTGCTAAAGCACATTTGTTTGGTGGTGCTCCAAGCTGAGGTAGCCATTCAAATCATAGTAGTGAAAGAAATGTTTGTCACCAGTACTGATGGGAGAGAAGACATGAAGTTTCTGATAACCGAACTTTGCTTCAGTGTCCTAGACTATATTTCAAACCTCTACACAACATCTGACAGAGTGTAGGCACACGACACTGTTGATGTTATTTGTCTATTGGAAGGGGACATTAAGTTCAGTGGCCTCCTTATCATTCTTTCATAGTTGACTATGTGTTGACACCAGGTTTGCCTCTCTCCCTTCTCTGTCAGTATCAAAAATACAAACACAACACTAAAACTCCACACACAGTCATCACTGTCCCTTACAGTAGTATTCACACTTTTGTACCTCCACAGCCAGTTCCCTCTTACACCCCTGTCTACTGTTCAAAGTGTCATCTGTACAGTGAGTATTTACTTCTTCCAGTGTTGCGATATTTTTCTATATTCTGCACTTTTCATGATAATGAACTACAGCATCAACACCAGAGCTGTTCCTGGATGACAGATGAAGTTCCTTTTTTATTCTCTGATTTGCTTTATTCATTCACCCAGGGATCATCCATAATACAATGAAAATAAATAGCTCAAAATGTACATACACAGAATATATAACTATGTTTTATGAGAATAGGACAGGTGGTCGGCCAAAGCCTCGCTGAAGGAACTATCCACGCATTTACCTAAATGGTCTAGGAAAGTCACAGGAAACCTAAATCAAGATGACCAAATACAGCAAACCCTATTCTCTTTCATATGAGAACACTGTCTTGATAACTGAACTGCCTCATTCTGTTGGCTCCTATTGTATAATTTTCTCTTATTTATACATAATTTTCACCAGATAACTTTTAACATTCTGTGACACTGCACACAAACTAAGGACACCCATTGTTTAGTCCTCAGCTACAAACATGGTGCTCTGTCCCCTGTGCTTCATCCTATCTATTCAAAGAATAATAAAGTTTTGAACTAGCTCTCTGTTTAATCTGAGTTACTTCTGATTTTCTAACAAATAAGATATTTATTAATGTATGCACTCTTAATTTGTCATTCACATCATGAAAATTATAAATATTTCTCCAGTTAATGTCTTTGACTAGTCTGTTAAAAATAATGAATTTCTGACTTATCAGCTATTCCAGTGTGCTACGACTTAACTGGTTTTATATACTTACCACTATTAATAATTACTTTGGAGAACCCTAATGCACTTTTCACCATAAAAACTAAAACTGCAAGGTAAATTTAGAATACCTATATAGATAATAGGCATGTCTCAGGTGGTGGTGATTACGCATTTAAAGAGACTAAACATCATGGTTATCAACCTCTTATTGCACTGGAAATTCACATAAAATTATGTGGAATGAGAAAAAGGAGAAATGACAGCACCGGGATTTGTGACCTCATTGTTGTTAATGAAAGTTCACGTGACAGTAGCTTATGTCAGATCATTACAACTGAGGTAAAACCCAGGCAGCTAAAAACTGTAACTGGTCACTGAAAGATACTACTAGAAGGTCATCATAGTTAGTATTACTAAAATGAGATTAGACTGTACAGGCTAGTGAGCCAATTAGTTTAAACTGATAGATAAATAAAATATACACAGAATTTTTTTTAAAAATGCATGAAGTGCAGAGATAGAAAGTAGCTTGAGGCCATTCTAGAGCACATACAATAGTCTCCCCCACCCCCTGCCACTCCCCCACCCCCTCTCCCATCCACCTGCCACCAAACACTGAAACATTGAGATGCATTAAATTTCATTATAAAATCCACTTTCTCTCAGCAAATTTATGACTTCGTTAGCTGCTATAATATCATCTGCAAGTCTCTAGGGTAGGGAGCTGGCAGGTTGATGGCTCATCTCATGTCAGCAAGCAGGGCTCATTATGTGAGAATATGAGCTACCGTAAGATGACTACCACAACTGCATACACAAGAGGAACTTATGGTTAAATCTCAAGTGGCTGATATGCAGCCAACACAGTAGGATGGCATCTTTCCAAGAGGCCTGGAGTGAAATATGCCATTCCTTGGTGGTCCCCTTGTTTGTTCTTAGTTTGTTGAGGGTCATGGTAGCTGATGATGTTGGTGTAATGTATGGAAAGGTGTCATCATTGAGTGACTGTAGGAGGATACAAGATGACTTCAACAAAATTTCTGATGGTGTGATGAATAGAAGCTTGCTCTAACTGTAGAAAAATGCAAGCTAATGCAGGTGAGGAAAACAATCCAACAGTGTTCAAATACAGCATTAGTAGAGTACATCTAGGTGCAAAGCCATATGAAATTGAACATACACATAAGGATGGTAGTAGGGAAGGCGAATGGTTGACTCCAGTGTACTGGGAGAATTTTTGGAAAGTGTGGTTCACCAGTAAAGGAGAACACTAGTGAAACCCCTTCTTGAGGGTTGCTCAAGTGTTTGGGATCCCAACCACATTGGATTAAAGTAAGGCATTGAAGCAATTCAGAGACCAGCAGCTAGATTTGTTACCGGCAGGTTCGGTCAACATGCGAGTATTACGGAGATGTTTCATGAACTGTGGGAATCCCTGGAGGGAAGACAATGTTCTTTTCATTGAGCACTATAGAGAAAACACAGAACAATTCTCCTGCTGCCAACATACATTTCATGTAAGCACAATGAAGATAAGTTAGAGAAATTAACACTCATGCAGAGGCAGACACTATTTGTAAATGGAAGAGGAAAGGAAATCGACTAGTAGTGGTGCAAATTACCCTCTGCCACACACTATATAGTGGCTTCTGGAGTATGCAGGTAGATGTAGATGTAGGATGTAGGATAGGATATCACTGCTTCCACAGGGTGTCAATAGTATCTTGTGCCACTCCTTCGATATCCCTCCCTTGCGTGATTTCGAAAGATACTTTGGAGATGATAGCTTTCCAGTTGGCTTTCCGAAGTGACCAACATGGTGCCTGTTCCATTGATCAGTGGTGCGAGAAACAGGGATTGATAGGAAAGTGATTACTACTGCAGAGGTCCCCATGGACATACAACCAGATCAAGGGCAAGACGCTTGGGCCGCAGAGTGTAGGATCTATGGTTGACCACATTACATAGCCCTTATTGAAATGTGTTGCAGCTCCAGCATTATGTAGGCAGATTTTCAATTCTAAAACTAATTGTCCTATTACTTGGCCCTGCTAGATGTGATTCTGCTGCCCCACAGAGGATTGTGGAAAGTGTCACAGCATATAAGCGTGCAGACTCTTCCAGACATCCTCAGACTCCTCCAGACACGCTCTTGGCATTAATAAAATTTTTGCAATAGGATTTGTTCTTTTTAATAATAGGCAATTCGGTTCCTCAGAACTGTGTCTGCCAAAGTGCCAAACCAACTGCGGAGTAATTAGCCATTAACTGTGGTATTCTGCCATGTGAAGATTGTAGCCATTGCAGTTCCATTGAAGGAAAGTCAGATTGAGATCTGAGAAAGCAGCAAAGGGGAAACAGGAGTATGAATTACTTTGCTGCTGATTTATGTTCCAATGCATGATTCTTCACCGGTATTCATAGGCTCTACCTTTGGGGAGGGGGGGGGGGCGGCAGAGCACCTCGGCAGGTGTCCTCTTCCCTGATAATACTGGGGAGGACAAAGCATTTCCGACTGCACCAATGGAGTGGTTACCACAGGTGCTGTGGGTTTGGAGGGAGGGGGGAGTCAAGGGAGCTGATGTCCCATCCCCCACCCAAAACACAGGCACTGACTTGGGGCTAGGGCCAGGAATTGCTGTTTGAGACATTGTCATAGTGCTAGGTGTGGATAATGACAATGTTTGACTTCATATCAACTGGATGGAGTTATTAAAACTTTTTCTTGGCATCCTGATAAAACACAATAATCAAATGTTTTATATTCTTGGATTTTCTCCTCCCTCCTGAAAATTGAACAAGTCAGTGAATGAGTAGGGTGGTTTTCTGGGCAGTTTACAATGTACGGGGTTGTTTTCAACGGCTGATCTCATGCATTGTCCTTCCGCACAACCCACAAGTAGCCTCATTAGTATAGAAGGATGTATCCACATCTCTCTCATAGGAGGAGGAAAATTGGGCTTGACATCACACCTACGAACCATGACCTTAACTTTCTCATTTAAAATATTTTCATCAAAGGCTACGATGAAAGTGCTGGTCTCCACCCTTTATCCTTAAGTCCTCTCTTGATACTACAATCAAGCTGGACTCCACACCACTCTAGGTTACCAAGCAGTTCTTCACCTGTTTGTAATTTCAAGTCCTGATGGAAGAAGACACCTTGAATCCTAATGAGTTTGTTACGAGGAGTAATGGTAACTGGTATATCACCAAGCTTGTCACTGGACTGAAGTTTTGATTGACAAAGATCCATTTCTTATCTTCTCTATCGCAGCAACTTCTCTGAATCTACCTTCAATATTTGCAATAAAAAACAATGTCTTTGTTGTTGCTAAAGATTCTCTATCAGTTGTAGAAAATATCAATAACTGGGCAAACTGTCCACCTCCATTTTGTCTTACTTTATTATCACCCCACAGTATGGCCAAAGATGGAAATGCCATAGAATTGTAACCCTCTGCATTAAAATCTTGTTTTCTATCTGCTATAGATAGCATGCTGACAAGGCCACTGGTATGGGTGAGTCTCATCTGTTCCACTGCAGATCGTACACCTTGACACCAGTCCCATCAGAGGCTCCCCGAAAGTCTCCATCGGCACCACTCCAACGTAGCTGTTGCCAGGTGTCCTCGTAGTCCAGATAGGACTGGCACCTATGGTACTCCTTGACATACTTTGTGAGGTACCAGCTGAGTCATCAGCAGTGCAATCACTCAATCACTGCAGTGTCAGGTGCCTACAACCATGAGGGTACATGACAACTCCTTCACAATGGATTGGCTACCTCATTGGATTTTAGATGTAGACATAAAGCCACTCTAACAGTAGATGCTGAAGCTTGCAGCACAAGGTAGCTAGACTATACACCATGTAAAGTGCCCATCCCCAATGGCCCACACTTCACTGAAATTTAGAAAAGTGGACATGAAACTCCAAAGGGTACAATAAGTAATTACGGCAAAAATATTGAGGGAAAGGTTGTGGAACGAACTACAGCTGACAGGTGTCTTAATAATCGCCGAGTTGTCAACATGAAAGATTAACCAGGTATAAGACTCCTTTTAGTCACCTCTTATGAAAGCAAGGAATAACTGTGGGTAAATTCTAGCCTGCAACACTGCAGAGGGTCTCCAACTGGTATTTTGATTCATATTATGTTCACACATTGTACATAACCTATGAAAAGTGCAAGGAGATCCACTAATAATTTTTAACAATTCCTCAGTACATATCAATCAGGAGGAAGAAGCTAACCTACAGCTTATAAGATACACCACATCCATTCTAGTCATCACATGATGCTCAGAGAAGCCATGGATTAATCAAATATAATTTAACAACACAATTTTGCATTTCAGCCACCAAATACTCTGAAATAAGGTTAACTTGTTTAGTACATGATTTTGCTTACTAATCTGAGTTGGTGTATGCAACTCTTAGTTAACCCGTGGGGAGGGGGGGGGGGGAATGCTATCTCTTTGCCAGTTTTCCTTTTTCTTACTTTGAGGTGCTGGTACTCAAAATAAATCATTATAACAGATAAAACAACTCCACATAACAAACCTGACATACTCACTGTTGTGACAGTGCCACGACATTTAACAGTGCCGCCATGACAGTACACGCAAACGGCGATAGAGGCACTCCGCAACTCGGCTGAGCGCGGGAGCACCACCTAGCTGCGAACGGCGCCAGCCGCATATCACGGCACGGCAGTCGAATAAGATATACTGAGTTGTTATCATGTAACCAGCTATTGTTTCTAAGTGAGTGTGTTTGAATATCCACGCAATTATTGGTGATTAAAGGTTATAACACTTTTTGGCGACGAGGTCAGATATTTTCACTGTGTTGTGGATTTGTGTGTTCGTGACGGGGCAGACATGGAACAGCTTATGCAAGCGCTCACTGAACAACAAACACAATTGACGGCTGCTATTCACGCACAACAAACACAGCTGACGGCTGCTATTCAGGCGTTGTCGACGACGCTTACTCATCATCTGTCTTCCTCTTCTCCGCCTCCATTTCCTCCTTATGACGAGGCCACTGAAGACTGGGAGGATTATGAGAAGTGTTTGCGGCAACACTTCTTGGCTTTCGGCATTGTCAACGCTCCTATGTGTAAGTCGTTATTTCTATCTTGGATTTCCCCACGGATCTATCAGTTGCTATCTCAGTTAGCCCCTCTGCGGGAACCTGCATCCCTGTCCTTCCAAGAAATGTGTTACTTATTGTCTAACTATTACCGCAAAAACACTCACATCGTCGCTGCCCACGTGGCGTTCTACCGGTGTCGTAAACAGCCCCATCAATCTTACCGGGTTTGGGTGGCAGAACTACACGGTCTGAGTAGGAAATGTCAGTTTGTCACGGACACTCATCATGAGTCTTACGCTGATTCAATGGTTAGGGATGCTATTCTATGGCTTGCTCCTGATAAAGAAGTTCGGCAACGTGCCCTACAACTGCCAAACCTGTCGTTGTCGGAAGTTCTAAGCATCGCTCAATCCTTTGAAGTGTCTCACGCTGCTGGTGCGCAAATAGACGCGTGGTGTGATGTAGGCGCTGTACAGTCAACTTTCGACACGGACAATTTGCCTGTTTCACAGGAGAACGAAGATGTGGCGGCGGTTCACTCGCGTAAACAACATGTTGGGCCGCGATGCTCGCAGCGAAAACAGCAACCACAGAAGCAGGTTCCTTCCGCACTTCCTTCTTGTCCACGTTGTTTCGTACAGCATGACAGGGCCCCGTGTCCAAAACGTTGGGCCACGTGTAATTCATGTAGGAAAAAAGGCCACATTGCTTCTGTGTGTCAGTCCCCTAAAGTTCCTGTTGATGAGGACGAGGCATCGGACATGGATGTTAACTGTGTGCTTTCTCAAACAAATAAGTTGTTTGTTACTGTTTGTGTTCTGGATAAAGACATTCGCATGCAAGTGGACACTGGCTCTGCAGTAACTCTCATTAATTCTCACATGTATTTGGAGTTGGGCTCCCTTCCCTTGTCTCCAGTTACGCGAAATCTGAGAACTTATAATAAACAGAAAATTCCTATCATTGGCCAGTTTGATGCTTCAACTGCCTACAAGTTTGTTGTTAGGCCCCTCACGTTTTATGTGGTGGATCATGCGGGCACTGAAAACCTGTTCGGTTATGATGCTTTCCAGTTGTTCAGGTTCTCCATTGATGATGATGATGTGCACCTCATATCTGAGGATATTCCGTATCAACAACTGGATGGATTGTGTTCTGAATTTTTGTCCGTGTTCTCTGCTGGTCTGGCTCATGCCAAGGATTTTGAAGCCCACATTACTCTTAAACCTACAGCTCGCCTTAAGTTTTTCCAGGCACGCCCTATTCCAGTGGCGTTGCGTGCACCTGTCAAGGCTGAGATAGACAGGTTAACAGCTTCAGGGATTCTCCTTCCTGTTACCTCCAGCGAACGGGCATCGCCAATTGTGGTGGTTTCTAAACCAAACGGGAGTCCGCGATTGTGTGGTGATTTTAAAGCCACTGTCAACGCTCAGAGCCTCATTGACACTTATCCTCTTCCCCGTCCTGAGGAGTTATTTACAAGCTTGCTGGGAGCCAGTTCTTTTCCAAACTTGACTTATCGGAGGCGTACCATCAGTTGCCATTGGATGCTTCTTCCAAGGAATTTCACGTCATCAACACTCCTTGTGGGTTGTATCAGTACCAGCGGTTACCATTTGGTGTTGCTAGCATGCCGGCCATTTTTCAGCGGTTTTTGGAACAGCTCACGGCTTCCGTTCCCGGCTGCATAAACTATCTGGATGACATTGTTGTCACGGGGGCCTCCACTGAGGAGCACCTTCGCAATTTGCGTTCACTGTTTCTGGTTTTGCATTTGGCTGGGTTGAGGTGCAATCTGGACAAGTCACAGTTCTTCCAACCCTCCATTGTGTATCTTGGTTTCCACTTGTCCCGTGAGGGTATACATCCTCTACGTCAGCATGTTGCAGCTATTAACGCTCTACCCCAGCCGTCTACGGTCAAAGAACTTCAGGCGTTTCTAGGCAAGATTGCTTATTATCACAAATTCATTTCATCCGCGGCAGCAGTAGCTCATCCTCTGCATCAGCTGTTACGCAAAAACGTCCTTTTCTGTTGGGCCGACGAGTGTGAGCAGGCTTTTGTCCGCCTGAAGGCTCATTTGCAGTTGGTGCCTTGTCTTGCCACATTCCGTCCGGGTCAGCACTTGGTTCTGGCGACTGACGCGTCACAGTAGTATGGCCTAGGGGCTGTTCTCGCCCATCGGTATGAGGATGGGTCGTTCCGACCCATCGCCTATGCTTCCAAGACGCTCAACGAAGCGCAACGACGTTACTCTCAAATCGAAAAGGAGGCGCTCGCTATCATTTATGCTCAAAAAAAGTTCAGCATTTTTTTGTATGGTTCTAAGTTTCACCTCATCACCGACCACAAGCCGCTGGTCTCTCTGTTCAGCCCATCGGTGTCGCTTCCGGATAAGGCAGCTCACCGCCTGCAACGTTGGGCCTTATACTTGTCTCGTTTTCACTATGAGATTCACTATTGCCCCACGGCCCAGCATTCCAATGCTGACGCGTTGTCGCAATTGCCGATGGGCCCCGACCAGATTTTCGATCGTGATGAACTACTCTGTTTCCACATTTATGAGGAAGAACGTCGTGCGGTCGAGGGTTTTCCACTTACAGGTTCGCAGGTCGCATCGGCTACTGCGCGGGACCCGGTCCTGCGTCAGGTGATCGGTTTTGTTCAACGGGGTTGGCCGGACAGGACCAAGGGCCGGGCATCAGATCCCCCTCGCAACTACCATGCCTTGCGCCTTCGTCTGTCTGTTCATGATGGTGTTGTTCTTCTGGCCACGGATGGGGCATCTCCACGGGTCGTGGTGCCAGCCTCTCTTCGCAAAGATGTTCTCAAACTGTTGCATGAAGGCCACTGGGGGATTTCTCGGACTAAGTCCCTGGCTCGCAGGTACGTTTATTGGTCCGGTATTGGTTCGGACATCGCCCACATGGTTGCTGCGTGTGGTCAGTGTGCTCAACAACTGGCTGCACCTCGTACAATGCCTGATCCGGCGCAGCCATGGGAACGGGTGAACGCTGACTTTGCCGGCTCCTTCCTCGGTACTTATTGGCTACTGTTGATTGACGCCTTCTCGAAGTTTCCGTTTGTTGTTCGATGTCCATCGCCCACCGCTGCAGCGACGACGCTGGCTTTGTCCAAAATCTTTGTGCTAGAAGGTCTTCCATCCACGATCATCACGGACAATGGCCCTCAGTTCTCTTCGCAGGCCTTCCGTGATTTTTGTACTGGACAAGGGATTCATCATGTTACAGCACCGCCCTTCCATACGCAATCGAATGGAGAGGTCGAGCGCCTTGTCCACACTTTCAAAACCCAGATGAAAAAATTCCTTAGTGATTTTTCCACAGATGGCGCTCTGCTGCAATTTCTGAGTTCTTATCGCTTCACGCCTCTGGGTGATCACAGCCCTGCTGAACTCTTGCATGGCCGCCAACCGCGCACTCTACTGCACCTGCTTCACCCTGTCAGGCCTTGTGCTGTGTCCCCTAGTGCGGGAAAATACTCGGTGGGCACCGATGTGTGGGGACGAGGGCATGGATCTCGCCCTAAATGGATTCCAGGAGTGGTCAAGGCTCTTCGCGGCCACCGGCTTTGTGAAATACGTACGGACAACGGCATGGTTGTTTGCCATTACAACCAGATGCGCCCACGAGTGGTGGCCACGCCGGTGCCACCGCCCCTTCCTTCGCCTCCACCAGCCCAAGAAGCCAGTCCTGTCACTGCTGCCGATCTACCCATCTCGCTTGAGCACACCCCCAGGTCCACGACACCTATGGATGCTGCTCCGGAGTTATCACCCATCATCTCATCCAGGAGGCACGTTCCACGCACGAGCTTCTGTCCTGGACATTTTCGACCACATTCTCGTGTCTCTCCGCAGGATCTTCTCGGGGCCTCACAAGAGGCCATGGATGTCTCTGCACTGTCCATGTCTCCCAGGAAGTGAGTTTCTTTTTTTCAAGGGGGGAAAAGTGTTGTTACAGTGCCACGACATTTAACAGTGCCGCCACGACAGTACGCGCAAATGCCGATAGAGGCACTCCGCAACTCGGCTGAGCGCGGGAGCGCCACCTAGCTACGAACGGCGCTGGCCGCATGTCACGGCACGGCAGTCGAATAAGAGATACTGAGTTGTTATCACGTAACCAGCTATTGTTTCTAAATGGGTGTGTTTGAATATCCACGCAATTATTGGTGATTAAAGGTTATAACACTCACCAATAAAAAGAAGAAATTAACACAACTAATAGAAATATCCATACCCAATACAACAAACATACAGAAGAAAACAGGAGAAAAAATTGAAAAATACATCCAACTGGCTGAGGAAGTCAAGGACATGTGGCATCAGGATAAAGTTGACATTATACCAATTATACTTTCAACTTCAGGAATCATACCACGCAATATCCACCAGTACATCAACGCAATACAGCTACATCCAAACTTGTATATACAACTACAGAAATCTGTAATTATTGATACATGTTCAATTACCCGAAAGTTCCTAAATGCAATGTAACATATACCGTACAGTTAAAAGGAAGTCACGCTTGACCAAGGTCCATGTCACTTTCCATTTTTAACTAGACATAACGTCTGAGAAAAGGATAATAATAATAATAATAATAATAATAATAATAATAATAATAATAATAATAATAACAAACGCCAAATTCTTTTTCTTCTCCAAACACTCACTTGACTGAATTCTGTATAGCATTTCACCCTCCTTGTATGAACCATGGACCTCACTGAGGTGAGGTGAGGTGGCTTGAGTGCCTCAATGATACAGATGATTGGAGGGTATATGTGGAGATGCCAGACTAATCTGTGGTTCTTGAAGAGGGGCAGTAGTTGCAAGGGCTACAGCCTTGATGATTAACTGATTTGGCCTTGTAACATTAGCAATTAGTGAATGTGGCCTTGCTATGTTGGTACTGTAAATGGCTGAAAGCAAAGGGAAACTAAAGACATTGTTCAGTTGGGCATGCAGCTCTTCCGTACGACTGACACTTCCAAGATGGGCACAAATCTTACTCAGGTGCAGGCCCACAGCCACAGATATAATCTCTCCTGAACTGTGTATCATACAATGATGTAATTTTGCATGTACACTCAGTACTATATGGGGATTACTGTCTGAAAAAATTGTACACAGAGTTAGCAGTTAAAACTTAATAAGTTAAAACTTCATACCTGTGAGATTCGGCTCCATCTTGAAAGTGTTATAAAAATAGTTGAGGGAAAGTCAAACCAAAGACTGTTTATTGGTAGAACCTTTTGAAGATGCAGCCTACACCCTTACATTCTTCTGGCCTCTGCTGAGTAATGGTGCACGGTATGCTATTCTTGACAGAGGGCATCAAAATATTTCACTGAAGGGCAACTTTTTTGTATTAGGCTTAAATAGTTGAGAGACTCTCATGGATAGGGTATGCAAGCTGCAATTGCAAACATTAAAACAAGGGTGTTGTGGCAAGGTCTTTCCACAAAATTTCTGTCACCTACTTTTCCCTTCAAATTTGAAATTGGTTGTTTTTACCTACACAGGGAAAAAATGACCAAAGTAATAAAATAAGTGAAATTAGAGCAGGCATGGAAAGATTTTTGTCTTCATTTTACCCACATGCTATTCGAGAGTGGAGTGATCAAGAAATAGTCATAAATAGGTTCTGCGAACAAAGCGCCACTCATTCTGATGTGAATTGCACAGTAATGATGAGGACTTAAATATAGATGAGATGGATCTTCCTCAGTAAAATATTCTGGAGGTAAAATAGTCCCCTACATGGATACCTGGGCAGGGACTACTAATGATGACATGGTCAACAGGAAAAACAAAACTGGCATTCTACAGGTTGGAGCAAGGAGTGATAAGAACTCCTAATCAAGTTGGGAGGCTACAGAATTTGAAAAGGGAAATGGATAGGTTGGAGTTAGATATAGAGGGAATTAGTGAAGTCAAGTGGCAGGAAGAACAGGACTTCTGATCAGGTGAGCACATGGTTATAAGTACAAAAATTAAATAGGGGTAATTCAGGAATAGGTCTAATAACAAAGATGACAAATCATGGCGTATTGATATGCACATGTACAGATGGCGGTATTATCAGGTATGCACATTATAAAAGAACAGTGCCTTGGCAGAGCTGTCATTTGTACTCAGGTGATTCATGTGGAAAGTTTTCCAATGTGATTATGGCCACACAATGGGAATTAACAGACTTAGAACACAGGATAGCAGTTGGAGCTAGACACAAGGGAAATTCCATTTCAAAAATTATTAGGGAATTCAATATTCTGAGATTCACAATGTCAAGAATACCAAATTTCAGGCATTACCTCTCACAATGGAAACACAGTGGCCAATGGCCTTCACTTGATGACTAACAGCAGCGTCATTTGCAGAGTTGTCATGCTAAAAGACAAGCGACACTGTGTCAAATATCTGTAGAAATCACTGTGGGACGTATGACGAATGTATTCATTACAACAGTGAGGTGAAATGTGGCCTTAATGGACTACGGCAGCAGGTGACCGATGCAAGTGCCTTTACTAACAGCACGGCACTGTCTGCAGCACCTCTCCTGGGCTTGTGACCGTACTTGCTGGACCCTAGATTACTGGAAAACAGTGGCTTGGTCAGATGAGTCCAAGTTTCAGTTGATAAGAGCTGATGGTGGGGTTTGAGCCTGGTGCAGAACCTATGAAGCCATGGGCCCAAGTTGCCAAAAATGCACTGGACATGCTGTTGGTGGCTCCATAATGCAGTGGGTAGTGTTTACATAGAATGGACTGGGTCCTCTGGTCCAACTGAAGCGATCATTGACTGGAAATGGTTATGTTTCCTACTTGGAGATCACTTGCAGCCATTCGTGGACTTCATGTTCCCAAACAACTGTGGAATTTTTATGGATGACAATGCACGATGCCACTGGGCCACAATTGTTCACGATTGGTCTGAAGAACTTTCTGGACAATTCGAGTGAACGATTTGGCCACCCGGATTGCCTGAAACGAATCCCATCAATCATTTGTGGAACATAATCAAGAGGTCAGTTTGCGCGCAAAATTCTGCACTGGCAACACTTTCATGATTATGGACGACTATAGACACAGCATGGCTCAATATTTCTGCAGTGGACTTCCAATGACATGTTGAGTCCATGCCACATTGCGCTGGAGCACTACGCACGGCAGAGAGGTCTGTTATGATATCAGGAGGTATCTCGTAACTTTAATCACCACAGTGTATATTCTAACTAGCTCTGCAGACGATGAAGAGCTTGAAAAACTGTATAACGAGATTATAAAATAAAATATGCAAATAGTTACGGTAGAGAAAAATTTAGTTGTGATGGGAGGACTGGAATTCAGTAGTAGAGAAAGGAAGAGAAGCAAAAGTATTAGGGGAACACGGATAGGCAAAAAGTATAAGTTTGCAAATAGCACAATTGAACCATCCCTATCTCTTGGTTTAAAAATCATGAAAGAAGGCTGTATACATTAGGAGACCTGGAAACACTGGAAGATTTCAGACTGATTACACAATGGTGCGGCACAGATTTCAATATCAGATTTTAAACTGCAAGACGTTTCCAGTGGCATATGTGGACTCTGACCATAATTTATTGGTTATGAACTGTAGACTACAACTGGAAGTATTGAAGGAATTACAGATATGTAAAAAGACAAGATCTAATAGAAATCCTTGGCTAACACAGGAGACACTGAATTTAACTGAAAAATGGAAAAAATATGAAAATGCAGCAAATAAAGAGGGTAAAAGGGAATACAGACACACAAAAAATGAGATTGGCAGAATGTGCAAAATGTTCTCCTTAGCAAGTAGGAAAGGCTAAAGGACAAATGCTATGCTTGGGAGCTTGTTTAATTAGGTGAAAGATAGACACTGCCTAGATATCAAGAGCTCAGATGGCAAGCAGGCTGAGAGAAAGATGAAAGGCAGAAGGAATACGCAAAAGGGCTGTACAACAGAAATAAACTTGAAGAGACTTAGATACGTGTTCCTGAGATCAATTGAATGATTCTTTTATTGGAATGATGGGGGAATGAATTAGTTTACAGTGTTAACATTAATGAACACTTAATAAAACAATGGAAACTCCAGGTTGGAATACCGTTGAGCTGCTGGAGATGGCTGTCATGTGTGTGCGACGTGTGCTTTCTTTTGTGAAAGTAAGTGTAAGTGTATGTGTGTGTGTGTGTGTGTTCTTTTTCCTTTTCTGAAGAAGGATTTGGCCAAAAGCCAAATGCGTAACTGCCTTTTTGTTGGGACTGTGTGCAACTTGTCATCTTTATGGTACGTAGCAATCTGTCTTTTCCTTATAATTACTAGCTACCAGTTTTTGATTAGAAATTCATCAATGGAAAAGAAGCAGTTGTCCAGGTGAAGTGATTTTACATTAGATTTAAAACTTGCTACGCTACATGTGAGACATTTTATGTTATTGGGCAAAGGATCAAAACATTTTATTGCTCCATATTGAACTCCTTTCTGAGCCACTGACAGCCAGAACCCATAATGGTGAACAGGATCAAGTAGTTTCAGAATGGAAGGAGCCGCTGAGCCATAAACCTGACAACCATAATGTAATCTAGAAAAAACTAGAGCCCAGTAAATATGGAGAAGAGTAGCACAGTCTGCACCCAAAGATGTGTGGGCCAGGAGGTGGACAGCATTAAGCTTCCACATGCAGGTAGTCTTCAGGTGGCGAATATGGGACAGCCGTGTCAGCTTTTTATCAAAAGGAAGGCCCAAGAAACGGGACTGTGCTACAACATATAGGTGCTGCTTGCATAAATAAAGTTCTGGATCAGGGTGTACTGTGGCTCAACAGCCAAAAAGCATAAAACTGTAAAACATGGGAAAGGGCCCTCGCAGAGGCTAGTTGGATGGCACCCTGGAGCTGGCATTCAGCAGATGCTACTGAGTGGGAACTGCACTAGATGCAAAAATCATTGACATATAATGTCAGGGTAGCCAGAGGCCCAACAGCCCACTAATGGCAATGAGGAAGAGTGTGACACTTAATACAGAACCCTTTGGGACACCGGTCTGCTGGATCCAAGGGATGCTGAGTGAAGTGACAACTCTAGCCCAGAAGAGCCGGTGGGATAAAAACTTGCAGATAAAAATCTGAAGAGGGCTGTGAAAGCCCCAGTAATGGATGGTAACCAAAATGCAACGGCACCTAGCCATGTCGCATGCCTTATGTATGTCAAACAAGATGGCAGCAAAGTAATGGTGGTTACTACTCATAAAATCCTGACAAATTGCTGTTTCCAACACGAGTAAATGGTTAGTTGTAGATTGTCCTTCCCGGAAGCCACACTAATACAATGACAAAAGGCTCTGGGATTCGAGTACTCAACATAATCTGAAGATAATCATCCTCTCAAACAGTTTACAAAGTACGTTGGTCAGTCTAATCAGTCGGCAGCTCTTGAGACACATTGGGCTTAAAGATGATGATAACCATGCGAGGGGAAGGCACCCGTGAGCCAAGTACGGTTGAAGACCCTGTGTATATGTTACCTCTGGGTAACACCCAAATGTTGGATCATTTGATTGTGGATGGAATCCAGGCCTGGGGCCATGTCATGTGAAGAGGTAATAGCCTGGAAGATTTCCATTCAGTGAAGGGTTCATTATAGGCTTCAGCTTGGTGGGGGATTGAAACAGAGGGGGGTTTCTTCAACTCATTGTTTTTGCTGGAGAAAGGAGGGAGGATAGTGTCACAAATACTGATAGATCAGTACATAGAGCACCACGTAGGATAAGACTCTGGACAGTTGATTATTGCTGGCAGCTAAGAAGGCTATGGAGATAGGACCAAACCTGCAAATGAAGAAGCATATGTCCCCATAGAGGAAACATAGTAGTCCCAGCAATCCACTTTACTCTGCCTAACACGGTAGTGAAACGAGCACAGAGATGCTTAAAAACAATAAGGCTGGTCTGTGAAGGGTGTCATTTAAATCGTTGCAGCGCCGGTTGGTGATCCTTGATAGTGATTATTACATTCTTGGTCCACCAAGGTACCAGACAACGGAGGGGACCTGTGGATGCTAGTGGCCTGACAGCATCAATGCAATCCAAGAGAGAAGTGTCAAAGTGCACAGCAGACCTATATAAAGACCAACTGGCTCTATGGAATGTCTAATTTGGGTGCCTGTCTGCTTGGCAGTTGCAAGGGAACAACAGAATCACCAGAAAATGGTCACTGCCATGAAGGTCATCATGGGGTGATCAATGTAGTCACAAGAGCAGGGGAGGCGATCATGAGATCGATAACAGAAAAGGTGCCATGAGCGGCACTGAAGCAGGTAGGGGAACCGTCATTGAGGGGAGACAAATCAAAGTCTGTAGTAACATGGTCAACTAGAAGGCCACTACCCGTCAATGTTGTGATGAAGTAAGCTGGGATTGCTTTACTTCCTCACTTGTTTTGCCACCTGCCTCCTTAAATTCATTTTTTTTTCCATTTTTGCCTAATTACCATTAACATGCATGAGTATAATCTGCATTTCCATAAAAGAGAAAGGTTGGCCCTCAGTCTTAAAGAATATAGCACCAGGTCTAATTTTGTGTTTAGTTCTCTGTATGTAATTAATTTCCTAATTTATTTTAACCATTCCTAGTTAATACCTCTGTTATGGGGTAAAATCAGTAGGTGTTTCATGACAGATTCTATTGTTGACTTATAAACAAATATAAATTGTGCACTTATTATAAACATTTGGAAGAAGAACTACTAGGATTCTTAAAGTATTTACTTGGCTCTACTCGAAAACATATTACCAAAGCCAGCCGTTAATTAATTCCAAAATAATTACCAGATTTGTCGAAAGTATTGTCTGTATAACTATATCTGTTTATTTCATTATTTTAACAAATAATTTGGCCTAACTTTTGTGATAGAAGGAACTGTTAAAAAGAAGGAATTTTTCAATGTATTCAGTTAATTGAATGAGTTATATTTAACTGTAATTTCTGTAACTTAAACATCGAACAATGTATAGTTTCAGTGCCTATTATTGTGAGAATATATGAAGGACTGATTTTTGGTCCCGACACAAGACAGTCTGCGGCTGATTTTCAGACATGAAACATGTATTGGTTAGACTAACAACAATGCATCAACTTAACAGTGGAATAAGTGTAACACAAATAGGTCATGTGTTAGAACAATTAATGAAAATATGTGTTCAGTTTATTTGAACAATAGTGTCACACATACCGTATTATTCTGCAAGAGCTGTGAACTGTCTGGTTATGTTTTTACTGCTCACAGATATTAAACAGCAAACTATTGTAGCAGTATTCTGATGTATGTTGCCTGCAACCTATTAATGAGGCTTATCAATCAACATTTACCAATAGTGAACTGGCCATATAACTGTGTAATATTGGGGGGAGGGGGGGGGGGGGGGGGTGTTGTTAACACTGAAAGTAAAGAACTGTGAAACGCAATTGTGCACCTGTTGTCAGCATCATTTACAGCAGCCAGTGTTGAACTTCCACAAACATCACAAAGTGGCACTCACCCACAGAGGGTGATGTGCATTAAGGTCCCCGAGGAGGAGATAAGGGGGAAGCAGTTGCTGTATTGAGGTAGACAGTTCAAAATAAGGAAGAGGCATACCTGGAGGGAGGCAGAAATTGCAAATGGTGATTGCTCAGATCATTTGCACTCTTATCACTATTGCTTCCACATTGGTACGAAGTGGTATCAAGTCACTAACGACATTGGTGTGAATCAAAGTGCAGATCCCTCCAGATGCTATCTTGTGCCCGGCAAGTTTCCGACAGAATGCTGGAGTGTGGTCATCACGGAAGTGCATTTCTTGAAGAACAAGACAGATTGAAGAATAAAAGGAAACAAGTTGTTGTATTTCTGGTAAATGATTGCAATATCGGTTGCAATTCCACTGGATTATCATGTGGAAAGAGTCTAGGCTAGGCATAAAGAAGTTGAAGGGATGTCATGTCACTGGGTCAGTAGTCATCCCCGACAAGAATGGGGTGACACCCATAAAACTGGGGCTGATTTGCAATGAGGAGGAGGGATCAAACCCCCTCGGGATGCCAGGGAAGCCTCATCCTTCGACCTGTGCTGCTTATTCTTCTCCCTTGGAGGGAAGGAGGGAGGAAGTGTTATGAGTATGGGAATAGGTGGCAGAGAAATTGGACAGAGACCAAGTGGCTTCAGAGCCCTCAGAGTGTGGGTCCCTCATCTGATTCAAGGTAACAGGCTTCCTGTCTTGAGAACGCTGGGGAGCAGTGTTCCGAGAGGAAGTCCAATCCTTAACAGGAGCCAGAGAAGAGGATTTCTTCTCTGGCCATGGAGGAGGAGGAGTAGTTTCTTGAGGAGGGAGGGGGGGGGGGATAGGAGCCGCCTGGGGTGGAGAGAGGAGGCGGAAGGAAAGGAAAAGGGGCAGGATGGAGGGTAAGTAAGAGGGGGGACGAGGGGAAGACATAACTGAGTCAAAGGTAGATGAAAGATTCACAGGGTGAAGTCTGTCAAACTTCTTCAGGCCTCAAAGTAGCTGAGAAGGTCAAATATCATTATTTCCTGGATTCTTTTTCCTTTGTGTACAGTGGACACTCTAGTGAGCAGGGAGAATGTAGGCCAAAGAAGTTTACACAGTAATGTGGCGGGGTACAAGAGCTCCCCACATGAAGAGGGTGGCCACAGTCACCACAGACAGAAATGCGAGATGCTTTTAATAGTTTCCACAATGAAACATTGTCTCGAAATATGCTAGAACACCCAAAGAGATTGTAGTCGTATGTAAAGTACACCAGTGGCAAAAAAAGTCAATACCGTCACTATGTGTTAGCGATGGAAATGTTACCGATGATGGTGCCACTAAAGCCGAGTTAGTAAATGCAGTTTTCCGTAATTCCTTCGCGAAAGAAGATGAAGTAAATATTCCAGAATTCAAAACCAGAACAGCTGTTAGCATGAGTGACATAGAAGTAGATATCTTAGGTGTTGCAAAACAGCTCAAATAACTTAAGAAAGGCAAGTCTCCCAGTCCAGATGGTATATCAATCAGGTTCCTTTCAGAGTATGCAAACACAACAGCACCTTTCTTAGCAACCATATACAACTGCTCACTTGAAGAAAGGTCTGTTCCTAAAGACTGGAAAGTAGCACAGGTCACACCAATATTCAAGAAGGGAAATATGAGTAACCCATTGAATTACAAACCTATACCACTGACCTCAATTCACATTAGGATTTTGGAGCATATACTGTGCTCTAACATTATTGGTCACCTTGAAGAAAATGACTTATTGATACATAATCAACACGGATTCAGAAAATATCGTTCTTGTGCAACACAGCTAGCTCTTTATTCCCATGAAGTAATGAGTGCTGTCAACAAGGGATCTCAGATCGATTCCATATTCCCTGATTTCCAGAAGGCTTTTGATACCGTTCCTCACAAGTGACTATTAATCAAATTGCGTGCATATGGAGTATCGTCTCAGTTGTGTGACTGGATTTGTGATTTCCTCTCAGAGAGGTCGCAGTTCGTAGTGATAGACAGTAAACCATCAAGTAGAACAGAAGTGATATCTGTCGTTTCGCAAGGTAGTGTCATAGGCCCTCTGCTGTTCCTGATTTATATAAACGATCTATATGATAATCTGAGCAGCCCCCTTAGACTGTTTGCAGATGATTATGTTATTTACCATCTAGTAAAATCATCAGATGATCAATTCCAATTACAAAATGATCTAGAGAGAATTTCTGTATGGTGCGAAAACTGGCAATTTGCACTAAACAAAGAAAAGTGCGAGGCCATCCACATAGGTACTAAAAGAAAGCTGATAAATGTTGGGTATATGATCAATCGCACAAATCTAAGGGCTGTCAATTCAACTTAATACCTAGGAATTACAATTACAAGCAACTTAAATTGGAAAGACCACATAGATAATATTGTGGGGTAGGCGAAGCAAAAACTGCACTTTGTTGGCAGAACACTTAGAAGATGTGACAAACCCACTAAAGAGACAGCCTACATTACACTTGTCTGTCCTCTGCTGAAATAATGTTGCATGGTGTGGGATCCTTACCAGGTAGCATCGATGGAGGACATTGAAAAAGTCCAAAGAAGGGCAGCTCATTTTGTGTTATCGCGCAATAGGAGTGTGAGTGTCACTGATATGATACGCGAGTTGGGGTGGCAATCACTGAAACAAAGGCATTTTTCTTCGCAGCAAGATCTATTTTCGAAATTTCATTCACCAACTTTCTCTTCCAAATGTGAAAATATTTTGTTCACACCCACCTACATAAGGAGAAATGATCATCATCATAAAATATGAGAAATCAGAGCTCGGACGGAAAGATTTAGGTGTTCCTTTTTCCATGTGCCATTCGAGAGTGGAATGGTAGAGAAGTAGTACAAAAATGGTTCGATGAACCCTCTGCCAGGCACTTAAGTGTGAGCTGCAGAATAACCATGTAGATGTAGATATGGCATCGCATCACGAGAACATGTGGCTGAACTTGAGGCAACAGAAGCAATGCATAGGAGGTGGAATGTATGGTTTGACGTCGCATCTGTTTACCATCACCTTAACTTTCTCGAGCAGGGCATCCCCCTCCAAGGCCAGGACAAAAGTGTTAGTGTCTGCACAATTTTCCTTAGGGCCTCTAGACATGCTGGATGAAGTGAATGCCATGTTGTTCCAGATTTGCCTTAAGTTCATCATCAGACTGGAGGAGAAGGTCCCTATGGAAAATTACACCCCATGTCATATTGAGAGACTTGTGAGGAGTGATATCCCCTGGGATGTCTCCTAAATGGTTGCAGGCAGAGAGGGAGGCCGACTGGCTAGCAGAAGTTGTCTTTAAAAGGTGGAGCCAGATCTCACTTACAGATTCAACCCTATCAAACTTGTGCCCAACAGGTGGCGGCAAAAATCTCCCTGTCAGTCCTGGTGCAGACTGGGAACTGCAGAAAGGATTTTGCCCCAAACCAGCGGGCTTAGCCCTCCTCCCAGTGGATAACTTGAGGGGGGGGGGGGGGGGGGGGAAGAGAGGAAGAGGAAGGCCGGAAAGAGAGAAAAAGCAACTGAGACAGAACTATTCCTAGGGAGGATGCAATTGCAAAAGGGTAGCCAGAGAGATTAACACGCTTCATGTGCCAAACGTCTGCCCTGGTACAACCCACTCCTGTCAGGTTCTTGCCTTGTGGGTGTGTGCGCACCACACAGTCACAGCCACATGGCATGATGGTCGTTGCTAGCAGTTCTGATGCCCTGAAAAGGTAGGCTACCACTGCTAGACTTTCACAAGGCATTCACAGCACTGGTATCAGCAGTGTGATCCGTGAGGTGTCAGAGGGCTCAGTTAGGTGGGTACATAACAGCCCCACCACATGGACTGGCTACTGAGCTGGTGATGTAGCAAGGAGGCAAAAGGGCTATGGGGGAGGAGAGGGGGGGAGGAACCACACACTAGGGAGGGATTTCTTCTCCATCTGGCTCATGCTACATGTGTCAAATTTAGAGTTGGAGGTCAAACGCATAAGGAGGACCAGAGAAAGAAAACCCAAAGATGGGGAGGAAAAGCAAGCAAACAAAAGCCACAAGACAAAATGAAGTCAGGAGGATAGCCAAGTGGGGATAAAAAAAAAACACCAAGAGATGAAAAGGAAGAGGCAAAGGGAAATGAATAACGGCAGGGATGGAGAAAGAAGGGGATGGTAAGGCAGCCTGGAAAAGAAGAAATACTGCAATAGCTTGGGGACCTGTGTGCGCCACAGACATACCCACTAAAGACCTTGGGGCCCCCTGGGGGTGGGGTGTCTTGAAAAGAGATTGCAAGATCAGCATCACAACAAAAGTAAAACATGGATAGTACTATATCATTGAGTTAAATCAAGTGTTGCTAAGGGAATTTTATTAGGAGGCGAGACACTAAAAGTAGTAGATGAGTTTTGCTATTTGAGTATTACAATAACTAATTATGGTCGAAGCAAGAAGGATGTAAAATGTGGACTGACAATGGCAAGAAAAGCATTTCTGGTGATGAGAAAATTGTTAACACTGAACACAGATTTAAGAGTTAGGAAGTTTTTCCTGAAGGTATATCTCTGAAGTGTAGCGTTGTATGGAAGTGATATGTGCACAATAAGCAGTTGAGGCAAGAAGAGAGATTACAATTTTAAATGAAGTGCTACAGAAGAATGCTGAATATTACCTGGGTAGTTGATATAACTAATGAGGAAGTACTGAATAGAGCTGTGTGTGTGTGTGTGTGTGTGTGTGTGTGTGTGTGTGTGTGTGTGTGTGTGTGTAAGGGGGGGGGGGGGGGGGGATTTTTGGCATAACATGACTGAAAGAAGGGATTGGTTGGTATGGCACATATCAAAATATCAGTGAATTGTCAATTTAATATTGGAGGGAAATGCAGGGGGATAAAAACTGTACACAGTGGGCAAATGATGCGTACAGCAAGCAGGTTCACATGGATGCAGTTTGCAGTAGTTATTTGGAGATGAAGAGGCTTGCACAGGATAGACTAGCATACAGCAACAACAACAACAACATGAGGGCCACTTAACACAGTTTCTGTCATCAGTCAGTGTCTGTCATTTCTGCTCCTATCCTCTCCTAGCAGCACTCACACTAATATACTCAATTACTAGTTGGATATGTTCCAATATCTGTCTTCCAGCCCTCTGTGACTCCCTCTACAATGGGAGTTATTTCCTGTGTCTTACACATTTTCTGGAATCCTGTCCACTTTTCCAGTCAGTGTTTTACACATATTCCTTTCCTTGGTGATTCTACAGGTTTGATACTATTAGACTTCTTTTAGTGAGGAACTTCTCACTGTCTGCATTAATCTGCTTCATGTATCCTCCTTGCTTATTCCAACATGCATAGTTGTTCAAGGTAGAGAATTCATTCACTTTGTTTACTATATGGACCCACTTATGATAAACAATGGAAAATCCAGGATGGAATAATGACAGTATTATGAAAAAGGTAGACTGCTACTCACCATATAGCGGAGATGTTGAGTCACTGATACGACAACATAATAACTGTGAGACAGGTAGATTTTGGCTAAAGGTCTTCAATGTCTCTGGCTGCCAAGACTAGATTGCGAGCAGTTGGGCACGATGGGAGGAGTAATCTGGGTGGTGGGGTAAGGAGGAGGCTGGAGTGGGGAGGAATCAATCTTTTTGTTGTGCCTATCTGCGACTCAATGTCTCTGCTAGACAGTGAGTAGTAATCTGTCCTTTTCGCAATACTGTCATTTATGATGTCAATCAAACAATGGAAAATCCAGGATGGAAAGTAACAATATTATGGAAAGGAAAGTTGCTACTCACCATATAGTGGAGATACTGAGTCGCAGAAAGGCACAACAGTCTTTTTCATAATATTGTTACATTTATGACGTTAAGTTGAAAGCTAATCTCAAATTTTACTACTCTTCCTTACTTTCATCTCTCTTTGGTTTTTCCATAATCTGTGTTCAGTAAGCTGTTCATTCCATTCAACAGGTCCTGTAATCTTTACTCACTTTCATTGAAGACAGCAATGTCATCAGTGAATCTTATCATTGATATCCTTTTACTATGAACCTTCCATTTATTTCCATCATCCCATTACTACTTTTTTTGATCCACAGGTTGAACAGTGACAGGGACGAGATTGCATCCCTGACTTATTAGCTTTTTCATCTGAGCACTTCTCTCTCAGTCTCGGATCCCTCTTGCACGCCATTGGTTCTTGCACATACTGTGTACTACATGACTTTCCCTAAAGTTTATGCACATTTTTCTGAGAATCAGGAATGTCTAATGATTTTATATTGTCAAACACTTTTTCTAGGTTGGCACTTCTATGAAAGTGTCTTTATTTTGTAAAAGTACCACTTACATCTATTTTACTGCTTATCCATTGGATCCTGTGGGCCCATGCATGCCATAGCTAACTGGCCATAGAAAGAGTCAGTACATAGTTTACAGAATACTGATCAGAAAATTTATAAGCTAACAAACTAATACAATACAAAAAATTGTAAGAGAGAATATAAATAAATAACACATTAGAGAAAAAAGTTTTCAACTACTGCGACGAGTTCCTGTACAGAAGATGAGTCAGTCACAAGGAAACTTTTCAACTTGGATTTGAATTTTTGGGGTCCCCACCCCCATTTTTTCAGTTCTGCTAGAACCCTACTGAAAAAGAACCTACTGAATAGTGCACATTTTACTGTAAAATGCTTACGAAAGAGTTATCCAAGTGCAAATAATATTTCTGTCTGTTCACTGAATGAATCTTGCATTTTCTTCTGAATGTCAATAATGTAAACACCAAATAAATTACATGACAGATATATGTACCACGATGGCCAAGTCAGAACTGAAGAAGCCAGAGGAAGAAAGTGCTAACCCTCGATTTCATTACAATTAGAATAATCACTTTATCCATGTATTTTCGAATACACTGCATACTAGTTACACAGTACTGCAATAAAGTTGTTTCTACTGAATTGTTTTTTCTTATTGTATTTATGTCCTAGTCTTTAAATTCAAACAAACATATGACATGCAATACCTCAACAAACCCTCTATTGGGTTAGCACTTTCTTCCATAGACCCCTTCAATTGCAAGACACCTGAACAACGCTTGCATGAAGTCACAGCACACATCAGTTGTCTTCCAAATTGACATCTATTTCTTCTATCACCCCTGGAGAGACCCCAATGTACTCTTTCTTCCTGTCTGCTCCCATTTCTGCATCCAACACTTCGATTCTTTTTGCACTCATAATGCTGACACTTCTGTTTTTAATTTCACTCAAAGTTAGATTTTTCTATGTGGATGTTAGGTGCAGTACCCAGAACCGACTTTCTTAATATTGTGGCGGCAACTTACTAAATCTTTCACCAGTGTACAGAGTGACATATTACTTTCCACTAAGGAAACTGTTTTTTCAAGCCTTAATGTGTCTGTTAAAGGGTACTTTATACTTTATTACAGAAAGCTTATTAAAAACGTTGTTATTACAGACTGAAAAAAATCAGCTCCTTACATAAGACACATACTGAATTCACGATTAAGTTCGATAAACTTTTGCTGAATCACGCTGTATGGTTCACTGCGGTGACTTGGGCCTACTTGCCATTGTCCTCAAATAACTGATATGTCATTTCGTTCGGTACCGGTAAATTACTACGTTGCGAAAGGTAAATTATTAGCTCGTCTGAAAAGTGGTATTGCGATAAAAAAATTCTGCAAGTTTTTCTTTCGGTTTAAACTCAATTTAAAGTCTCGATGCAGCGGAATCTCAGTTAACAACACTGCAGGTGCTAAAAGAGACTAGCTGCCAAAACAAGTGTTTATAGTACCAATATAACTTACTTTATTTACCCGCTATTAATGCGTGCGATGTTTCCAACGCGAGATACACCTCACAAGCACGTCTCCCAAACAAAACACCTATATTTGTCTCGTCACGCAATATGAACCCGTATAATAACTGCATAGCTCTGAAAAAAATACGATGCCTGCAATACCAACATGTTGTGGGAAACTTGTAGCTCATTCTTCCGCCTTTTTGCACAGCAGTTTTAACACCAGTAAAAATGTTTATGTATAGTAATGGATCAGCTTACGGGTGTTATGAGTTATAAAGAAATGAAAGACTGAAAATTAGGAAAATTGTCAATCGGAAAATTTCTCTTTCGTGAAATGCCGAAACTGCAGTTAGAGTACTATCTGAGTTAACCTATTAAATGAATAACGCACTTTCGTATTTGTAAACACTAAACAGTGAGGTTGGTGACAAATGATGGCTGTGGTGTGCGCGTTGCGAGAGAAAGTCGTTCATTTGATAAAGTTAAGACAACAGTGCGTTGCAGCAATTCGTAATAGTGTTAAACATAGTTTCAGTGTTAGTGCAAATGAAGCTGAGTATACAGAAAGACCAAAATATCCACCTATTTTAGACCTATCACGGCGAGCCATTAGGGAACGTAAGGAAAGAGAGTGGCACGAAAAGATCAGGTCTTTGGAAACCGTGGAAGAAAAGCTCTTCGCGTTAAACTTGCCAAGATATTATGGGTGGAGGTCATTACTGTTAACAGAGGGTCATTTACTGTACGATACGTTCAAATTTTTCCGATATATTACGAGAACACAATTTTCTTCTGTAGAAGAACTGCCGTTTAGTTTTGAAAATAATGACACTTTATCAGATGATTTATTCAACAAAATTAAAAATGATGTCCAGGACGCACTGGTATTCGAGTACAAATGCAGAAGGTAGTAACTTAATTGTGTTGGATTTCTTGTATTGTATTCAATGTTCTTATTAGAAAGATGTAGAGCCACTCTTATAATGGAATTTTTCACTCTGCAGCGGAGTATACTCTGATTTGAAACTTTGCCTTTTGCTAGCGAGTGCTCTAGAGATGAGCTACCCAAACACGACTCACGACCCGTCCTCACAGGTTTACTTCTGCCAGTACTTCGTCGGCTACTTTGCAAACTTCACAGAAGCTCGCCTGCGAAACTGCAAGACTAGCACTCCTGGAAGAAAGGATATTGTGGAGACGTGGCTTAGACACAGCTTGGCAGATGTTTCCAGACCGAAATTTTTCACTTTCCAGTGGAGTGTGCACTGACGTGAAACTACCACTAGTGCTAGACTTGCAAGTTTTGTAGGAGACGAGGTACTGGCAGAAGTAAATCTATGATAACAGGTCGTGGGCCATGTTTGGCTAGCTCAGTCAATAGAGCACTTGCCTGTGAAAAGCAAAGGTTCCGAGTTTGAGTCTCTGTCGGGTGCATAGTTTTACTCTGCCAGGAAGTTTAAACTCTTAACAGTGTTCCTCATCTACAGAATGTTAAACATGGTGCTAAATCTATTTGATAGAAGTGTGCAATTTGAATATTGTGTACAGTTGATAATCAAACATCTTGCAAAGGCCTCTTCAAGAACGTTTGTATGCCAGTGGGCAGTAGCAGTTTTATACATTCATAGATCACTTTTAGAAGCATATTGGACATGTCATAGTATTCCAATTTAAGAGTAACAAAAATACCCAATTCGTATAACAGCCATTTGCATAAATACTGGAGCATTTGCTTGACACACACACACACACACACACACAGACACACACACACACACACACACACACACACGCGTGCCAGGCTGTAGCATAGCCTAGTGTTTGCATTCACACCATTAGTTAACACACTTTGCCATATATAATGCACTTTTTGTCATCCAAACTAAAGTTTCAAGCAAATTCAGAGATCATAGATTAAATGGTGGAAAAGTCTTCGCTATGTGTTTGATGCATATTACATTCATCTGTCATACGTAATCAATGGTCTTTGTTTGAAGTAACCTATTAGATAACAATAGAAAACAAGTGATATAAGAGAATGAGCTGTGATTTTTTTTTTTCCTCCCTCGCTGTACATATACAAAAAATAATATTGGAAATAAGTCCCAGAATTTTCAGTGTAAATAGATTAGCACTAGTTGGAAACTGTTACTGTTTACTGTTCAGAAGTAATCTGTAGTTACTGGTTCCACATATTAAGATACAAGGGTTATTACAAAAGTAAAACTTCCCATTTATTTTTGTTGAAATTACAACAGAGATGGAAAGCACAATAACACTAATAGACCAAGGTTTCAACTACAATATCTCAGTTTTCCTCTACGAATTGTGACTTGTTAATCTACTCATACTGTTAATTATGAGAATTACTTCTAGATTACTTTAATGTATGTAGGCCAATGATCAGGTGAATACAGCATTATAAATACAAAATCAAATAGGGGTAATGCAGGAGTAGCCAAGATAGACACAAAGCCCACACATACCACAGTGGCACAGGTTTATATGCCAAGCTCCACAGATGATGAAGAGATTGAAGAAATGTATGATGAAATAAGAGATTATTCAGATAATGAGGAGAGATGAAAATTTAATAGTCATGGGGGGACTGGAATTCAATAGGCCTAGTAGGAAAAGTAGTTGCTGAATATGGAAAGGGGGAAGGAATGAAAGAAGAAGGTGCCTGGTAGAATTTTGCACAGAGCATAACTTGATCAGAGCTAACACTTGGTTTAAGAGTCATGGACGGTTTCAAGTAGATTATGTAATGGTAAGACAGAGATTTAGGAACCAGGTTTTAAATTGTAAGACATTTCCAGGGGCAGATGTGGACTCTGGCCACAATCTATTGGTTATGAACTGTAGATTAAAACTGAAGAAACTGCAAAAAGCTGGGAATTTAAGGAGATGGAACCTGGATAAACTGAAAGAATCGGGTACTGTAGAGAGTTTCAGAGAGAGCATTTGGGAACGACTGACAAGAAGGGGGGAAAGAAATACAGTAGATGAAGAATGAGAGATGAAATAGTGAAGGCAGCGGAGGATCAAGTAGATAAAAAGAAGATGATTAATAGAAATCCTTGGGTAGCAGAAGAGGTATTAAATATAATTGCTTAAAGGAGCAACCATAAAAATGCAGAAAATGAAGCAGGCAAAAAGGAATACAAACATGTCAAAAATGAGATTGACGGGAAGTGCAAGATGGCTAAGTAGGGATGGATAGAGGAAAAATTAAGTATGTAGAGGCATATATCACTAGAGGTAAAATAGATACAGCCTACAGGAACATTAAAGAGACCTTTGGAGAAAAGAGAACCTCTTGTATGAGTATCAAGAGCTTAGATGGAAAGCCAGTTCTAAGCAAAGCAGGGTAGGGAGAAAGGTTGAAGGAGTATACAGGGTGTCCCAGCTATCTTGTCCACCCAAAATATCTCTGGAACAATAACAGCTATTGGAAATCGACTTTCACGGGTATCAATGTAGGGCAGGGGCCCATGAATGTACATATTTGGAAACATTCTAAAATGAAAACACATGTGTTTTTTAACACAAACTTATGTTTTTTTTTAAATGGACCTTCTATATTTTTTCTTCAGCAATCCATAGCATGACAAAGCACATACAAAATGGCGTTGATTGCATCGCAATATTCCCATTACATCCCGAGATATTAAGATGCGAAGTTGACGCTTGAAACACTGGACATGCGCTGCTAGCGCACATCCTGAGGCTCAGGCGTGAACCCCATGCTGCCCGTAATCGCGATGTGATTGACATGCGTAATCACACTTCCATACTTATCAAGAGGTCTGAAACGAATAATACGGTCTGCTGCCATCCTGCATTAACGTCGTACATTCCAGCAGGTATTTATCCCATAGGCTAGCGGTGATGCAGTTCTGTAACATATCTGTGTACCGCAACGTTAGTCACAAAGTTAACTTCGCTTATCGTTAATCCATTATTAAAAAGGTAATGCCGTTCAACGTTAAAACTTTACTTTACTGTAGATCTAGCGCAAGTGACAGTTAATCGTTCACTCGTAATAGTAAAATTCATGTTGATGGTTTTAGTGAAACGAGCAAGTGGACTGAAGGCAAAAATGTTTTGATTTGGGAAGTTCAGGTAGGACATAGAAGATGAATGTAAACATGTTTAACCAATTAGTTTTATTGTCACATAATTATCAGTGTTATGTTTATCTAATGCGTTAAATGACAAATTGTTGCAAACAAATGTTTCTTAACATCACTGGGTAAAATGGCCCTTTGTAGAAACTTCCACTGTGATACCGGCACTACATACTAGACATAGTGTTCACATCTCATGCTCAAAGTGATGCCCATTGGCTTGCATACATAGGGTCACTCTGCGGATGAAGGATGCCCTACTTCGTGCTACTGTTTCCTCTTTGATGGCTGTACAAGCATCAATAATGCGTTGCTGCATGTCCTCTGGTGTTGTTGGTTCATGTTGGTAAACAGCATCCTTCACTGCTCCCCAAAGAAAACAATCCAGCGGTGTAGGTCCAGAGATCGGGCAGGCCACCTAACTGGGCCACCTCGTCCAATCCACCTACCAGGGAACTTACGGTTCAGAAGTCGTCGTGCTCGTAAGGCGTTATGTGCAGGGCATCCATCATGCTGATACCACATGACCATTCTCCGGTTCGGAGGTACGGTGTCCAAGAGAACAGGAAGATTGTGTCGTATAAATCTGGAGTATCGTCTGCCATTTTGGACGCCATTTATAAAGAAAGGTCCGATAATGGTATCTCCAATAATCCCACACCAAACATTAACTTTCCACGGACGTTGTGCTCTACCTGACGGAGCCATTTTGGATTGTCAGCGGACCAATAATGCATATTCCTCATATTGACAATTCCTTTGTTGGAGAATGATGCCTCGTCAGTAAAGAGAACATCTGCAAAAAAATTTGAATTAGTCAGAAGTTTTTGCTGAGCCCACCGACAAACTGTTATCCTATTGTGGAAGTCATTTCCATGAAGATCCTGGTGTAAATGAACATGGTAAGGATGAAATTTATGATGTTTAAGAATATGCTGTGCACTTGATTTCGACACACCAACTTCACGTTCAATTTGACGTGTGCTGATTTGAGGATTCACAGCTATGGTAGCGAGCACAGCAACTTCAGCACGTTCGTCTGTGCATATTCTAGGACGATGTCAAGGTCTTGGATTTAAGCTTCCCATTTCACATAGACGAGATGTGAGACGACCAAACATCCGGCGCGAAGGCGATGGCTTGTCAGGGAATCATCTTCTGTACAGTCATTCTGCCTGAACAGCATTTCGTCCACCTACAACAGGGTACAGTACAGGTATGTAGAGTAGGGTAGAAAACAGACATATTAACTTAATAATCACAATGTTTGCTAACAGTACTATCAACAAACAAGCAATCTCATAACGTATTTCCCGTCAACGTACATTCTCCATAGATCAGCAGCATTTCTATCATATCTTCATGTGTGTACATTATACTGTACAGTATAAGTTCCACAACACAACGTTTATTCACAATGTGTACTACCTCCGTGCCGTCACTAGATTACTCTGATGCACGACTTCACTGGCAAGCGGTGTACTGCATGCCAAAGCAACAACAAATGGGATGCTCGGAGGGTGGTGGAGTACAGGAGTTTGCATGGGTCGCAATTCATAAACAAGGCGAAGTGGTAACTGTGGCAGTAGTGGGAACTACGTTGGACACTTGACTAGGTAGAGCCAGGCCCTGCGCGACAGGCACAATGGGTCATATAACGCATTAGATAAACCTTATTTTGGGTGTGCAGGATAAATAAGACAACCTGACGGGTGTACACCAATCGGTAGTGGTTCATATTGTGTACGTAGATACGTAAAACGTGCAAGAGTGAAACCATTATGTGCTTATGAGAGTTGATGGCAGCAGACCGTATTATTTGTTTCGGACCTCTTGATAAGTATGGAGGTGTGATTACACATTTCAATCACATCGCGACTACGGGCAGCATGGGGTTCACGCCTGACCCTCAGGACGTGCGCTAGCAGCGCATGTCGGGTGTTTCAAGCGTCAACTTCGCGTCTCAATATCTCGGGATGTAATGGAAATATTGCGATGCAATCAACGCCATTGTGTATGTGCTTTGTCATGCTATGGATTGCTGAAGAAAAAATATAGGAGGTCCATTTAAAAAAAACATAAGTTTGTGTTAAAAAACACATATGCTTTTGTTTTAGAATGTTTCCGAATATGCACATTCGTGGGCCCCAGCCCTACATTGATACCGGTGAAAGTCATTTTCCAATAGCTGTTATTGTTCCAGAGATATTTCGGGTGGACAAGATAGCTGGGACACCCTGTATAGAGGGTCTATACAAGGGTGATGAACTTGTGGGTAATATTATGGAAATGGAAGAGGACGTAGGTGAAGATGAAGTGGGAGATATGATACTGTGTGAAGAGCACTGGCAGATCTATGTCAAAACAAGGCCCCGGGAGTAGACAACATTCCATTAGAGCTACTGGTAGCCTTGGGAGAGCCAGCCCTGGCAAAACTCTACTATCTGGTAAGTGAGACAAGTGAAAGACTCTCAGACTTCAAGAAGAATATAATAATTCCAGTCCCAAAGAAAGCAGGTGTTGACAGGTGTGAAAATTACCAAACTATCAGTTTAATAAGCCACGGCTGCAAAATACTGACATAAATTCTATACATACGAATGGAAAAACTAGTGAGAGTTTGGATTCCATAGAAATGTTGGAATATGTGAGTCAATACTGACCCTACAACTTATTTTAGAAGATAGATTAAGAAAAGACAAACCTAAGTTTTTACCATTTGTAGACTTATAGAAAGCTTTTGACAATGTTGACTGGAATACTGTCTTTCATATTCTGAAGGTGGCAGAGATCAAATACAGGGAGTGAAAGGCTGTTTACAGTTTCTACAGAAACCAGATGTCAGTTATAAGAGTCGAGGGGCACGAAAGGTAATTAGTGGTTGAAAACGGAGTGAGACAGGGTTATAGCCTATCTCCGATGTTATTCAATCTGTATATTGAGCACCAGTAAAGTAAACAAAAGAAAAATTTGGAGCAGGAAATAAAATCCATGGAGAAGAAATAAAAACTTTGAGGTTTGCCGATGACATTGTAATTCTGTCAGAGACAGCAAAGGATGTGGGAGAGCAGTTGAACGGAATGGACAGTGTCTTGAAAGGAGGATATAAGATGAACATAAACAAAAGCAAAATGAGGATAATGGAATGTAGTCATCAGGTGATGCTGAGGGAATTAGATTAGGAAATGAGACACTTAAAGTAGTAAAGGAGTTTTGCTATTTGGGGAGCAAAATAACTGATGATGGTCGAAGTAGAGAGGATATAAAATATAGACTGGCAATGGCAAGGAAAGCATTTCTGAAGAAGAGAAATTTGTTCACATTGAGTATAGATTTAAGTGTCAGGAAGTCCTTTCTGAAAGTATTTGTATGGAGTGTAGCCATGTATGGAAGTGAAACATGGACGATAAATAGTTTGGACGAGAAGAGAATAGAAGCTTTTGAAATATGGTGCTACAGAAAAATGCTGAAGATTAGATGGGAAGATCACGTAACTAATGAGGAGGTACTGAATAGAATTGGGGAGAAGTGAAATTTGTGCCACAACTTGTCTACAAGAAGGGATCAGTTGGTAGAACATGTTCTGAGGCATCGAGGGATCATCAATTTAGTATTGGAGGGAAGCACAGAGGGTAAAAATTGTAGAGGGAGACCAAGGCTTGAATACACTAAACAGATTCAGAAGGATGTAGGTTGCAGTTGTTACTCGGAGATGAAGAAGCTTGCACAGGATAGAGTAGCATGGAGAGCTGCAAAAACCAGTCTCTGGACTGAAAACCACAACAAGGAACAACAACAACAACAACAACAGTATAAGAAGAGCACCTACTTTGAAAAAAGTCTCTGCCTCTCCTCTTACACTACTCAGCTTCTGTTTTCAATTAGTAATTTATACGAAGCATTTATGGGCTGTACCGAAAGATCCTATTTCATACCACAAGCTTTGACCATTGATGTCATCAAGAGGGCAGACACCCCAATTTCAAACATATATAATATGGAGACCATAACATCACTAAACATACCTGCAAATAAAAATAAAAATTATGAAAAATAGTTAACTCCAACCATAAAATTAAACTAACTGGATAACTAGAGTAAGTAGAGGCTTAGGGCAGGGACAAATTAAGTGTACTATGATACTGGTAACAGCACTATTTCAAAAAAAGATATTAGCCATAAATCCAAGCACAAAACTTGCTCAACATTCCACACAATGGTACGAAGAAGAAAATCAAAGGAATCGTAAATTTTGCTTTACCTTCACATGAAGGCCTCGAGACCAAGAAATCCACACACAACTTGAAAGCCCAGAACTGCAAATTTCACTTTACTAACTAAAATCTGCACAAACAACTATAAACTTAAACAGGCATACTGAACCAGTCATTAGAAAAGAGCTTTGAATAACTTCTCACCTCCCCTTCCCCCTCATCCCCAAAACTATCCCCATATACAACAACAACCACCTCCCCCCCATCTGCCCCCCCCCCCCCTCCAACTATTCAACTGGCAATTCCAGGCCTATACATATTCCTACTGTCTAGAAAACAAAAAAATACACAGTAATTAGCTGGGTCACTCTTCTGCCAGCAGTACTTGTCTAAATGAGACTCCAAGGTGGAACAGCACCTATTCCTCCTCCTTATAATGAATTTAACAGCTCCGTGAATAGCCCTCTATTGTATCCGTACACCCCTCCATTTCCATAAGGTTTAAAATGAATACTGTGATTTGCACCTAAATATTCATACCTACATTTCCCTATAGAAACTACAACCACATTCTCCTGAATGTAATCATCATCAGACCCACTGATACCCATTTGTTCTCAACCATCTAGAAAACATCGGAAAACCCATCCCCTGACAGAACAGCCCCCCCTCCCCACAGCCACAAACCTACACGAGAACCACTTGTTATAAACTTCCTTTCACCAAACTAAGATTTTTCTGTTTCCACTACAACCCTTGCTGCTAACTTTGCCTTCTACGTAATGAATTCGGAACATACTTCTCATAAAAAGAAACACCAGTCTAAGACACAATGTCATTCGGTCAAGCCTTATGCACACAGAAATCAATGGAAGACCAATAAAAAATAAATACATAATAAGTGACCAAAACAATCTGTCATATGGCCATTACAGAATTCTCAAACCGGATACCTCTGTGTACTGATTGCCACATGTTATCATGATGTCAGCAATGAATGTCAAGATTGCTCTTCTGAGAAGCAGGACTTTGCTTAACTTCATATGTTGGCAATATACATGGCACAAAATGTATTTCGTAATGCTGTGGAACAGCTATCTCCCATTCCATGTGTCTCTAGTCATCTACCACCTCCCACATTCCCACTGTCTGGCCACATAGGAGCACTCCCCTCCTGACAGAGTTCGACCCAGGACCGAAGCAATCACATTCTCTGCCAGGGTTTCGACTGCCTCTCCTCACTACCTGTAATGAGGAATATCCCACACACTCTCCTTCCCACTCCTCCCACAGTGGTATTCCACTGCCCACCAAACCTGTGCACTATCCTTGTTCATCCCTACTCCACTTATGCTCCCAACTCCTTACGTCATGGCACATATCCCTGCAATAGACCTAGATGCAAGACCCGTCCCATTCATTCTCCCACCTCCACATACTCCATTCTGGCCACAGGCATCACCTACCCCATCAAAGGCAGGGCTACCTGTGAAAGCAGTCATGTAATATACAAACTAAGACGCAACCACTGTGTTGCATACTATGTGGACAAGACAGACAGACAGACAGCCAGCCAGCAAGCTGTTGGTCCACATGAATGGCCACCAACAAACTGTGGCTGAAAGAGAGAGCTGGACCAACCAGTTGCTAAACATGCTGTCCAACGTAATGTGCTTCACGTTGGTGACTGCTTCACAGCCTGTGCCATCTGGTCCCTACACACCAATACTCTTTTATGAATTGCACAGGTGGGAACTCTCCCTGCAATATATACGACACTCCCATAATCCTCCCACCCCTCTGGCCTCAACCTTCACTAGTCCCTGTCCTTCACCCACCTATTCCCTTCCCTACCCAGACTCCAGCACTGCACAGCCTTCTATTCTACCAATGCACCCACTAGTCTTTTGCTCTTCCTCTAGTTCTCTCCTTTTCTGCTCCCACCTCTCGCACTCCCCCCCCCCCCCCCCCCCCCCCCTCTTAAACCTACTGACTTACCCTGCTATCCCTCCCCTTTCCTGCCTCAGCTACCTCCTTACACCCACCACCTATGGATTGCTTCTCCCATCAAGCACAGTTGCTCGCATTCAGGCCTCAGTAGCCAGAGATTGTGGTTTGTTGTAAGCGAGTTGTGCTTGCGTGACTGTGTACGTTCTTTCTATTTTAGAAGGCCTTTTGGCTGAAAGCTCAAAAATGTATAGCCATCTTCTTGTTTTGCTTATCTACGACTAAGCATATCCTCTATATGGCAAGTTGTACTCTATCCTTTTCATAATACTGCCAGTATTCCATCCTGGATTTTCCATTATTTGAAAAGACATTATTCTGTATAACAAACTGCCTGTTGGCTTCTGTCTCGGGTTCTTCAGCTCACGTTTGTTTGATGATGATCCTGACATTTCGCCAACATGAGTGGCTGGCATTTTCAGAGCGTCATCCTCCATTGCTGGTGGTGGAGTGGAGTCAAGCTCATGGCCACGTATTGTATGTACCTTGCGCACCAACGTCCAAAAGGCTGGTCATTTCTGGTGCCATTCTTCTCTTGCTATCTGCAACGGACGTTCGCTGCAGCACCGGAGTTCAGGAACCATTCATCTTGAGGCTTTCTTCTTTCTTGTTGAAGCTGTTCTCATGTTTGTGTATTTCTATAGCATCTCTGAACAAGTGGGTGTCATTGATCTTCTCTTCAGCCAGAAAGTCCACATCGTCGAATTTTACTGTGTGGGCAGTGGGCAGCGGGCAGCCTCACACAGCGTGTGCTCTGCCATGGCCAATTTCTTCAACTGCCCCAGCTTGCAATGCTGCTTATGTTCTGTGATTCTGGTGGATTGATGGATCATTCAGTAATTCCAGCAAAAACTTTTTCGCCAGTGCGTGGTATGCAGTACATCCCCAACATTGCAAGTGGGTTCCTTTCCTGCTTTGCTGATTTGAGGCACACTTTGATCTTCTTCGTCAGTTTATAAATATTCTTTATGCTGTGTCTGCACAATACATGGTGATTCTGTCTGTCACTCTGGGAACCTATGGCAGAAAGGCCATACCCAACATTTCTTTTTCCAATGTGTCACCTCGCCAAGTCATTGACTCTGTTACACTTCTTATGTAACTGGTGGAGTACCCATTGTTCTTCAGAATGCTTTCCAGATGTTGCATCTTGCGTCTGAGATGCTGTAGCTTACATATTAGTCTTGCTTGTGTTATGAGCACATTAATCATGTCTCTTTTTTTTGGCTCGGGCAGTGATTCGACACTTTGTGCAGATATCGGTCCGTGTTTATTAGTTTTCGAAACACACTGTGTCCCATGTTTTCACCATCCTTTGTGACCAGCACGACTAGAAAGGGTAACTCTTTGTCCTTTTCTACTTCCCTGATAAATTTTATGTTGGCATGGAGGCTGCTCAAGTGTCTTAACCAGTCACCGAGCTGTTGCTCACCATGACTTCACACAGCGAGGGGCATAATCCGTATCACTTCAGGTAGTGGGGTTACCTTCACAGTCTCAGATGTTATTGAATTTAGCATATGTTAAAATTCAGGAATAAGTAACAAATGCACATTTTTTTGTTTTCTCCAAAAAAATTTATACCTCAAGATATGGGCCTCCAAAGATGACACTGCAAATATCATTTTGAACATGCGAATTTCGGAAATTTAAAAAAAATGCTATATCTCTGTAACAGTTCTAGATATTTTGTTAGAGCTTTTTTATTTGAAAGAGAATTGTTCTATGATAACAGTGGTATCCTCCATTTGGACATATCTATCAAAGTTCTTTACTGTCGCCTTTTGATTTTTTTTTTGACAATTTACAGAAAAAAAATTTTTGTTGCAAGAATGCCAATGCAGAAAAGTTAGATTTCTTTCTGTTGATTAGTACCATGTAGTACTATATTCTCTGTAAAGGAGATCTCGCACTTTTAAATTGGACAGGTTTCATTTTAAAACAACATTTTTTTAACGTTCTGTTGTAATGTATGTCTTCACTGAAATTGTTTTGTACTAATTTCTTTGTTAATATGTTCATTTGTATTGTCTTTGTTGCAGTTATTTCTTTTCATTTTCATTGTTGCAGTTATTTCTTACACTTTGTTGTAGTTTCTTGTCAGTTTCTTTGTCATGGTTGTTCATTGCAGGTTTCTGTATTGTAGTTGTTCAGAGCTAATTTGTTTACTGAGGAAGCTTCTAAGAAATCTAAGTTCTGTGTTTTCATGAGGAATTTGCCTGTTGACACAGTTGCAGTGTGTTTTGAGAAAAGGACTGTTTGAAATGTCTTCTGACTGGGGCCACGTAGGAGAGTGAAGTATGCTGACTATTTGCATATCCATAAAAGAGTGGTATATAAGACAAACAAAAAGAACGACTTTTTTCAGGTTGGGAATAAGTGTTCTCATTTGAAGACTGTTTCAAAGTGAAGATGTTTCCAGTGACGACTTTTTGTGTTCTAAATGTTTTGACAGAATAACAACAATGATAGTATCTGAGCAAGGTGAAGCCTCCCATAGTGCAGATGATGTAAATTTTGCATCAATAGAGGAAGAATTAAATACCCTGAATCAGTCAACAACAGAGGTAGATGTTAATCCTGTTAATAAACTGTGGTCAGTGAAGTTGAATAATAAGCTCTATGCATCAAGAAAGTGCAGGGAAATTACTAAAGCTATGGATGAATACACTACAGCAAAATTGACCACTCTCTTCAAAGTAGAAATTCCATCTTCAGAAGAAAATGAACCAAAGCACTCTTGCACCTCTTGCCAGGAATTTTTCACAAATATCAATTCAGTAGTTGAATATTGTGCATCCTACAGTAAAAAGGTGCAACTTTTGACTGTTATTCCACAGACATTTTCAAAGAAAACAGTTTTGAACCACATCCCATCAGTATCAAAGTACATGGCGTATAAATCAAGAAATGTGAGGTCTGTAAAAGGAGTCTTTGGAAGACCAAATCCCTATTATGGTCATCCTGTAGAAGCAGCCCAAATTCAAATAGTGCAGTCATTTTATCTGGAAGTTAAGTGGGACTGTTCTTACCAGAGTGCCAACAAAAAAGACACTATAATTGTAACAGCTGAAGGTCAAAAAAGTTGTGAAAGTGAAGATGTACATAACTCGCAGTATTGAAGAAACTTTTGCAATTTATAAGACCAGCTATACAACTTCTCATATTGGAGGATCAAAATTTTATGCACTACGACCTAAGTGGGTAGTTCCACACCCACCTAGAGATGTCTCTTTATGTGTGTACTGTGTGAATTTTTAACTTTGTGTGGTAACTTTGAAGAACTTACTGGAGCACATGGCATGTGACACCTTGGTTGGGCGTGTGAAGTCATTAGTAATCTGTGACGTAAAGCATGAGACTTGCTTGTTTCAAGAATATGGTGGCTGCCCTGGAAAGGGAAAGTCTGTCATTACAGACTCTTGGCCTGGAAGACATAGCAGATAACTCTGCAGAAATTACATAAGCAACATGGGAGGAAAATCAACTAATTAAGAAAACTGTTGCCTTTGACAGTCTCATTGATGAACTTGGTAAATAGTCAGTGAAAGCAGTAACACACCACCATCTGAAGAAATTGCAACAACAATACATTGCTTTGCTAGCAATGTGCAAAATTCTTCAACTGCAAACAGGGGGCAGTGGAGATCATCATTATTTCTGATGGTGCTCCTAGTCATTTTAAAAATTGTTTCCAGCTGTTTGAATTGAGTAAATTGCTTGTGTCAATTGGCTGGGTATACAGTGCTACTGGTCATGGGAAGGAGCCTTGTGATGGTTTTTTTTTTGGGGGGGGGGGGGTTTAAGGGCGTTCAACTACTGAGGTCATGCCTTGTGATGGTGTAGGAGGCCTGCTGAAGCAACATGCTACAAAACATAAACTTTCCTGAACAAATACACTTGTGATTCAGAATGCTGAGGATTTTATGAGAGTCATGAAATCGTACACATCCACAGCCCTCATTCTTTTGTCCAAAGAGGAAATCGAAGAATTCCATGAGCAGAGAAAAGAAGAATGGTCCAAACAAACTACGCCTGTGAAAGGAATTCAGAAGACACATTTTTGGACTCAAAGTGATGGGCGAACTCATATTGCTTGCACTTTAAAGGGCAAGAAAGAAGAAATTTCATTTGTTCAGCCAACACCTCAGAAACAGCAGGAATATTCAGGTTCACAACCTGAGAAGGGGGATGTTTGTGGCATGAGTGTATGACTGTGACTGGTGGATTGCGGGGAGTGTAGACACCAATTACATGTTAAACGAAATTGTAGTGAACTTTATGCTACCACATGGACCAGCTGCTGGATATAGGTTTCCAGCTGAAGGACAGCAACAACATCATCAGTGCTCACTTCCTGTTCACAATGTTTTGAAGATTGTAAGTGCTCCAGTTCCTATTGGTTCAACAGGAAGGTGTCACTCTGTATGAAAGAAAGATACAGAAGCAATGGAACACATTTTTAGTTCATTGACTGGCTAATAAACAGAGTGCACAGAAGTTGTATAAATTGAAAGCTTTAAATCTTTGGACCTTTTGCATACATTTTGGACACATTTAAAATGCTTGAAACATGAGTCTCTTACACGTCTTTCAAAACCAAAATTATGTTAAATAAGGCTAAGTTTTGATTTTTATGAGCCTGTTACGTGATAATGTGGTAATGAAACAGGTTTTATGTATGGCAAAAATTTCAATTGTTTATAAAACCTGTTCAACCTAAAAGTGGAAGCTCTCCTTTTCAGGGATTGTAGAACTATGTGGTACTAATCAGCAGAAAAAAATCAAAGTTTTATGGATTGGCATTTCTGGAGGGAAAAAAAAAAAAATCCATAAATTATAAAAAAGTTCAGATTGCTATAGTAAAATAACTTTGACAAATAAGTCCAAATGGAGGATTTATTTGCAGTCATAAAGCAATTATCTTTCAAAAAAACCAACATCTAGAACTGTTCCAGAGATACAGCATTTTAAAAAAAATTTCCAAAATTCGCATCTTCAAAATGATACACGCAGTGTCATCTTTGGAGGGCTGTACCTCGGAGCAGAAATTTTTTTGGAGATAATGAAAAAATATGTTCCTTACTTAGTCCCTCATTTTAACATATGCTAAATTCAATAACATCCATGACTATGAAGGTAAGATTTTTTCCTAGCCTGCTTGAATTGATATGGACTGTGTCTTAGGTATCATCAACGTATCTACACCACACCTTTGGTTTACAAGGTGCCAAGTCCAGTGATGTGCTTCAAAATGTTCAATGAAGAAGTTGGCCATCACTGGACTAAGAGGACTACCCATAGCAACACCTTCCAACTGTTCATAGAAGTTGCCATTCCATGTGAAATAGCTCATAGTGAGACATGCATGAAAGGGCTTGGTGATGTCTTGCAGGAAAATTGAACCAATGTGCTCCAGAGAGCCACTGAGCGGTACTTCGGTAAACAAGGAAATAGCATCAAAGCTGACCAGGTTGTCATTTGGTCCAAGTTTTAGATTCTTCAATTTCTCAACTTGTTCAAATAGCTATATGATGAAAATGAATCAGAAACAATATTGCAACGCTCCTCGATATATTCTTCTAGTAATCCAGCAAGGACCCATTCAATTATTTTAGCCAAAACTACATCAGAACATGCACTCTCAAGAACAATGGCTCACCACACCCAGATGCCCATTGCTTTCTTTCCTTTGTCATGGTTCACCTTTCAAAATGAGGGCTCATCTATTTTCACAATCATCCCAGTCGTTGTCTCCCCCCGTCATTGTCTGCCACATAAACCACCTTCTTCAGAATTCTATTTTCATACAAAACAACTTTGAAATCATTCTCAGTTGTCAGTTAACTCATTGCTCAGTGTCATGACCTCATTTCTTAAATAACTGAATCTTCCGGTAGACATTTCCATCTGTGGCGATCTTCAGCTCTTCTTAACATAATGTGAAGAGGTAGCCTGGTAAACATCTCCACTTCATCCAGCCATGTACTTGCTGTTCTTCCTTGTGGTCTTCTGTGTCCTATTTTGCCTTGCAAGATGGTATTATCTAAATTATCCCTTTCTCTTCTCACAACGTGCTCAAGGAACTGGAAGTATTTATGTCTGCCTCAGGAAGGTAGATTTCTTGTATATGAATGCGTACATGCTTACATCCGTTATTGCATAGACTAGTAGTTTCTGGGACAGCATCATAAAAGCAGCTATTGAGATAAAAAAATTTTGACAACCCCCTCAATAAAGACAGCAGCTTGCACCTAAGCACAGCTTGGAACCTGGTCATCAGAAGGCTAGAGTGGACGTGTCAATGATGCAATGAAAACGTTACTATTTATGGCACTGGAGCGAGCAACAGTGATTTCACTATAGGCAGTGCGGCTATATAAAGATGGCAGCAGCAACCATTTGATAGTCACTGTTTGATAATGGCCAAGGAGCACTTGATGAAAAGCTCGTGGATTTTCAACCACTTGATGCGGCTGGAAGCCTGAGAAAATTGTCACTAGACCTCATGTAATGCTAAGTTGTTGTATAATGAAAGCATTGGTTCTTCTTTCTGTCCATGGTACACTTAATATCTTCCACCAGCACCATATCTTTAAGACATCAGCTCAGCTCTTGTCACTAGGTTTCATGGTCCAGATCTCGGAGCTGTACAAGAACACAGAAAATGTCAATGATTCCACCAAATACATCTTCATTGTTTTGGATATTACCTGGTTTTAGATGTTTGTATTTTCCCACCTCCGCGTTGCAAATGTTTTGACTTTTGAGTGAAATGCCCAGTCGATGTGCTGTTGTTTTCATGTCAATTCTACCAACCGTGAGTATTGTTTAGTTCTCGAGGTGTTGTAAAATTCCTGGATTCGTCTCGTCACTGTGCAGCCTATGAAAAGGATTGCGGAAGACTCCCAAATAAATTCCAAAGTACAGTGCAGTTTTAACACCAATATATTTCCAGGACTCTGGTGTCCGAGCCTGGTGAACTGTACCGGTTACATCACATGTACCCAAAGTTAACATCAAACGACACAGAGTTCACAACAATCAACAAACGAGTGAGCCTACAATACATTTGCTCGCAACCCTAGCCAAAAAAACAAGTGCCCCAAGGTGCCTGCGCGACCTCTATTTATACTTTTGTTAACAATTACAGACAATGAAAATTACAATTTTATGTAAAATCACAATAAAAAGTTAAACCGAATATGAGATACACATTGCTAAAAATTTACAGTCACAGTGCTGAACAAGGTGAACCTATTTTCAACTTAGTTATGAGTTAATATAACATTTTCTGACTAATTATGTTACAGGTAACAATTACATTTCTAAATTTGTTTATAACAAATCAACTAGTGCCTGAATTTTAGTGCTAACATATATCGGAGATTCAATTAACGTGCTTTATTTATATGTTCTATTTAATTTGCTGTAGTAATTTTACAATGATAGGTTTACTGGTACATCCTGACCATGTACTACATTTCTTTTGATTAGTTACAGTATTAATTTCACATTTATATTGTGTTTTTCACATAAGAACAATGTTAATCAGCAAAGCATCATTTTCGAATTATACTGAAATAGTGGTTATTTATGTATGTAATTTGGAAACAGGTCACATTACAATTGGGCAATTAGGACTGGTGTTTATCTTTAATGCTCTCCGAGGGGTTCTGGTAGAGCAATGAGATACAGTAATATTTCAGGTTCTACCGGATCTTACTAAGTTTAACCATTATTCTCGGCCAAGGACGGTTATCCATTTTATATCCATATCACACTTTCCTTTGTCGGAAATCGGCCCCCAAGAGGGATACTTCGCTTGATGGATCTTAGTAACTTATTCAGGAAGAGACAAACTGATTATTTCCTTTATTTTGTCCCCTTTTTTTGGGGGGGGGGGAGGGGGGGAGGGTGTGGCTACTCCTTGCTCCATTAATTGCAGGGCTGTGGGTCTTGTTCATTCTCCAAACTCTTTGAGGCTATTTTTGTCTGACACATACTCTTGCCATTTTGATCAACTTTAGTTTTATCCGCTTTTTATTGGATAGCACAGTATGGTCACTGCCACAGTTTGCATTAGTGTAAGTCTTAAAATCCAGAACCGACCTACGCCAATTTTGCCTCACCAAAATAAAATCAATCTGATTTCTAATCCTATCCTCAAGAGAAATTCATTTGTGGCAATGTCATGTATGATGCTGGAAAAGGGTATTACAGATAGATAAGTTGTTATTCACACAAAATTCCAATAACCACTCCTCACATTCAGTCCTCATTCCCAAGCTGTAAAACACGACCATAGGTCTCATGTGCCCATCGTCTATACTCTCACCTTTCTTCCCATTAAAATCACCCTGGATGACTAATATTTCCTTATTGGTATCTTCTTGATAATATTTTCAAGCAACTCACAAAATTAATCAGTTTCTATGTCCAATGATGCTGCAGTGGGAGTGTAAATCTGAATTTCAAAGGAGATTATTCTTTCACAAAAAGACTGATAAACCATTACATCAGTACTGAGACTCTTAGGAGTCACTGTAAAAACGCCAGTTGTACTCACACCCAGAAAAATCCTCTGTATTCTATGCTGGGGTCACAAAATGGCCATATCTTTTCTAGTGTGTCTTGTTGAGTCCAAGTGCATCTAGATCATGAAGATCCATTTTTCTCTCCAAGATAGCAAGCTTTCCTCTCTGCAAAATACCTCGCGCATTCTATGTTGCTATCCTTGTAATGATTTGCAAGGTTGATCTGTGCATTCCAAGGGTCACCTCAACCCTGTCATCCCCGGGATCTGACTGGGGGACTTACCCTGGAATCTAGTTTAAGACTGTGTTAAGCTATGGGGTTGCCTTGGGAAAATGTCAATAGTGGCTTCCCGTTGCCTTTCGCTGTTTACATTAGGCTGTCCCTAACATGGAGTCAGACACCTTTTGTAGCTGCTCCTCTAGAACACAGATGCTACATGTTTGCCTCTGGTACAACTTACACAATAGCAAAGTCCCACATTATCCACCAAATGTGCCACTGAGGGCTTCACCGTTACCCTGGCAGGGTTCCTATGACAGGATCTGGATATAGATGAATCCTTTTTTTTATTTTTATGAGGTTTACTCTCCTCCCAGTCTTCCTTCCGCATCACTTGAAAGATGAGGTCGCGGGCTTGTGACCAATAATGTGATTGAGTCCTGGAAATCAATAGTGGGGAAAAGAAGAGAAGGAAAAATAGTAGGAGAACATCGTTTGGGAAAGGAATGAAAGGGAAAGCCACCTGATACCATTAAGCTCAGAGCACAGTTTAGTGATCACAACTATTTTTTAAGAATCATGAAAGAAGGTTGTATACATGAAAGAGGCTTGAGACACCACAAGGTTTCAGATAGATTACACACTGAGATGACAAAAGTCATGGGCACCTCATAGTATTGTGTTGGATGTCTTTTGTCTGGTGTAGTGCAGCAACTTGATGTGACATGGACTCAACAAGTTAATGGAAGTCCCCTGCAGAAATCAAGACCTGTGCTGCCTCTATAACCATTCATTATTACAAGTGTATTGCTGATGTAGTGACCTCTCAATTATGTCTCATAAATGTTCGATGGGATTTACATTGGACAATTTGGGTGACCAAATAATTCATCAAATTGTCCATAATATTCTTTAGACCAGTCATGAAGAATTGTGACCTAGTGACGTGGTGCACTGTCATCCATAAAAAGTCCATCATTGTTTGGGAACATGAAGTCCATGAATGGCTGCAAATTATCTCCAAGAAACCAAACAACCATTTTTGGTCGGTGATCAGTTAAGTTGGACCAGGCGACCCAGTCCATTCCTTGTACACACAGTCTACACCATTATGGTACCACCACCAGCTTGTACAGTGCTTTATTGACAACTGGGATCCGTGGCTTTGTGGAGTCTGCAGTGCTCTCGAACTCTACCGTGAGCTCTCACCAACTGAAATTGGGACTTATCTAACAAGACACACTTTTCCCTCATCTAGGTTCCCCCCCCCCCCCCCCGCCCTGCGGGTTTGGGGGTAGGAATAGGCCCGTGGTATTCCTGCCTGTCATAAGAGGTGACTAAAAGGGGTCTCAAAAATTTCGGCCTTATGTGACAGTCCCCTCTTGGGTTTGACATCCATCTTTCTAAATTCTTCCGAAGAGCGAGCCAATTGGGGAAGGGCGCCTTACATTGTGCATTTTGTCCATCGTGCATTGAGACCTATAGCCAGCTTTACCGTTATCGCATTGCCATCCCTCTCGTTATCCATCTCTTGGGTGAGGATGCATTCCTGGGTGTCTTTTCCACTATGCACTGTCCAGTGTTGTCTTTTGCACAGGCGACGACCATGGACTTTATTGCACCTAATATCCATCACGGTAGCCAGTCTGTTGTGGTGGGGCCGCCATGTACCCTGTTGGTTGTAGCCCCCCTGACAACACAGGGATCGCTCTACTTACTGATGCCTGCGCCGTTAACTCCCCACGTATGTCAAGTCAAGGAGTAGATGCCCATCTCCCTGGTGGGGCATCAGGCTCCCAGCAATGGCCATCCTGCTAGGTGGCCTTTGCTGTGGCTGGGTGGCACCTGTGGGGAGGGCCCTTGGTCAGAGTAGGTGGCATCAGGGTGGATGACACGCAATGAAGTGTGGTACATCATCTCTTGCTGGTGGCCAGCCACCAGCAGTCTCTAAGCGTTCGAGGGCTCATTTTAAAGCTAACGTGTATGACCGCAAATTGTTCCCCTCCCCCTGGCGCCACACCATAGGAGGAATGAAAGGCTATGAATACCAGCGAAACGTATTCACCCCAGTATCTCGTCTGTACCAGAGCTGATGGGGAATCCTTTGTATCCGTGAAGCCTCAGTTCTTTGTAGAGCATTTGGAGGACAAGTTCAGGGAGGTGGAGGGTTTGTCCAAATTGCGGTCCGGTTCAGTCTTGATAAAAACAGCATCCTCTGCCCAATCACGAGCTTTGCTCGCTTGTACAAAGCTGGGGGATGTTTCTGTTACTATTACCCCCCATAAAAGCTTAAATATGGTCCAGGGCATTATTTTCCACAGGGATCTCCTTTTACAGTCCGATGACGAGCTGCGCGCCAACTTAGAGCGACGAGGTGTCCATTTCGTCCGGCGCATCCATCGGGGTCCAAGGGATCATCAAGTTGCCACTGGTGCCTTCATCTTGGCCTGTGAGGGTGACACATTACCGGAGGAGGTCAAGATGATGGTATACCGTTGTGATGTCAAGCCATATATCCCTCCCGCGATGCGGTGCTTCAAGTGTTGGAAGTTCGGCCATATGTCTTCACGCTGTGCTTCCAGCCTGATGTGTCGCGATTGTGGTGGTCCATCCCACCCTGATACTCCATGTGCCCCGCCTCCCATCTGTGTCAACTGCCAGACTGTCCGATTCTGCAGAAGGAAAGGAAAATAATGGAAATCGAGACCCTGGACTGACTGGCCTACACAGAGGCTAAGCAGAAATTTGAACGGCTTCATCCCGTGCGAATGACGTCTTCTTATGCTGCCACTGTCAATCATGCTACAGTTCCATCAGCTGCAACACTTCCAGTCAACTGTCAGCGTCGAAGGACCACACCTGCCCCCTTGATGGTGGGGAGCGCACTTCACTCCCTGTTGCTCTTGCTCCATCTACCCATCTACTTTAGGAGCAACACACCCCCCCCCCCCCCCCCCTCAACCATCGGGGACATCAGTTCCCACTTCCCAGCCGGAGAAGCATAAGACTTCTTTTGCTCCTCTCGCCAGGAAAGGGTCCCTTGGGAACCTCCCTTCCCAAGTTCAGACCGGCAGAAAAGCGGACACCCGCAAGTGGTTGAAACAACCACCAGTCGCTGGTCGTAGGGCCTCACGGTCGTCGTCCATCCCTGAGACTGACCCAGTGAAGCCCTCCCAGCCTGAACCACTGAAGGCACAATGCGAGAAGCAAAAGAAGAAAAAGGTTCCCAAGAATCCCGAAATTGCGGTGGCACCTGTCCCACCACTTCCTACAAGCTCAGTGTCTGAGGATAAGGTTGAGATTCTGGCGTCTGCTGAAGACCTGGATCTCGCCGGACCCTCGGACGCAATGGATGTTGCTCACACGGGTACTGAACGGGTGGCAGCAAGTGACCCAGCAGCGTAATCTGCCTCCCCAGTCCCTTCACGCTTTTCTCAGCCATGGAGAATATCATCCTCCAGTGGAACTGCAGCGGTTTCTTCCACCATCTTGCTGAGCTCCGACAACTTATCAGCCTTCACCCTTTCCTCTGCATTGCTCTTCAAGAAACTTGGTTTCCGGCAATGTGAACCCCAGCCCTCCATGGCTATCGGGGTTATTATAGGAACTGGGCAGCTTATGAAAGGGTATCTGATGGCGTCTGCATGTATGTCCTTCACTCCCTTCACAGTGAGTCTGTCCCTCTACAAACACCTTTAGAAGCTGCCGCTGTTCGGGTGTGGACACCACTGGCTGTTACTGTCTGCAGTCTGTATCTTCCACCGGATGGTGATGTCCCGCAGCATGTCCTTGCTGCGCTGATAGCCCAATTGCCGCCACCTTTCTTGTTACTGGGCGACTTCAACGCCCATAACCCTCTGTGGGGTGGATCTGTGGCAACAGGTCGAGGCGTCACTGTTGAGCATGTATTGGCACATCTCGACCTTTCCATTTTAAATGATGGTGCCTTCACACATTTCAGTGTGGCGCATGGCACGTACTCCGCCATCGACCTTTCGATCTGCAGCCCTAGCCTCTTACCATTTGTCCAATGGAGTGTGCATGATGACCTGTGTGGTAGTGACCACTTTCCGATCTTTCTGTCACTGCCACAGCATCACTCTTCTGGGTGCCCTTGCAGATGGGCTATGAATAATGCTGACTGGGACTTGTTCACTTCCATGGCCGCTATTGCGCCTCTTTCTAATGAAGCCATTGATGTGGTGGTTCACTCACTCACCATCGGTATCGTTACTGCCGCAGAATCTGCCATTCACCGTTCTTCTGGGTCCCCTTGGCGGAGGACTGTGCCTTGGTGGTCACCTGAGATCGCTGAGGCAATTAAAGATCGCCGGCAGGCGCTCCAGCGTCACAAGCGATATCCCTCAATAGAACAGCTCATTGCCTTTAAACGGCTGCGTGCGCGGGCCCGCCGCCTTATTCGTCAACGCAAGCAGGAGTGCTGGGAACGGTATGTCTCCACCATTGGGCTCCATATCTCTTCATCGCAGGTTTGGGCCAAGATTAGGCGCCTCTATGGCTATCGGACCCCTGTCAGTGTCCCTGCCCTCTCACTGAATGGAGCAGTTTGTACTGACTCTGACATAATTGCAAACCGCTTGACAGAGCATTTTGCTCTGAGTTCCGCTTCTGCAAATTAACCACTGGCCTTCCGCTCCATTAAAGAGCGGGTGGAACATCGGAGCCTTTCATTTCACACCTGCCATCCTGAATCCTACAATGTTCCGTTCCACAGTCCCCTAGCCACTTGCCCCGATACAGCTCCTGGGCCAGATTGCATCCACTGTCAGATGCTGAAACACCTTTCAGTGGACTGCCAGCGACGCCTCCTCGACCTTTACAACCGTATCTGGGTTGAGGGTGAGTTTCCATTGCAATGGCGGGAAAACATTGTTATCCCCATTTTGAAACCTGGCAAGAACCCATTGGAGGTGCTTGAGCGGATGGTGAGCCGGCAGTTGAGTTGGGTACTCGAGTCTTGGGGCCTTCTGGCTCCGTCTCATTGTCGGTTCTGTAAAGGCCACTCTGCCGCCGACAATCTGGTGAGCCTGGAGTCAGCCATCCATAGGGCCTTTGCCCGTTGTCAGCACCACGTCACTGTCTTTTTCGACATGCGGAAGGCGTACAATACGACATGGCGCCATCACATCCTCTGTACGCTTCGTGGTTGGGGTCTTCGGGGTCCTCTGCCGATTTTCATATGAAATTTTCTGTCACATCGTACCTTCCGCGTGCAAGTCGCAGCCTCCCATAGTTCCTCCCGAGTTCAGGAGAATGGGGTACCACAGGGGTCTGTCCTCAGTGTCTGCCTGTTATTAATTGCAATTAACGGGCTCGCTGTGGCAGTGGGAACGTCTGTCTCAGCTTCGTTGTATGCTGACGACTTCTGCCTCTACTATAGCTCCATTGGCATTGCAGCTGCTGAATGTCAGCTGCAGGGCGCTATCCGCCAGGCACAGTCATGGACTGTAGCGCATGGCTTCCAGTTTTGGGCTGCCAAGACCTGCATTATGCATTTCTGCCAGTGACGCACTATTCACCCTGAGCCACGGCTTTATCTTGACGGCGAACCTCTTGCTGTGGTGGAGACACATCGGTTTTTGGTGTGGTTTTTGATGCTCGGTTGACTTGGCTCCCACATATTCGGCAGCTTAAACAGATGTGTTGGCGGCATCTTAATGCTCTGTGATGCTTGAGCCACACCAGCTGGGGTGCCGACCGATCTACCCTGTTGTGGCTCTACCAGGCGTTAATCCAGTCCCGTCTGGTTTATGGGAGCCTGGTTTATGGTTCAGCATCCCCTTCTGCGTTGCGGGTGCTGGACCCAATTTTCCACAGCGGGATACGCCTTGCCACTGGTGCTTTCCGGACCAGCCCTGTGAACAACTTACTTGTGGAGGCAGGTGTCCCTCCACTGCAGTTACGGCGCCAACATTTACTGGCCGTTTATGCTGCCCATGTTTTTAGCTTGCCCAGGCATCCTAATATCGTCTCCTGTTCCCTCAGTCAGTCGATCATCTCCCAGAACATCGGCCCCGGTCGGGTTGTACGATCGCAGTCCGAGTCAGAGAGCTTCTCTCAGGGCTTGAGGTTTTCCCTCTTCCACCTCCTTTCATGGCCCCTCTGTGTACACCCCTGTGGTGCGTGCCCCGCCCTTGCCTTGAGCTCGAACTGGCACAGGGCCCGAAGGACTCATTCCCTCCGGCGGCCTTCCGCCACTGCTTGCTTTCCATCATTGCCACGTATCAGGGCTCTGGCGTTGTTTATACTGACGGTTCGATGGTTGCTGGTCGTGTCGGTTATGCTCTGACTCTAGGGGACCATTATGAACAATATTCATTGCCGGCTGGCTGCAGTGTTTTCACTGCTGAGCTGGTCGCCATCTTTAGTGCCCTAGAGTATATCCAATCCTGCTCAGGTGAGTCCTTCGTTATCTGTAGCGACTCCCTGAGCAGTTTACGAGCTATCAACCAGTGCTTCCCTCGCTCTCATCTGCTGATGGCTATCCAGGAGTCCCTCCATACTCTTGCCCATTGTGGCCGCTCTGTGGTCTTTCTGTGGACGCCAAGCCATGTTGAGATACCCCGCAATGAACATGTTGACAGCCTGGCCAAACAGGCCACCAGTAAACCATCTCTGGACATTGGCCTCCCAGAGACTGATTTGCGAGCGATCTTACGCCGCAAAGTTTTCAAACTTTGGGACACTGAATGGTGCAACCTGACCACGCCAAACAAACTCCGTCCTATCAAGGAGACGACGGATGTGTGGTGGTCATCCATGCAAGCCACTCGCAGGGACTCAGTAGTCCTTTGTCGGCTCCGCATTGGCCACACCCGCTTGACACACAGCCATTTACTGCGCCATGAGGACCCGCCTCTATGTCGCTGCGGGTTGGCTTTGACAGTGGTCCACATTTTGTTGGCCTGTCCCCTTTTAACTGTGCTCAGGCAGACGTTTGCGCTGCCTCATACGCTCCCTGCCCTTTTAAAATATAACACTGCTACGGCAGGCTTAGTTTTGCGTTTTATTCGGGCAGGGGGCTTTTATCACTCAATCTAAGTGTTTGTCCTTTTTATATTGATTCTGGCCTTTGGCCTACGATTTTAGTCTGAGTTTTTACTGTGTTTCTCGGTGGTTGGCTTTTCCTTTTTTTGTCTCTATGGTCGGCCAACCACTGTCACACTCTGTGTGATTTTAATTCCTTTTTTTCTGATCTCTGTCTAAGTCTTTCTTGTCCTGTGTCATCTGTTGTCTTTTCCATTGTCGTTTTTATTCTGTGTGGGTGTTTTTAAGTTTTGGAAAAAGGGACCGATGACCATAGCAGTATGGTCCCTTCAATCCCACAAACCAACCAACCATCTAGTTTCCGACCAATAAGGTCCCAAGCTCAGGAGAGGCACAGCAGGTGCTACTGTGCTGTTAGTAAAGGCTTCACATTGTCTGCTGCCGTAGCCCATTATCACCAAATTTTGGCACACTGTCTCAACAGATGTGTTCATTGTACATCCCACATTGATCTCTGTATTCATTTCGTGCAGTGAAACACTGACAACTCTACGCGAATGCTGCTGCTCTCGATTGTTAAGTGAAGGCCATTGGCCACAGCATTGTCCGTGGTGAGAGGTAATGCCTGAAATCTGGTATTATCGACACACTTTTGACAGTGTGGTTCTCAGAATATTGAAGTCCATAAGGATTTCTGAAATGGAATGTCTTGTGCATCTCGCTCCAACTACTATTCCACATTCAAAGTCTGCTAATTCCTCTCATGCAAGCAGAATCTTATCAGAAACCTTTCCACATGAGTTACCTGGGTACAAATGGCAACTGTGCCAGTGCACTGCCCTTTTATACCTTGTGTATGCAATGCTACCGTCTTCTGTATATGTGCATATTGCTATCACATGACTTTGGTCACTTCAGTGTATAAAGGTACAACAGAGATTTCAAAAACATATTTAAACTGCAGAACATTTGCAGGAGCAAATGTGGTCTCTGACTATCATTTATTAGGGTGATATCCAGATTAAAGCTGAAGAAATTGTAGAAACTTTCAAAATTAAGGAAATAGAGAATGAATAATTTGAAAGAGCAAGAGAAGAGCGATAGGTTGCTGAGACTTTGAAATGGTACATTAGACAATGCCTGAGTGAATAGGTGAAAGAAATAAAATAGGAGATGAAGAGGTAGCATTGAAAAATGAAATAGTGAAGACAGTAAAAAACACAACTATGCAAAAATACGGGGGTTCAATTTGAATCCTTGGATAACACATGAAGTATTAAGTTTAATTATTGAAAGGAGAGATTATATAAATTAAGTTACTAATAGGTAATACAGTCATCTAAAAAATCAAACATTCTTGATTTACATTCCATGTCAGTAATGGGTAAAATCTCAAGCTTCCAACAAAATCATTCATTGTCTTTGTCAGGAGCAACTGACTGTAAGGGCTACTGTTGTGGTGACCGCTTGTAGCTCATAGGTGGCTTGTGATTGGTCAACATATGTCATCAGTGTGTCATGTTGCCAGACACTTTCCACACCTGTACCGATGGTGCCAGTGCTGTCGAAGAAATGTAAACAGTTCAATATAATTCTCTGTCTCTTCTCAGCTTCAAGAGCTCACTACCACACACTGCCCAAATTATAGCCCCTGTCCTGGTTGAAGTTGTTTATGTACATTCTAATTTCTACTTCTTCTTTAGTAACAGAATACCAGTATGTAGAAGCACTGGAACAAGAATTTGCTTTTTGAGTGGAACAGAGATGACAAAAACAACAGTGGTCCCAACCCAGTATTGCCCACACCGAAACTAGGTTTATTGTGGGATTTCACTCCCTACGAGCCAAGTAAGGTCACCCAGTACCCTTAAAGAGTAGGAGTAGGTCTTTATTAGATACAATTTCTTCAGGACTTGATAACCCAATTTTCTGCGTCATTTGGTCTCTTAACACTTCCCATTGGAAGATTAGGTGTGGTACTGTTTCACCACCCTCACCAGACAGCCTACATTTAGAGGCTTCTTCATGATTTATATCCATCATGTTAGATGATTCTTAAACTTCATTAGTTTAGTTTGTCTCCTGTTCAAGCCCAAGATTATAGAACATCTCTTAAAACATCTTAGTGTTGTTAGCTTGCTATGTTTCTGTTTTTTGATCATAGTCCAATATTCTGTATGCTGCCTTCTAATTCACCTTTGTAGCTTTGATGTAATCATTGCCTTAGTGACAGTTGGAATGGGTTCCAGTCCAGTAAATGGAGTCATCGCACCTGTCTAACATTTTCCTGATGACCGGAGACTGTGTGGTACTGGGGTGCAAGACACACACATATCTCACGGGTGAGTTATGTATTGTGTGCGCTGATCTTCTTCTCAGGACAGATGGCTGCATTGATCTTCACAATGCTTCTTCTCCAAAGATTTTGTGCAGGTTAGGGAAATGATACTGAACTACTTCTCTACTTTTGAAATGATTTCTTATTCTCCGAATACTTTCATATCAACTTTGCTATATTTTATTCTTCACAATAAAACAACTACACAAGTTTCACATGCACTTTCAAGTTTCGCAAAGCAACCCACATGGAAAACCTTAGTACTTAACATATATCATTACATTCTCTTTTGGTTTTAATAACCCTTGTGAAAACAGTTCTTGCTCCTAGGAAGTCCAACAACAGACAATAAGTGTCTCTAGATAAAACATATTTCGTTTGTTCCCAACAGTCATATATATATATCTATATATATAGGGAAACATTCCACGTGGGAAAAATATATCTAAAAACAAAGATGATGTACCTTACCAAACGAAAGCGCTGGCAGGTCGATAGACCTACAAACATACACACAAAATTCTAGCTTTCGCAACAAATGGTTGCTTCGTCAGGAAAGAGGGAAGGAGAGGGAAAGACGAAAGGAAGTGGGTTTTAAGGGAGAGGGTAAGGAGTCATTCCAATCCCGGGAGTGGAAAGACTTACCTTAGGGGGAAAAAAGGACAGGTATACACTCGCGCGCGCACACACACACACATATCCATCCGCACATACACAGACACAAGCAGACATTTGTAAAGGCAAAGAGTTTGGGCAGAGATGTCAGTCGAGGCGGAAGTACAGAGGCAAAGATGTTGTTGAAAGACAGGTTGAGGTATGAGCGGCGGCAAATTGAAATTAGCGGAGATTGAGGCCTGGCGGATAACGAGAAGAGAGGATATACTGAAGGGCAAGTTCCCATCTCCGGAGTTCTGACAGTGGGAAGTGGGAAGTATCCAGATAACCCGGACGGTGTAACACTGTGCCAAGATGTGCTGGCCGTGCACCAAGGCATGTTTAGCTACAGGGTGATCCTCATTACCAACAAACACTGTCTGCCTGTGTCCATTCATGCAAATGGACAGTTTGTTGCTGGTCATTCCCACATAGAAAGCTTCACAGTGTAGGCAGGTCAGTTGGTAAATCACGTGGGTGCTTTCACACGTGGCTCTGCCTTTGATCGTGTACACCTTTCGGGTTACAGGACTGGAGTAGGTGGTGATGGGAGGGTGCATGGGACAGGTTTTACAAGGGGGGCGGCTACAAGGGTAGGAGCCAGAGGGTAGGGAAGGTGGTTTGGGGATTTCATAGGGATGAACTAAAAGGTTACGAAGGTTAGGTGGACAGCGGAAAGACACTCTAGGTGGAGTGGGGAGGATTTCATGAAGGATGGATCTCATTTCAGGGCAGGATTTGAGGAAGTCGTATCCCTGCTGGAGAGCCAAATTCAGAGTCTGATCCAGTCCCGGAAAGTATCCTGTCACAAGTGGGGCACTTTTGGGGTTCTTCTGTGGGAGGTTCTGGGTTTGAGGAGATGAGGAAGTGGCTCTGGTTATTTGCTTCTGTACCAGGTCAGGAGGGTAGTTGCGGGATGCGAAAGCTGTTGTCAGGTTGTTGGTGTAATGCTTCAGGGATTCCGGACTGGAGCAGATTTGTTTGCCACGAAGACCTAGGCTGTAGGGAAGGGACCGTTTGATGTGGAATGAGTGGCAGCTGTCATAATGGAGGTACTGTTGCTTGTTAGTGGGTTTGATGTGGACGGACGTGTGAAGCTGGCCATTGGACAGGTAGAGGTCAACGTCAAGGAAAGTGGCATGGGATTTGGAGTAGGACCAGGTGAATCTGATGGAACCAAAGGAGTTGAGGTTGGAGAGGAAATTCTGGAGTTCTTCTTCACTGTGAGTCCAGATCATGAAAATGTCATCAATAAATCTGTACCAAACTTTGGGTTGGCAGGCCTGGGTAACCAAGAAGGCTTCCTCTAAGCGACCCATGAATAGGTTGGCGTACGAGGGGGCCATCGTGTCACCCATGGCTGTTCCCGTTAATTGTTGGTATGTCTGGTCTTTGAAAGTGAAGAAGTTGTGGGTCAGGATGAAGCTGGCTAAGGTAATGAGGAAAGAGGTTTTAGGTAGGGTGGCAGGTGATCGATGTGAAAGGAAGTGCTCCATCACAGCGAGGCCCTGGACGTGCGGAATATTTGTTTATAAGGAAGTGGCATCAATGGTTACAAGGATGGTTTCCAAGGGTAACAGAATGGGTAAGGATTCCAGGCGTTCGAGAAAGTGGTTGGTGCCTTTGATGAAGGATGGGAGACTGCATGTAATGGGTTGAAGGTTCCAAACTGAACAATCCATTGCCCTCACCCACCTAATCCTTCACCTACACATCAACTCAGCCAAAGAACACACCCGTCAACTCCTATTCCTAATAAAAGTTCTCAGTCTTTCCTCTCCCACATCCACACCGGCTGTTCAGAGCATCCTCCTACAGGCCAACCGCAAATTAGAGCAGCATGCCACCCTCCACTTCAAAAAACTATCCAATCTCCTGGTTTCCCACCTCCGGAAAGGCAACTCACTCACCCTTCACAACCCTTCCAGCAAACCTCAACCTCCTCTCATTGCACACAGACCCAGTCTCTCCCATCTACTCAATCTCCCACTTCCAGCTCCACTCCCCACAAAACCTCAAAATTCCAATCAACACAATCTGGAACCACAACACCCTAATTCAGTAGTTCACCTTTCCTCCAAACCTCTCTCCCAATCCGAAACCTCTGTCCTATCCAAAGGCCTCACCTTCAGCCCCACTCCCAGATTCAACCAAACAGCCCTTGTCAAAGATTTACTGTCCTACACCCGTACTCTCTGCTGGAAATATCACTTTGCCACGAAGAAAAATGATCCTAATCCTACTCCTATTGATCCAACTCCCCAAGACACTATCCAAATTGAACCCTGCCTGGAACAGTTCCGTCCTCCGTCACAGCAGGACCACCTCCTCTTCCTCAAAATCACCCTCTCCGAACTTTCCAGGAATTTCTGACTTCCAGCCTTGCCTCTCAATCCTTCTTAAAAAACCTTAATCCTACTCCCAACATCACCACTGCTGAAGCCCAGGCTATCCGTGATCTGAAGGCTGACTGATCCATTGTCATTCTTCCGGCGGGCAAGGGTTCCACAACCGTGGTACTTGATCGTCGGGAGTATGTGGCTGAGGGACTGCATCAGCTTTCAGACAACACTACTTACAAAGTTTGCCAAGATAATCCCATTCCTGATGTCCAGACGGAGCTTCAAGGAATCCTCAGAACCTTAGGCCCCCTACAAAACCTTTCACCTGACTCCATCAACCTCCTGACCCCACCATCACCCCGCCCCCCTACCTTCTACCTTCTTCCTAAAATTCACAAACCCAATCATCCCGGCCGTCCCATTGTAGCTGGTTACCAAACCCCCACAGAACGTATCTCTGCCTACGTAGATCAACACCTTCAACCCATTACATGCAGTCTCCCATCCTTCATCAAAGACACCAACCACTTTCTCGAACGCCTGGAATCCTTACCCAGTCTGTTACCCTCGGAAACCATCCTTGTAACCATTGATGCCACTTCCTTATACACAAATATTCCGCACGTCCAGGGCCTCGCTGCGATGGAGCACTTCCTTTCACGCCGATCACCTGCCACCCTACCTAAAATCTATCTCCTCATTACCTTAGCCAGCTTCATCCTGACCCACAACTTCTTCACTTTCGAAGGCCAGACATACCAACAATTAAAGGGAACAGCCATGGGTACCACGATGGCCCCCTCGTACGCCAACCTATTCATGGGTCGCTTAGAGGAAGCCTTCTTGGTTACCCAGGCCTACCAACCCAAAGTTTTGTACAGATTTATTGATGACATTTTCATGATCTGGACTCACAGTGAAGAAGAACTCCAGAATTTCCTCTCCAACCTCAACTCCTTTGGTTCCATCAGATTCACCTGGTCCTACTCCAAATCCCATGCCACTTTCCTTGATGTTGACCTCCACCTGTCCAATGGCCAGCTTCACACGTCCGTCCACATCAAACCCACCAACAAGCAACAGTACGTCCATTATGACAGCTGCCACCCATTCCACATCAAACGGTCCCTTCCCTATAGCCTAGGTCTTCGTGGCAAATGAATCTGCTCCAGTCCGGAATCCCTGAACCATTACACCAACAACCTGAAAAAAGCTTTCGCATCCCGCAACTACCCTCCCGACCTGGTACAGAAGCAAATAACCAGAGCCACTTCCTCATCTCCTCAAACCCAGAACCTCCCACAGAAGAACCCCAAAAGTGCTCCACTTGTGACAGGATACTTTCCGGGACTGGATCAGACTCTGAATTTGGCTCTCCAGCAGGGATACGACTTCCTCAAATCCTGCCCTGAAATGAGATCCATCCTTCATGAAATCCTCCCCACTCCACCTAGAGTGTCTTTCCGCTGTCCACCTAACCTTCGTAACCTTTTAGTTCATCCCTATGAAATCCCCAAACCACCTTCCCTACCCTCTGGCTCCTACCCTTGTAGCCACCCCCCTTGTAAAACCTGTCCCATGCACCCTCCCATCACCACCTACTCCAGTCCTGTAACCCGAAAGGTGTACACGATCAAAGGCAGAGCCACGTGTGAAAGCACCCACGTGATTTACCAACTGACCTGCCTACACTGTGAAGCTTTCTATGTGGGAATGACCAGCAACAAACTGTCCATTGCATGAATGGACACAGGCAGACAGTGTTTGTTGGTAATGAGGATCACCCTGTAGCTAAACATGCCTTGGTGCACGGCCAGCACATCTTGGCACAGTGTTACACCGTCCGGGTTATCTGGATACTTCCCACTTCCCACTGTCAGAACTCCGGAGATGGGAACTTGCCCTTCAGTATATCCTCTCTTCTCGTTATCCGCCAGGCCTCAATCTCCACTAATTTCTAATTTCAATTTGCCGCCGCTCATACCTCACCTGTCTTTCAACAACATCTTTGCCTCTGTACTTCCGCCTCGACTGACATCTCTGCCCAAACTCTTTGCCTTTACAAATGTCTGCTTGTGTCTGTGTATGTGCGGATGGATATCGACAAAAGCCATGAACATTGGATGAACTTCGAGAATCCATCGTACATTCATGTGCAAATTTCCAACTGAACACGTTGCAGTTAGTACTTCGTGCTGCAGTTCTGCGGCATCGTTTGTGTGTGGGTGTTAATGGTGACCATTTCGAACACTTACACTGATATCTTTAAGTTGAACTTTAAGTTACACTTTCACCAAAAGTGAGACAACTCTGTCAGTTAGTTTGCAAGTTATGGACTATGAACAGTGGATACATTTTTGTGGACCCCTCTGTATAAAACCTGACAATGCTAGTGGAATGGAGAATTCGAACTTGCCAGAATAATCTCTACAAAATGTATTACCTTTGTCATGATACTGCCCTTTTCCTTTTAGGCACAGTACCTATACCTTACATATGGGTTGATACTATGAATGTTCTTCCTACTTCAGTTTTGGTGGGTACTCCCCTTTAAACTTCTTAATCTACTATGATACAGGTTAGTCCCCTTCTTGTTGCCCCTGCCCACACAGTATAGGTCAGCCCTTCTTGGGTCTGCCTACCTGCCCTTTTCCATCCAATAAAAGCTGGGTGCACCGTCCTCCTCGTTCCTGAGGAGGCTTCATGGTTCATTGCCCTAGTATATGTCTTTATGTATACTATAACTTAAAACTACTTGGAAATATTAAAATCCACCTCACTCTCCACTCGTGCTTCTTAATACTTCGCTTTGAGTCCTCCATTATATTTCCATTCTTACACTTCCAATGGACACCACACATATATATGTAGATTTAAATATATATAACTCTTACTTATGCTATACTTGTCCCATTATCCTACAATCCTTCAGAATAGTTGTTCAACCGACATTCCTTGAATGATTATCACAATCCATTCTCCTCTGGCTTGCTCTACTTAATTACTCACACTTCCTTCTTAGTTGTACATGATGTATATTCTATTGTACTTTATATATATTATGCAAAGTCATCGTGCTTTCTTTCCCCCTCCCCCTCCCCCCCACCCAAAAAAAAAAAAAAAAAAAAAAAAAAAAAATCCAAATATATTTCTGTACACCTAGGTATACGCTGTAGCATGTTCATAATGAACCACAATGTATACCTATTTCTCCAATGTACACATACCAATCTAATACCATCATAATAAACATTAATCCTCATAGTTCTCACATATATAAGCACACCAATGTACATGCCTATATGCGATTTGGAACCATCACCGTAACTAACAATGTGTGCATACTTCCTTATGTGCACGTACTTCCCCCTACAACACTTGACAGTTCTCACATTATCTCAAACTGTACTTTTCCTATTTGTGTCTTTGTGTGTATGTGCGTGGATAGTCATGTAGCCTAATTCTCCGACCCACTTATGTAAAATAAGTTGAAGGTTGTAGGAAACCATGGAAAATAAGAAGGACTTCAGCGATAGAAGTGTAAGCATATGGAAAGAGGGAAAAATAGACTGGTACTCAGACAAGAAGTAACAAAGGAAAAAATAGAAACGGTTGCTAAGATCGAAGAAGTGAAAGAAGATAGCTCCAAAGACAGGAAACTCTTCCCACCCACCTTCCCCAGGATCCCTACTTCGCCGGTACTTGAGTGAGAAGCCGGAGGAGGTATGATATTAAATGTCTTCTGCAGAGTGAATATTCTCACCTTTTCCTTTGAAGTCCCCCAAGAAAGATCTTAGCAACTCATATGGAATGGCAAATGGTGAAGAATCAGATACACTTGTCAGCGAGGGTTGTTTGAAAGGTGTGTGTGTGTGTGTGTGTGTGTGTGTGTGTGTGTAGTGTTAGTCATATTTATACCTACACTATCCACCCCTTTCAAAATCAATATAAACCCTCCCCATCTACATCTTATCTCATAAAAGGTATAAATTATTCTATACACTATAATCAAATAGTTATTTCATCAGTCACATCATATTATATTATTCTTAAATATAATACTCTATTCTGTTCATTCCATTTTGATGCCACTCTGTTTACATAATACCGTCATATTATACCTTCTACTAGAATATTATTCTGTTTGTTCAATTTTATGTTTAGAGATCACTGTTTATTCGTGATTCTCTTAAATTAGTCACAATCTTTTAGTCAGATTCGGTCACTTAAATACTAACATGATAGGATAGTTTAAAAGGTTATGAATAGATTACAGAATAGTTGAAGATTTGAAGGGAATTTGGTGTAGGAAAATTTATGTGGAAGTAACACTGAAAACAACTCAGGAACCAATGGTCGTCACTCCGCCCATTAACACAGAATGTTAATGTTCCTGGGGAACAGATGTGAATCCGCCTGGATCCCATGGATGTGATACTAACATCACTTGAGCAAGCACAAACCAGTACTTCTCATTAAATTTTGAGTGAAAGTCTCCCCACTGAAAAAACAATCACCACTTTATTTGGTAACACAACATCAGGTAAACTTAAACTGTGCCGCGCGGGATTAGCCGAGCGGTCTCAGGCGCTGCAGTCATGGACTGTGCGGCTAGTCTTGGCGGAGGTTCGAGTCCTCCCTCGGGCATGGGTGTGTGTGTTTGTCCTTAGGATAATTTAGGTTAAGTAGTGTGTAAGCTTAGGGACTGATGACCTTAGCAGTTAAGTCCCATAAGATTTCACACACACACACACACACACACACACACACACACAGTTATTCTGTTTTCAGCTTTGTCATTGACAAGTTTGAATTTCTTGCACAAGTTGTCTATAACCTTGTTAGTATCATTAGGTTTGGAAAAAGCAACAGTCACAGGGTTTCCGGATATTATATTCTCGGCAACTTCTTGATCTATAATTAGCTCAGAAGGTTCCACCAGACTACTTACATTTATCATGTCAAAGTTGCCTAGTTTTTCCTTAAAATTTCTCTCTACGTCATCAACTCGAGTGTTGATGCCTAGGGATCATCTTATCCTGTCTTTCTACACTATCTTTTGAGGTATGTAATCTTTATTTCACTGCATCAAACATAACAATGCATACATTCCGAAATGATCCAGATTTTTCATTAAGCTCTGATTCTACGTTGTTGTACTTATATTAAGCATCAAATTTTAATTTCTTAGTTAAATCTTGAAATTGCACGCCCTGTCTCTGGTTAAATTCAGTAAATAGTTGTTTAACATATTTAAAGAACTTGTTAGTTCACTCTTCAAATCTAACTTCAGATTCTTGACTTTATTATTCAGAATGTCAAATTCAGTCTTTAGCAAACTTGTTTTTGTTGCCTGACTGTTTAAGGTTTCAGTTTGGTTGCTTAATACCTCACTCTGAGCATTTAATTTGATGTTCAATTGTGTATTTACTGATTGTAACTTAAGACTTTGAGCACTTGAAGTTTTATTCAATTTCTTTCTTAAAGAGACACTCAGTTCCTCTCTCAACAAAGCATTATGAGCATTTAGTTCTTATCTTAAAGAAGATGAATCTGCTCTCTGTTCATCTAATCTAGTATTTCATTGTATACTCTGAGCTTTGATTAAATTTATTACTTCAGACAAGTCTGACATTTCCTTATTCACTGTCATGGCCATGGCTGGTTCTGAAGTTTCTCCAACTTTCTGAATATTATCCATTTCTCTATTATTTTTCAACATAGTAATTGTCTAACCTAAAATACAATATTGTGTACAATAACTACACCAATGGTTTATTGTCCTGCAGTTCTTTCAACTTTACCAAACAGTTATTGGTTTTTGCTCACCTGTTGTAGAGGTCTAGGCTGTGTCAGTGAGCGGGTGTAGAATCAGCACCGGTTAACAGCACGGGCGCCGGCAGTGTCGAACGTTGGTTGCGGCCTCGGCTGGATCGACGTGTGTGTGAGGACTGCTTACTTCCCCATACCAAATCTCCTTAGTCGAACTATTCTCTGTGTCTTCCTTTGTTTGGTGCTTATTAACTTTTTCACCCTATTTCACTTTTAGGCGGAATCCAATTCTGCATACCAGTTTCTTTTTCTTGTTACTCTCGGTTGCTATGGCAACTCAGTATCTTCTTATCTCGATTTCTGTTGTAAAATTCCCACTTCCTGTGGGTCCTGTTACTTGGGTCACCATGTTCTAACGTTTTCCTGATGACTGGAGACTGTGTGATACTGAGGTGCAAGACTCACACGGCTCTTGTGGGTGATTTACGTATCGTGTGCAGCCGATCTTCTTCTCAGGACAGTCGGCTGCGTCGATCTTCACAATGCTTTTTCTCCGAAGATTTCATACTGGTTAGGGAAATGATACTGAACTACTTCTCTACTTTTGAAATAATTTCTTACTCTCAGAATACTTTCGTATCAACTTCGCTATATTTTCTTCTTCTTATTCACAATAAAACAACTACTCGAGTTTCACATGCGCTTTCAAGTCTCGTAAATCGACCCCGTCTGGAAAGCCTTAGTACTTAACATATATCATTACAGTCTCTTTCGGTTTTAATAACCCTTGTCAAAACAGTTCTTGCTCCTAGCAAGTCAAACGACAGAGAATAAGAGTCTCTAGATAAAACATATTTCTTTTGTTCCCAACAGTCACTACTATTTCACTGCCAAAGAGTAGCCCTTGATTACTCCTTGTACTGGACAAACAGCTTCCAAGACGTGCGCAGCAACCACTTGTCAGTGGCGTTAGATCGCCACAACTTTAGTCTTCTCGTAACACATGCCCGTCCTGCACATACATAAACCGTGGTGCAGTAGACACATTTCCACTCTCACACACTCATCCTTAAAATATCGTGTGTTCAAGATGGTGAAATTCGAGTGTCTCTTAGAATTTACTCTGAAATTCTCGAGGCACTACACCTGTCCTGGTCAGCTTATCAACTTGTTCATTACCACTAATTCCTGAGTGATCAGGGACTGCAGCAAGTTAACCTTGTTGTTTTCATCTAGTCTCACAATGGCTGTGTGTCAGTCTACAATGATCTTGATCTCATTGCAAGGGCTAATAGAGATTTCAGAACTACTTGGCTGTCTGAATGCATGTAGATGCTATGTTCTTTGTAGTGCCTAGGCGAATTCTCCTCTGTGTGCACACTTATCTACCTAGAAATATCTACCTGGAATACTGTGACTAGATTCCCTAGAGGGGTTGCTCTCTCCACTCTAGGCTGTGCACTGCAAACCCTGGCCCCAACGATTCCATCTCCTACATGATCTCATGGTTCGTTTTTCCACTGCTCACCACTTCTAATTGTTACATTAAAAGTTTTTTTGAAGCTGCTGGGAGTTCCTGTATTGTCAGTCAGCATTCCCGTGACCATTCCTATATTTACCACATTTCCTCTATTGATGTGGGGTTCTGGTTATCCTAAGGGTATCCAGTTATTTCAGTTTTCAGCCTATATGTCCCTGCTTCTGCCTCAGTTGTAACTCAAAGTTGTAATGTGGACAAGTCTAGCTTGGTCTCCATCCCAGCAGTGGGTGTGCTGCTAATCCCCCCATTATGGCTAAGAAGGCTAGTCTCTGGACCTTGCCAAGATCCTTAGCAGCCACCTTCTGTTGTATTAGGTTCATGTAGAAGGTCATAGCATTTTCGTTTTGCATGTTGGTATTCCTGTTGCTCTGTGTTTATTTATCAATTGTCATATTTTATTTGTAGTTCACTGTTACCATTTGTGTTTGTATATTGTCATTTTGTCATTTGGAGATAGTGAGAGGAGCTGTGGACACTAGAAAATGCAAGAGCAAAGTTGAGAAATCAAAACATTTCTGACATATTCTTCTGTGTGAGTTCAGTTGATGGAAAACAGCAGTGGAGGCAGCGAGAAACATTTGTGCTGTGTAGGGTTAATGCCACTGGACAGTGCATGGCAAGAAAACGGTTTTCTTGTTTTAAGGGGGATCATTTTGACATTCAGGACTCTTCACATTCAGGAAGATCTTCGGGGTTTGATGAAGATCATTTAAATCAATTAATCCACAGTGATTCTCGTCATTATACTTGTGAACTGCAACTGTGATGAACTGTGATCATTCCACCACTGTGTGACATTTACGTGCAGTGGGGAAGGCTCAAAAATTATGTGTAGGGGTAGTGCATGTTCTAAGCTAAAATCATAAAAATCGCTGGGTGGCCATATGTGGATCTCTGCTTGACTTGTGGACAACACCGACTGTTCCTATCCTGGATCATTACAAATGATGAGAAGTGGTGCCTTTATGCTAACATAAGGAAAAGAAAGTAGTGGTTGAGCACAAAGCAGCAACTTCCTGTACAAAGACCTGCAGCCATCAACAAAAGATAATATTATACATATGGTGGAACAGTGACATTATGCTTGCTTTCCCGAAGTGTAACCATCACTGTTGATGCTTATTGTTAACAACCGAGATGCCTTGCAGATGAAATTGAAGAACACTGACTAGAAAAACTGCATGAACTGATGCTTCTCCATGATAATGCCCACCTGTGTTCTGCTGGACTGACAGAAAACATTATATAAGAGTTAGGAAGTCATTCCACACCCATCTTATTCATGTGATCTTGCACCCTCAGATTTTCATGTTTTCCACTATCAATTGAGCAACCTTTAAATAACTTTCTTTCCGGATGAAAATACACTCCGAACATGGCTCTACAAGTTCTTCGCCTCAAAACTACATGATATCTACTGTCGTGGAATCGAAAAGTTACCCCATATTGGCAGACTTGTAAATTGTGAAGGAAAATGTATTATTGGTATCTAATGTCTCTGTTATATGTATCTGTTGTATTTATTAAACTTATGAAAAAAAGCTACAGGCTTATGCACATACCTAATACTTTGTTCTGCCATACTGTGGCCCTATAAATTCATAGGTCTTGTTACAGTGTTGTATATCCAATGTACTCTTGGTGTTTCGATCCATGTTTTTTTCACAGGCTCTTCTAGTGCTCATAAGCATACCTTTCACCTTATAACTCGTATTACTTATGTGAGGGGTCCATAATAGTTTTGCACCCATGATTACACTGGATGCTTCATTACCTCTTCTACAAGCAAAGTTACGTAGAGAAGCTTAAGGTTCCAGTATGTGTCTATCTTGGCTAGGCTTCCTTGTCAATGGTACTACAACTGTTTTCTTGGGACTGACCCTTAGATCCTGTTTCCTGCACCAGTTTTTCACTATGTTCAGTGCACGTTGTGCCTTTTTTACAACAGTAGGCCTATAGTAAATTTGTCAAGTAGTATTATGACTAAGTCATGTGTGTACCCTTGTTTCTATTGAGGTTGAAGTTGAGTGCGACAGTGAAGTCATCAGGTCACATATAACAGTTGTAGGTAAAACAAGTTAATTGTTGGATGTTTTTACTGGCCATCTGATTCTGCTGTGACAGTTCTAGAGTCATTCAAGGAAAGTCTGTGGTCAACAGCGTGTAAATATCCATATCACGCAATACCAGTTGGAGGCGGTTTTAACCTGCCAAGTATAGACTGGGATGTCTATGGATTCACTGCAGGGTGAACAGGCAGACAGTCATGCAAAATACTTTTTAACACTTTCCTGAAAACTGTCTTGAGCCGCTAGATCGACAGCCCACACACAATGGAAATATCTTAGACCTTGTAGCTACAAATAGTCCAGACCTTATTGACAATGTCAGTATAGAAATGGTGAATAGTGATCATGATGTCATTATAGTAACTATTGTTACAAAAGTTAATAAATCAGCCGAGGAGCGTGTTTCCGCTAGACACAGCAGATAAGCAGTGGACTGTGAATTGGCATCACTAAGTTCCAGTAAGATGGATTCGAGGAATTATGGGCAAAGTTTAAGCAGATTGTAAATCGTGATCTGGAGAGTTATATGCCTAGTAAGTGGATAAAGGATGGAAAAGACCCCACCATGGTTTAATAATGAAATTCAGTGGATGCTGAGGAGGCAGAGGCTGCTGCATTCTAGATTCAAAAGGGAATGCATAAATGATGACAAGCAAAGGTTAGTAGAGATTCATGGGTCTGTGACAAGATCTTTGCACGAAGCATACAACAGCTACCACTGTCACACCATAGTAAAAAGATCTGGCACAGGACCCGAGAAAATTCTGGTTGTATGTGAAATCATTAAGTGGGTCTAAGACCGCCATTCAGTCCCTTGTTGACTAGTCTGGTGTGGCAGTTGAAGATAGCAAAATGAGAGCCAAAGTTTTAAATTTCAAAATCAAGAAATCATTCACACAGGAGAATGGTACAAACATACCGTTATTTGACCATCGGAAAGACTCCCTTATGCATGACATAGTAATAAGCATACCCGGCTTAGAGAAACAATTGAAATTTCTTTACTTATTTATTGCAATACATATTGCGTAGATCCAGTTCTGCATGTTAAAGCATGGATGTGGAATGAGTCAAAAACATTTAGTTCATTATTACATTAGTTTCCATAAGGACAATAAACAAAGATTAATAATAAAAGTTGGAAACACAATCGGTAAGATAAAATTACACTCACGAGCAGTGTTCCATATAGTTTCCATAAGGACAATAACAAAAGATTAATAATACAAGTTGGAAACACAATCGGTAAGATAAAATTACACTCACAAGCAGTGTTCCATATACAACATTCTGATTTTGTCCAAACAATTTTTTACAGATCACCAATTAATCTGATTAACACAGCAAGATATATTGAGGCAGGAATAGAGAATAGTATTTGGGAAATAGAATTAGCTATCTCTGCTGTAGAATTCTTCTAGGTAATAGAAGCTTTTTTCAACTTTTTTTATCTTGTAGACACCTTTATATTACTTGGAAGTATAATGAAGATTTTTGTGCGTGTGTATTCACACCTTTTTGCACCAAGGACGGATTTTTCAGGTCACAGTGTATGTCACATTTTCTCCTTGTGTTATGATGATGGTACATTTCATTTGTTTCATATTGAGAAGGATTGTGAAGCATGAATGTCATGGGTGAAAAGATATATTGTGTAGTAGTGGTTAGGATCCCTATTTGCTTAAAAAGATTGAGACATGAGATTCTTGGAGGCACTTCACACAAAATTCAGACCTTTTTCTGACTTGTAAAAACCTTTTTCGATAGTGGTGAATTGCCCCAGAAGATTATTCCATAACACATAAGTGGATGAAAGTAGCCAAAGTAAGCAGATTTTGAGACATTGATGTCTCCAATTTTGGCGATTATCCGAATGACAAATGTTGCTGAGCTGAGCCTTTTCAGGGTTTAGTGGATGATTCGAAAATAAATAAATCATCAGGTCTGGATGGAATTCCAGTTTGATTTTACAAAAAGTATTCTATGGAATTGGCGCCTTACCTACCTTGCATTTCTTATGAATCTTTCGCCCAGTACAAAGTCCTAAGCAACTGGAAAAAGTGCAGGTAACTCCTGTATATGAGAAGGGTAAAAAAACAGACCCACAAAATTACAGACCAATATCCCTACCTTTGGGATCCTGAAGAATCCTTGAACATATTCTCAATTCAAATATAATAGACTTTCTCAAGACAGAAACTTATGTTTACGAATTAGCATAACTAGTTTTAGAAAGCATCACTCGTGCAAAACTCAGCTTGCCCTTTTCTCACATGGTATGCTGAGAAGCATGGATGAAGAGCAACAGGCAGATTCCACATTTCTAGATCTGTGGAAAGTATTTGACACGGTGTCTCATTGCAGGCTGTTAACGAAGGTACAGGCATATGGAATAAGTTCCCAGATATGTGAGTGACTCAAAGACTTCTTAAATATTAGAACCCAGTATGTTGTCCTTGACGGTGAGTGTTTGTCAGAGAGAAGGTTATCGTCAGGAGTGCCCCATGGAAGTGTGATAGGATCACTATTGTTCTCTGTATAGATAAATGATTTGGCGGACAGGGTGGGCAGCAATCTATGGTTGTTTGCTGGTGATGACATGGTGTATAGTAAGGTGTCAAAGTTGAATGACTGTAGGAAGATACACGACAGTTTGGACAAAATTTCCAGTTGGTATGATGAATGGCAGCTAGTGCTAAATGTGTAAAAATGTAAGTTAATGTGAATGAGTAGGAATATCAAATCTTTAATGTTCAGATACAGTATTACTAGTGCCCTGCTTGACAGTTAAGTCATTTAAATATCTGGTCGTAACATAGCAAAGTGATATGAAGTGTAACGAGCATGGAGAACTGTTGTAGGGAAAGTGAATGGTCCACTTCAGTTTATTGGGGAATTTTAGGAAAGAGCGGTTCACCTGTAAGGGAGACCACATATAGGATGCTAGTGCAACCTATTCTTGAGTACTGATTGAGTGTTGGGGATCCATACCAGGTCGTATTGAAGGAAAACATAGAAGCAGTTCAGAGGCGGCCTACTAGATTTGTTGTTGGGAGGTTTGAAAAGCATGTAAGTGTTACAGAGATGTTTCAGGAACTCAAATAGGAATCCCTGGAGGGAAGGTGATATACTTTTTGAGAAATACTATTGAGAAAATTTAGAGAACCGGCATGTGAAACTGACTGCCAAATGATTCTACTGCTGCCAACATACATTGTGCCTAAGGACCACGAAGATAAGATATGAGAAATTAGGGCTCATTTTTTGGGGGCATATAGATAGTTGTTTTTCCCTCGCTCTATTTGCAAATGGAACAGGAAAGGAAATGACAAGTAGTGGTACAGGGTACCCTCTGCCACACACCATATAGTGGCTTGTGGAATATATAGGTAGATGTAGAAGAGTAGCCTGTAGTATATAGCCCTTCAACAAAGTTATTCATCACTAAGTTCTCTACAGCAGCGGGGACCGAAACTCCGGCATTGATCAGCATTTCTCTATTTGTCCTGGTGGCTTCTACCCTTCTTCTGCTCAACATGGTCTTAATTCAGCTACATATAGTGGTTTCAGTGCCATACTCTTCTTTAGCTCTAATCAAGGATTCAAAAGTCATATTGCTAAAAGCCTCCTCATTAGCCAAGAAGATATGCATTTCCTGCCTTCCGAACAAGTTGGTGAAGTGCTGTTTCACACGACATTCCTGGTTGATATACATGTTAGTTTACACATACAGGAAACTCAGTTAGCCTTCTTTCCCCAACATGCACATTAACTAGTTTTTCTAATATCTTTAAAAGATACAACAGACTGATCGGTCTCGTATCTGTAGTCTTGACATAGTCAGTTTTCCCTGGAATGAAAACAACCTTCACTGCCCTCCAAGCATTAGGAATGATACCTGCTGCTAGGCTAACCTTAAGACTTTTGACTTTTTGAAGGCATTGCCTCTAGATAGATAGAAAGTGGTTCTGTGAATAAAATTGATATGATGATGAAGATGATGACGATTATGATGTGATAGGTGACTACTTTAGTGAGTCAGGCTAGCCATGTATCAGCCTTAAGGGTTTTAGAACATGAGGAAATGAATTCCCGGGCTTCCTAATGTACGCGGGGAAGGGATTCCTCAAGACCTATAATTAGTAATACAGGTGCACCTACATACCAGCTGGCAAAATGTTCAAAACACATTCTGAATGAACATCTGGGGAAATGCAAAAAGCACTTTCTTAAATGCATTCAGTGTGTACATTTTGTGTCTGAATAGTAGTAGTAGTAGTAGTAGTAGTAGTAATAATAATAATAATTCCCGTGGAGGCCCGGGAAAAGAATAGGCCTCCGGTATGTTCTGCCAGTCGTAAAAGGCGACGAAAAGAACAAACCACTAATAGGGCCAACCCCCTTTTAGTGTGATTAGTTGGTTCAGGACAGAATTAAAGAAGCCGCGGACAAGCACTGTCATGGTCGGGGACGACGCTTGAACCCTATGCCCGCCCACAATGGTAAAGACACTGCTAGCCAACTGGAAAATGATTTAAATCCAAATAGAGGTGTTTTGCAGGATATGCTTCCTGCAACCACCCTAGAAGAAAAACAAAGACAGAGAATGAGATGGTCAGATGAAGTTAATCGACACCTCATGTTGTGTTATTACCAAGCAACAAACCTAGGAACCAACACAACTGGATACAGATCACAAGTATACACAACATTTATTACCAGATACCCAGAATTAAAATTTTTAACAGAACAGTGACTAGCTGATCAGACCGTGTAATAATAAAAAATAACAGGATACCCAAGTCAGAATTAGAAAACATCAAACAACAAGTACAACAAATACTGGAACAAAATAATGTGCAATCAGAAGAAGAAGAAAATACAGTAATGGACTCAAACATCCCAGAGCAAACAAACAAAGGACAACACGCATCAATTAAACAATCAGAGGAAAACAAAATCTTAAGGCAGCCACCAGAACAATCACAAATAGGACACGAAGTGACACATGTTAGATACAGAAGAAAAATTTCTGCTGACATATATAGAAAACAAAGACACAAATACCGACATTAGACCATTCTTGCATAGACCGCCAAATAACCCACAAGTCGAAACAACAATAAAAACTATCAACACAATCATACACAACAAAATAAATGAAAACACAACTATGGAAGAGTTACAACTACTGGTTTATATAGAAGCACTCACTACACTAAATATACACACTAGGCAGAGATCAGAACCAACCAACACACAGAAGAAACCCACAAAACCAACATGGCAACACAGGCTACAGATCAGAATAGAAAAACTGAGAAAAGACATCGGACAGCTAACACAATTTATAAGAAATGAAATGTCAGAAAAAAAACTAAAAAGGTTAGGTAAAATCTCACAACAAGAAGCGATAGAGCAATTAGATGAAAAGAAGCAGAAATTACAAGCATTGGCCAAATGACTTAGAAGATACAAAAAAAGTGAAAATAGAAGGAAACAAAACCAAACATTCAACACAAACCAAAAGAAATTTTACCAGATAATAGATAACACACACATTAAAATAGACAATCCACCAAACATAACAGACATGGAACACTTCTGGAGCAACATATGGTCAAACCCGGTACAACATAACAGGCATGCATGGTGGATACAAGCAGAAACAGACACATACAAGATGATACCACAAGTGATAATTTTGCAACATGAAGTCACCCAAGCAATTAATTCTACTCACAATTGGAAAGCCCCTGGAAAAGATAAAATAGCAAATTTCTGGCTAAAGAAGTTCACCTCAACACATTCACATCTAACTAAATTATTTAACATAATAGAGGGAAACATTCCATGTGGGAAAAATATATCTAAAAACAAAGATGATGAGACTTACCAAACAAAAGCGCTGGCAGGTCAATAGACGCACAAACATACACACAAAATTCAAGCTTTCGCAACAAACGGTTGCTTCATCAGGAAAGAGGGAAGGAGAGGGAAAGACAAAAGGATGCGGGTTTTAAGGGAGAGGGTAAGGAGTCATTCCAATCCTGGGAGCGGAAAGACTTACCTTAGGGGGAAAAAAGGACAGGTATACACACACACACACACACACACACACACACACACACATACACACACACACACATCCATCTGCACATACACAGACACAAGCAGACATTTGTAAAGGCAAAGAGTTTGGGCAGAGATGTCAGTCAAGGCGGAAGTAAAGAGGCAAAGATGTTGTTGAAAGACAGGTGAGGTATGAGTGGCGGCAACTTGAAATTACTTCCTCACATCCTGCCCTGAAATGAGATCCATCCTTCATGAAATCCTCCCCACTCCACCAAGAGTGTCTTTCCGCCGTCCACCTAATCTTCGTAACCTCTTAGTTCATCCCTATGAAATCCCCAAACCACCTTCCCTACCCTCTGGCTCCTACCCTTGTAACCGCCCCCGGTGTAAAACCTGTCCCATGCACCCTCCCACCACCACCTACTCCAGTCCTGTAACCCGGAAGGTGTACACGAGCAAAGGCAGAGCTACGTGTGAAAGCACCCACATGATTTACCAACTGACCTGCCTACACTGTGAAGCTTTCTATGTGGGAATGACCAGCAACAAACTGTCCATTTGCATGAATGGACACAGGCAGACAGTGTTTGTTGGTAATGAGGATCACCCTGTGGCTAAACATGCCTTGGTGCACGGCCAGCACATCTTAGCACAGTGTTACACCGTTCGGGTTATCTGGATACTTCCCACTAACACCAACCTGTCAGAACTCCGGAGATGGGAACTTGCCCTTCAGTATATCCTCTCTTCTCGTTATCCACCAGGCCTCAACCTCCGCTAATTTCAAGTTGCCACCACTCATACCTCAACCTGTCTTTCAACAACATATTTGCCTCTTTACTTCCACCTAGACTGACATCTCTGCCCAAACTCTTTGCCTTTACAAATGTCTGCTTGTGTCTGTGTATGTGCAGATGGATATGTGTGTGTGTGTGCGCGAGTGTATACCTGTTCTTTTTTCCCCCTAAGGTAAGTCTTTCCGCTCCCGGGATTGGAATGACTCCTTACCCTCTCCCTTAAAACCCACATACTTTCGTCTTTCCCTCTCCTTCCCTCTTTCCTGATGAAGCAACCGTTCGTTGCGAAATCTTGAATTTTGTGTGTATGTTTGTGTTTGTTTGTGTGTCTATCGGCCTGACAGCACTTTTGTTTGGTAAGTCTCATCATCTTTGTTTTTAGATATAAATTATTTAACAGTTACACTGCAGGCCCATACACATTCCCTGATACACTTACACATGGAATAACTTATCTGAAACCTAAAGATCAAGCAGACACAGCAAATCCAGCAAAATATCACCCCATAACATGCCTACCGACAATATACAAAATATTAACTTCAGTCATTACACAGAAATTAATGACACATACAACACAGAATAAAATTATAAATGAAGAACAAAACGGCTGTTGCAAAGGAGCACGAGGATGTAAAGCAACTGATAATAGATGCAGAGGTGACATATCAAGCTAAAACTAAACAAAGGTCGCTGCACTACGCATACATTGATTACCAAAAAGCTTTTGATAGTGTACCCCACTCATGGTTACTACAAATATTGGAAATATACAAAGTAGATCCTAAATTGATACAGTTCCTAAACATAGTAATGAAAAATTGGAAAACCACACTTAATATCCAAACAAATTCAAATAATATCACATCACAGCCAATACAGATTAAGCATGGAATATACCAAGGAGACTCATTAAGTCCTTTCTGGTTCTGCCTTGCTCTGAACCCACTATCCAACATGCTAAATAATACAAATTATGGATACAATAATACTGGAATGTACCCACACAAAATCACATATTTGCTATACATGCATGATCTAAAACTATTGGCAGCAACAAATCAACAACTCAACCAATTACTAAAGATAACAGAAGTATTCAGCAATGATATAAATATGGCTTTTGGAACAGACAAATGTAAAAAAAATAGCATTGTCAAGGGAAAACACACTGAACAAGAAGATTACATATTGGATAACTACAGCGACTGCATAGAAGCAATGGAAAAAACAGATGCCTATAAATATCTAGCATACAGACAAAAAATACGAATAGATAATACAAATATTAAAGAAGAACTAAAAGGAAAATATAGACAAAGACTAACAAAAATACTGAAAACAGAATTGACAGCAAGAAACAAGACAAAAGCTATAAATACTTATACTATACCAATATTGACCTACTCATTTGGAGTAGTGAAATGGAGTAACACAGACCTAGAAGCACTCAATACACTTACACGATCACAATGCCACAAATATAGAATACATCACATACATTCAGCAACAGAAAGATTCACATTAAGCAGAAAGGAAGGAGGAAGGGGATTTATCGATATAAAAAACCTACATTATGGACAGGTAGACAATTTAAGAAAATTCTTTCTAGAATGAGCAGAAACTAGCAAAATACACAAAGCAAACACTCATATAAATACATCGGCTACACCACTGCAATTTCATAACCACTTCTACAACCCTTTAGATCACATAACATCAACAGATACGAAGAAAGTAAATTGGAAAAAGAAAACACTACATGGCAAGCACCCATATCATCTAACACAGCCACACATCGATCAAGACGCATCCAACACATGGCTAAGAAAAAGCAATATATACAGTGAGACGGAAGGATTCATGATTGCAGTACAGGCTCAAACAATAAACACCAGATATTACAGCAAGCATATTATTAAAGATCCCAATACCACAACAGGCAAATGCAGACTTTGCAAACAACAAATAGAAACAGTAGATCACATCACAAGCGGATGTACAATACTAGCAAATACAGAATACCCCAGAAGACATGACAATGTAGCAAAATAATACATCAACAGCTTGCCTTACAACATAAACTTATAAAACAACACGTTCCCACGTACAAGTATGCACCACAAAATGTACTGGAGAATGATGAATACAAATTATACTGGAACAGAACCATCATAACAGATAAAACAACACCACATAACAAACCTGACATCATACTCAGCAATAAAAAGAAGAAATTAACACAACTAATCGAAATATACATACCCAATACAACAAAGATACAAAAGAAAACAGGAGAAAAAATTGAAAAATACATCCAACTGGCTGAGGAAGTAAAGGACATGTGGCATCAGGATAAAGTTGACATTATACCAATTGTACTATCAATTACAGGAGTCATACCACACAATATCCACCAGTACATCAATGCAATACAGCTGCATCCAAACTTATATATACAACTACAGAAATCGGTAATTATTGATACATGTTCAATTACCTGAAAGTTCCTAAATGCAATATAACATTTACCATACAGTTAAAAGGAAGTCACACTTGATCAAGGTCCGCGTCACTTTCCATTTTTGACCAGACATAACATCTGAGAAAAGAAAGAAATAATAATAATAACAGCTTGTTTAAATCAGCATTTAGTACTCTGCTTTACTTCCAAATACTGCAGTTTAAAGACATGTAGCATTTGAGAAGCATTTGTATGTGTGTTATGGAATTGATTGAAGAGCTATAATAATAACAAAGTTGCTCAACTTTGACATCAGCACTTACAAAATCAGAGGGTGCATTCACCAGTGATAGTATTTCACTTAGCACTGTGATTGTGAACACAAGCTTGCAGACTATAGCTATGTGAGAATATAACTTAAAAGAATACAACCATTTCTGTCTATGTCTCTGGGACATCAGACTTTCTTTAATTTTTTCTTAGTGCATCGGGAGGTGGACCTTTCCCATTCTGCCTTGACTTACTCATCCTCCTAAAGTTTGACAGTCCAGCCTGAGGACACTTGAACTGTGCCAGATTTTTTATAGATGGCAGATCAAGTCTGCCTATGAATGAGCTCGGATGTCCCCCGTGGTTGGTCAGCATATGAGCCCATCCATGAGGCCAAAAACTAAGACGTCTCCTGTGTTTAACATATCATGAAATTTTCTATGATTCCTTGCCAGTTTTGGAAGTGTAATTTTCATACTACTTTATTCTTTGAAAGTTAGTTGAAAAAATTGAAAATTTGTCTATGGAAAGGCATAAATACTTTTACTGAAATGTTTTTGGATTTGTGCCTGTCGTGAGGAAGGTCTGCATACTGATGGGATGATCTTTCTCTTGGGAGAGCTCATTCAAATTGTACACATTGTGGAACATTTCCACATGGAGTGAAGTTCTATGATCTCTCAGGTTTGATCAATGTGATTGGTTATCGCTGTGTTTTCAAGTGTTCAGCCAAGTAGTTGGTTCCATTTTATATTCATAATATTGATGACTGACCCAGCTGTCTTTTTTTAGGCACTAGGAACTGTGTTCTCAGTGCAGCACAATACATTCATTGTGGACCTGCATATCACTTACAAAGGCACCCGTATTTAGATCCAACATCTTCCAAAAAGAGAGTAACAATCAAAGACTGTGGGAGGATAGGGAAACTGTAGTTCTGCCAGCTGTCAAGGGTAGTTCTGTGGTCCTAATATCACATGTGGTCTACAAAAACAAGATTTATTATCTTTTGAAAGATGTTGCCTACATATACATAGCAGTCAGTCCTAAGAATAAAACCGAGAAGAAGATATTACTGTAACTCTTCAATGAGTCAGGCTTCCTATGTAACACAATTAAGGATCTTAGAACAAGAGTAAATGTGTGATCATGACTACATGATCTTTGTAACACACACAAGGAAGGGATTCCTCCAAGATCCGTGGTTATAATGTAATTGGATACATAAAAAATCTACTCACCAAGTGGCAGCAAGAGAACAGGTATGCATAAATCTCGTCTGATGCAGACCCCAACTATTAGTCTTTCCTTCTCATCCCATCAGGTAATTCACCCCTGACCCAAGACTCTGGGCAAATTTTCTGAAATCTATCATTTTCTTAAACCTCACCAGTCCTTCACCCCTCTTCCTTCCTCTTCAACCCTTTTGCCAGATGAAGGAGCCACTGAAAGCTTGCAAATTCTAATATCTTTTATATGTGTGTTCTCCTGCCGCCGCTTGGTGAGTAGATTTTTTATCTGTCCAGTTACATTATATTTTCAGAGATTGATTATTTTGGTTGATAAGATCCATAATTAATAGTATTTCAATGAAAAAATCAGTTTTTGGTAATATAATGTAATTGGATAGATAAAAAAATCTACTCACCAAGTGGCAGAGGAGAACACACCAAAGAAAGGTATTACATATGCAGGCTTTCAAGCCAGTGTATTCTTCTAGCAGAAATGTTGAAGGGAAGGAAGAGGGGTGAAGAAAAAGGACTGGTGAGGTTTAGGAAAAGAGTTACTGTTCAGAAAACTCACCAGAACCGTGGGTCAGGGAGACTTACCTAATGGGATGAGAAGGAAAGACTGATTGTTGGAGACTGCACCGGAAGATATTTCAAAACCTGAGAGCTTAAAGGTGGAAGATTGGGTAATACGCACCGCAGAGATTACTGCTAAAGAGTCCTGCATGACTTAATAAGAGCTAAAAGCTAAGCGCGTCATATGTGATAGAGGTGGGAGGGGTATGGTGAAACATCGAGAGGTCAGAAAATGAAAGATGTATAAAATGGAGTGAAGAAAGGAATGATTACTGTGAAGAAATGCTGAGACCTGAAAAATTAGGAAGAATTAGCATACATGGGTGGCGAGAACCAACATCATATTGTAGCTCCTACCAGCTGTGGAGCTCTGAGGAACTTGCATCTGGGGGAAGAATGCAGATGGCACATGTAGTGAAACAGGCACCAAGGTCACGACCGTCATGATGTAGTGCATGCTCTGTAACAGGATATTGCATGTTGCCGCACCCTATACCCATCCCCATTCATCCTAACTGATAACTTGGTAGTAGTCATGCCAATGTAAAAGGCTGAACAGTATTTGTATAACACCAGTCGTTTTCTTCAACCCCTTCCTTCCCCTGCCAAAGGAAAGAGCCTCTGAGTCCAGAAGCTTGTGAACATAATACCTTTTGTATGTGTGTTCTCTGGCTGCTGCATGGTGAGTAGATTTTTTTGTCCACACGCTTACATCGTAGTTAGTAATATTGGCACACCTACATGCAAAATACATATTCTCAGCAATTATGTGGGGAAGTGCAAACACCAAATGTGCAACTCCACTTACTTTTTACACTGCCTTGGTCAATTTTTGCTCAAGGAAAAGGGTATTATGGTCAGTTTTAATGTGGTTACCTCTTAAACTTGAGTCTCAGTTTTTGAATCCTTGGAACTGATTGCAAAAGTTCAATGATTGTTTCACTCTTTAGACCTTTTTTCATGTCATGTATTTCTTGTTTGATGTAAAGTATTAGGAACAAACTGATGGCATGGCAATTGCTTGTTGTGACACATCTATACATGGAACACTTTGAACCAAGTGCACTAGAGTTCAGCAGCTTCAAACCAATGTGTTTCTATCGACATTTACACATCAAATTTGTGGTGTGGCCTCGTAGAACAAAAAACTTGAAAGGTTTATAGAACTTTTCTTATATAAAATTTGTGAAGGAACTTGAACAAGAGGGCCATCCACCTTTCTTCAGTGATAGATTTGATTGGTCATTGTCAGAATCAACAACACTTGTGGAAGCGGGTAGGAGTGGAAAAAAAAAAAGGTCATGTTTCGTTTATTTGCCTTATGCAGACCCAATCTCTGTGACAACTGCTAGACATTACGGAGTGTAGACTTTCTTTGAGTGATTCTGAAACAGTCAGGGCAGAATTGGGTGGCTGGTAAATGCATCTGATAATCAACATTACTTCACTTAGACCTGTTACATACATCCAGATAACCCCACAGTCAGACTCAGTTTCAATCTCAATACACACAATATTTCTGTTGACAGCAGTGACACTTCCCCTCCTATTGCAACTAACCTCCCTTTGTGATATATGGTCCATGCCTTGCTAAGTATTTTGGAACTTTCCAATTTCTGTTTCAGCCGTCTCTCGGTTTTTAGAATAATTTGAGCTCAACAACTTTCCTGGAGGGCCATAAAGCCAGTAACTTTGTACGCAGTCTGATTTCACTCTCTGTGTGTCGACTGGTGAGTGTTCATCTCAGGACCTCAAACTGCACTCGGCTTGAAACCAAAGGGCCCTGAGCAACTCTGGATACGATATAGCAAATTGTGAACTCTGCTTGCTCCTCCTGTCGAAGGTCAGCAGTCTTCCCTTCTTTTGCCAGTCACCCGTATGAGATGAGGATGACCTCAGAACCCAAACGACAGACATTATTCGTGACAACATAAGAGAAAACTTGCAGACGACTGCAAGATGCACCCTCAGTAGCCACAGGCAGGACCGTGTCCACATCTCGGATGATGCCTCCCAGCAGACTTACCGAGCACACATTGGATTTCTTTCGAGACCTGGATGTTATGTCCGTAAGGGGCTCCATAATGCATCTAACATTGGAGCTTCTAATAACTAGCATTCCTTTGTCCCTGCTTGCCTGCACAGACCCTGCTGAACGAGTGGCCTCTATGCCCATTCATTTGAAATAAATGATGTTCATTTGTTGTCTAAGCAGGATGCTAACAACTGCGTAACTGTTCTTTCCAGCATCAAAACTGTCCTAGCCTTCTTGATTGATTTATGAATTTTAATAACCACCATCACTGTGATGTCATGATAACTAATCCCAGTCTCTCTACTGACACTGTTGATAAGGTCAGATCAGTTTGCAACTACAAGGTAGCTGATGACCTCATCCCAATTGGGGCTTTACATTATATTCTTCATTCTGTTTTGATCTCTTGCAATTTGAAGGAAAATCCTATTGGGTACCAATACAAAAATGACAGAAATGACTTAGCAAATTCACCAGCAGAAAATGCATGTATGTCAAACTATGGCTTTGAACATGAATGTCTGTATGTCGAAAATAATTACATAACCCAGTCAAGTAAAACACCGTGATCAAAGGAAATATATTTTCAGTCATGCAGATTCAAGGATGTAGCATTAACCGGGTTTTGCATATGACGTTGCCCAATATCACTGGGCTCTCTCTCTTGCTGGGGATAACCTGTGATATGAGTTGGCTGTGCTGTGATATTATTAGCATCACCCATATTATGAAATTGTGATTTGTATTCTGACAGCAGATGAATGCTGTGGCCCAGTGATTTGCCTTCTGTTAAGACAAAAAAATTGTGTTTTTTCTGAATGACTAGCCATACTGTTTCAAAGTTGATAGTAGTGTGTGTCAGGTGTTTGGTACATCCCTTCAGTGCTCAGTTAGATATGGTGTTTGTCTTCTTGTTATTACTTTTTACATATATTTGATACAAGAATTATTTCAAATGAAATCTTGATGAATGGATAGAGATATGGATTACAAGTGGTTAGATAATTAGTCAAGGAATGTAACATGACATTTGATAAAGTCAACAAGAATTTTGTGTTGGTTATGATCTAAGATCACTGACCAAGTGCTAGGTGAGACTTTAATGCTGTTTTTCAGACAAATGTTCGAATCACAAAGGAAGTAAAAAAAATTACTCCTTGCTGTTGAACTAAGAGTTGTAAAGAATGTAGAAAGTTGTGTAACTATCATTCTCATTTGTTCCGAATCTCATCTGATTGCAGGAAACAAAGAAAAAGTTTATTATTGTTGGACCATAAATTAAGAAAGACTAAATGTATTATCTGTTGCAGGAGGAAGGAAGAACTGGATGGCAGAAATAATCTGGATGAGGGTAAAATGGAAAATGCAGTTGCAGCCTCTGTAATAAAACAAATAAACAGAATTTTACTGGCAAATTTATCACCTTTTATTCCACATCTTCTAACAGCTCAGGTGAATCTCGGCAACTATTTTGTCATTCGCCCACAATCCCATGTTTTGTGTGCGTGCGTGTGCATGTGCATGCGTGTGTGTGTGTGTGTGTGTGTGTGTGTGTGTGTGTGTGTGTGTGGGCTCATGTGCGTGCGTACACGTATGTGTGCGTGTGCATGTTTTGTTATGTTTCCTGAAAAACTAGTTCAATGCAGCCACCTTCATCAGGGAGGTAGCACTGATCCCCCCTGCAGCGTTTGAGGTGGAGAGGCGGGAAAGACTCTCTCACTTTTAGGTTGCTCATTCTATGTAGACAGAAGTGCAGCACCCCCTTGCTTAAAAAGAAGGGGTGAGGGGGCGGGTTCTCCTTCCATGGAAAAGTGACAGCGAAACAAATTTGAATGCAATAGCTCCTGTCTTCCTTTTTGTGAACATATCATCTTGGGACTATTTTACTAAGTTTGTGGACATTCTCATCCTAAGGCCCTTTTCCTTGGTAACATGTCAGTTAGTTCAGAATTGTGGGAAAACTACTTTTGTGGGGGAAATTTGCGTATCAGAATTACCAGCTCATTAATTATACGTGCAATCAGCCTGTGATTGTGGTTATTTGGTATATAATCTCTTCTACAATTTGAATTTGTGCTTGGATTTAATATTAATTAAATATTTTGTAACTCCTCTGTAGAAAAGCTGGGTAAAATGGTCGTTGTAAGCTATCCACATGTGTGAGAGCCAGAAAAGCCTCTTCTTAAAGGGAGGTATTGAATCAAATTGGGATGGGGGTGGAGGAAGGAATTTATTGCCCAACTTGACTAAAACAATAAATAGGTTGATGGTACATATCCTGAGGCAACAAGGAGTCATCGATTTTGTAATAGTGGAAGGAGAGAGAGAGAGAGAGAGAGAGAGAGAGAGAGAGAGAGAGAGAGAAGTGTGTGTGTGTGTGTGTGTGTGTGTGTGTGTGTGTGTGTGTGTGTGTGTGTGTGCGGGCGGGCGCACGCACTTATGTGCATGGGGGCCAGAGAACAATGCTTGACTACAGGAAACAGATTCAAATGGATGAAGCAATTATGCAGATACGAATAGGCTTGCACAGTATAGATGTATGTGGAGAGCTGCATCAAACCAGTCTTTGGACTGTAGACCTCAACAACAACAGCAGGAATTGCTAACCTTATTCCACAATCGTCAGTGTCAGCCTCTGCTGCTGGATGAAGGTATATTACAACACTAAGATGTTGTGGCTAAGTAAACCACTCATGATTGAGAAATTAGTCATTGTAAAATCCCCACTACCAATGTCCCGTGAAGAGCTAGAGCTTCAGCAGTGAACTGTAGAAGAAAAAATGGCTGGAGTCTTCCAGAATTGGGGAAAGAGCTTACACGAAATATATCCATCACATCCACACAACACTGCTATTACAGTTGCTAGTATTCAAGAGGCTTCAGAACCCCCATTGCATGATTAGCTTCGGTCATGGCTGAATTGAGAAATATATGCATTACATTGAACTTACATAATCTACTGTTAGATCTGCTGATACTTCAGTATAAGCCGGCTTCAATAATGTTGTTATGCAATAGAAGTAAAAGGTATATACTTATACATGTTTCTAGTGATCTTGGACCTCCACCTATATTATAGACTTGTCAATGAAGCATTACATTGTAGTGAATTTGGTAACAAGTTGTAAACTACTTAACTGATTGCAGTATGTTATTACTTATCAGGGAAATAGTGCTGGCTATATAAAATTTCTTACATGAGATTTAAAGAGAACTCTGAAGCAGTCTCAAGCAGTATAGGCTCACAGGCGCAACGAAAACAAATTACTACTGAAGGCAGCGTGCGCATGCCACCCCCCCCCCCCCCCCCCCACCCTCCCCACACACACACCGAAATGCGCCCGGCTGCAGCCATAGTGACACTGATTGTTTCGAAGTAGTTGCTTAGGTAGACGAATGTGGAGGGAAATCTTTCTTGCCAGCACAAGGTCCTCTGAACAATGTAGATGGGAATGATCCTTCCAGCATCTCTTCTGTCCTTATAGTCCCCTTCCCGTGTTAAAATGCTTTAATGTTGTTGTTGTTGTGGTCTTCAGTCCTGAGACTGGTTTGATGCAGCTCTCCATGCTACTCTATCCTGTGCAAGCTTCTTCATCTCCCAGTACCTACTGCAACCTACATCCTTCTGAATCTGCTTAGTGTATTCATCTCTTGGTCCCCCTCTACGATTTTTACCTTCATGCTGCCCTCCAATACTAAATTGGTGTTCCGTTGATGCCTCAGAACATGTCCTACCAACCGATCCCTTCTTCTAGTCAAGTTGTGCCATGAACACCTCCACAGATCTATTCAATACCGCCTCATTAGTTATGTGATCTACCCATCTAATCTTCAGCATTCTTCTGTAGCACCACGTTTCAAAAGCTTCTATTCTCTTCTTGTCCAAATTATTTATTGTCCATGTTTCACTTCCATACATGGCTAAAGACCATACAAATACTTTCAGAAATGGCTCCCTGACACTTAAATCTATACTCAATGTTAACAAATTTCTCTCCTTCAGAAATGCTTTCCTTGCCATTGCCAGTCTACATTTTATATCCTCTCTACTTCGACCATCATCAGTTATGTTGCACCACAAGTAGCAAAACTCCTTTACTACTTTAAGTGTCTCATTTCCTAATCTAATTCCCTCAGCATCACCCGACTTAATTCGGCTACATTGCATTATCCTCGTTTTGTTTTTGTTGAGGTTCATCTTGTATTCTCCTTTCAAGATACTGTCCATTCCATTCAACTGCTCTTCCAAATCCTTTACTGTCTCTGACGGGATAAAGGAACAGTAATGCAGTGAAAAGTGTGTTGGTGCCTTGTTTTGCACTAAAAAAAAAAAAAAAAAAAAAAAAAAAAAAAAAAAAAAAAAAAAAAAAAAAAAACAAGGTACCTGGAAAAGTTACAAAATTTCCATTGCCATCATAATACTCAAAACAAACAACAGATGATTACTAGTTCACCCTGTAAATGTATTGCAGCTATCTGATGGGGAAAAAATGATTAAAATTGGTAATGGCAAGAAACAGTTAAATGTTTTTAAAAGATGTCATCAAATTAGTGGTTGGTAATTTCAAAACATGTGTTATCATGCAATCGTCATAACCTCAAAATGTTATCTACGGACAAAATAGCTTTTTGCTTTATTTCACTCTTATTGGTTTTGAATGTTTTTATTCACCAGGTGCACATTTTTACAGTTAATGATGAAACAAAATAAAACTGTAAACAAAGCAACAGCAAATTATTTTATAGTTTGATTTGGTATTGGTATCATTTGTGAAAATATGTGCATTTTCTGACAAGGGAAATGAAAGAGCCTGAAACTGGTAAACGATAATAAAATAAATTTCAAAACCTAACAGGTAACTGTTGCTTTAACTCTTTCCTAAAGACAATGTTTTACATTCCCCAAGTTAAAAAATCTTTTCACATTTAAACTGTCACTACTTATACAGGGTGTTTATAAAATGAGTGTAAATAAAAATGTGAGGGCTGGTAGACTGGGTCAAGCAAACAACTTTCACATAACAATCCATGGCCATATACCTTAGTAAGAGCAGACATTGCCTGCAGAGGGAGTGACTGTTAAAACTAAGTTTTAGAAAACAGCCACAAGTAGCACTGTATTTTTCATTACCTGTTTCGCTCTTCAAATGAACAAGAGCATCATCAGAATATACAGTTTAAAGTTGGCTGACAGCATTGAATATTGCATTTAAAGTTGGCAGACAGCTCTAAAGGTTAAACTGGCTGTACTGTAATACTTAAACTTACGTTTAAAGTACAGTAGTAAATGATGAAATTGACAGCACCAAAGATGAAATTGGAAGGAGCACTTTCTTTGGGAGGAAAGGGCGACATGCACCGCACTTATGCGTCAGCGGGTGGGAATGCTCTCACTGCTCAATGGTTATATATTCAGTGGTTTCTAAATCCTCGGGTGCCAGAGGCATGCATTTTCACTGTCATCCACAGACCCCCAGGAGAGACTGGTGCACTTGAGGTGAGTTGTACACTGACAGGGTATTGGAATGGTGCTGTTGCATTTATGCCATACATTGAAACTCGACACATTTGTTTTGTGATACAGGTGCAAAGGCCGGTTTTACGCAGTCACCAATACACACTGTGTACACCAGAGCTCAAAGAGGATGCATTAGCAGTGCTGCAAAAACGTGCCCTCAACAAACTCACATAGTGTTGCTCGAGAAATGGGTGTAAGCCATTCCATGGTCTGTTTCACTCTTACTGCCTTCAGAAAGCTCAGACCCTTAATCCAGAAGATGTTAGACATCGCATTGACTTCTGACAGTGATTTGTGCAATAGTGTGCCATTCAACCTGAATTCCCATACTTTGTACTTTTTACAGATGAGGCATCCTTTACAAACGAAGTTGTGTTCAACAGCCAGAATCAACAAACACGGGTTTGGGAAAATCCTCATACTGCTTTTGTTTGAGGTCACCAAGAGTGTTTTGCTATCAGCGTTTGGACAGGTTTGGTAGGCAATAATCTGATTGGTCTTTATATGCTCTCCAGATGACTGAACACAGACAGGTACTTAAACTTCGTAAGGGAAACACTGCCAGAGCTTTTGGAACGTGTCTCACTCAACATGCCATAGTGCATGTGGTATCAACATGACTGTACATCTGTGTACTTCCCGCATGCGGTGCGAAATCATTTGGATGAGACCTTTGGTGAGAACTGGATAGGGCATGGCTTCCACATTTCCCTGACTTGATGCCCCTTGATTTTTTCACCTGGGGCACCTGAAATCTGTTGTTTACGAAATACCTATCGAGATGGATGAAGACACTGATAGGATGAATTATGGCAGCCTCTGATGCAGTCTCCATCTTGTCAGGGGTGTTCGAAAGGGTGCAATGGTCAGTTGGGCACTGGTGCACAGCATGAATTCAAGAATAAGGGTGTAATTTTGAGCAGTTTTCGTAACTGTTTGCAAATAAAGGTCATGAAACGTAAACACTACCTCTCTTTTACCTTCATGTCACAAAGAAATTGAAAATGTTGTCCGGCAGACATGCTACAATGTCAACTTGGATGATGGGTTGTATGTGTACCTTCTAGACAGCGCTCAATGCTGTTAAGTGATGCCTACTGCCAAATGCTAAGGGATGCAGATGTAGTTTGCTATGTGACAGTTGTTTGTTATGACCCACTCTACTAACCCTCTCATTTATTACATTCATTTTAGAAACACCCTGTATATAGACTGTGAGATTAGAGGATTATTTTTTACAATGAAAAGCTTTTTTTAGAAGACTAACAGTGGTTTCAAAACCGCATCCAGATTGTTTTTGATAACTTGTAGGAGAAAGGCTTATATTATACATTTTTTGTAATTCCCAGTTTACTATTTTATGTTTGTGTACAATTTATTAATTATCTGACTGGAATGCACTCCAAACTTTTGACAGGAATCCAAAGCCTGAGTGGAATAATTTTCATATATTGTTTCACAATGTGTATATCAAAGCTCATTTGTAACTGACTTTAATTATTAGTTACATTTCTCATATAAATGCAAGTGATCAGGGCTATGTTTAAAGATTTCCATCATCCTCAAAAATCCTATTAAAGATCAGCTATATGTACTCGTAACTGCAGTTGTAACATAGTGATATACTATACCACAGTTAAATTGAAAAAAGTTTATTTGAGATTAATGCTTTTATTTTAAATGAAAATGTAATCTTGTTTCAGACAGAACTTCCTGTGGCTACTATAGAGACTCAAATGTTTCAGGTTGACTTTGAACCTCGTGTAGAAGCATTTTGGTTCGTTGGAGGAATGGAACCAAGTAGACGACAACGTAAAGGAAGAGAAGGCATGAAATTTCTTACTAAGGAAGATGTGGAAAGGCCAGCTGATAGGCCGGTACAGTATTTTGGCTCACCAGTGCTACAACTGAGGCATGAACTTCCATTGCCAGTCGTCGATACTGAGAAACTGCAACCAGAAGGAGTCTCATCTATAGAACATTTTCAGTTTGATCCTAGAGTCTTAGGTTATGGCTTCACCCATCAGAATGGTACTACTATACCAGGTAAGGGACATATCAGTACCTTTTGGTGGAATTTATATTACTGAAACATATGGAGAGAAAATAAGCTTTAATAGGATTACTCATATGTTTCTTCTACATTGGAAATTCTCACCTTTTTTGTGCCATTGCTTGCAGCTCATGGTAAGTGTAACAATTAAAATAATTGTCATAAGAAATCAAACTGTATTTGAAATGGGAAAATTAGACAAAAATTATCATTCATGTGAGATTTTTTGTGCAGTGGCTTTTCCATAGGTGGCTGACATACATCAATAACTCACCAAACTGTAAGTGAAACTGCTCTTTACGTGGAAGGTGGAAACCACTCCACAAAGAGTGTGTGGTGCCAAAGTCAGTGCTCTCAAGACACAACTTAAAAGATATGAGAGTGCAGAAGTTGTACTTAGTAACCAGTGTAGTCTGTGAACATTATTCTGACTGGGAAGAAATCACATATGGTGTTCCACAAGAGTCAGTTTCTGGTCCACTGTCGTTCCTCATGTGTAAAACGATCTTCTATATAATATACAACAAGCAGAATTAGTTATTTTTGCAGATGACAGTAGTATTGTAATCAATGCAAGCATACATGCGGAAACAGAAGAAACAATAAACAATGTTCTTAAAAGTATAATTGAATGGTTTCCTGTGAATGCTCGCTCTCTCTCTCTCTCTCTCTCTCTCTCTCTCTCTCTCTCTCACTCACTCTCTCAGTTGTAAAAAGACACAACATATTCAATTCAGTGTAACACATGGTGAGGAAATAATAAATGGGGCAGAAACTTCAAAAGCCTTCGGTGTTCATGTAGATGAGAATTTAAACTGGAAAAAGCACATTTTGAAACTCCTAAAACAACTTAGTTCACCCATGTCGGGACATAAAATCATTGCAAAGCTTGAGAGACAAATCAGTAAGTTGACATATTTTTCATATTTGCATTCAGTAATGTCATATGGGATAATGTTCTTCATTGCTCAAAAACATACTGTAAGAGAAATATGTGGTGCACACCCATGACCATGTTGTAGAAATCTGTTTAAGAAGTTGGGCATTCTGTTTACTGCTCACAGTATAATTTTTTCCCTAACAAAGTTTGTTGTAAATAATCCATTGCAGTTCAAAAGGAACATTGATGTATGTAATTACCATATCAGAAGCAAAAATCCATATTGAAGGGTATCTTAAGCATAGAAAGGGGTGAAGAATGCTGCATCAAAAATTTTTGATCATTTATGAAGTGATATAAAATATCTGACAGCTAGCAAAGTAAAATTTGAAAAGAAACCAAAAAAACCTCTCCTTGGCGACTCCTGCTGTTCTGTAGAAGAATTTTTATTACTGTAATGGTATAAAAAGATGGTGAGTGGGAATTAGTAACTCACATTTGTAGATACTAAAAAAAAGCTCTTTATAAATGCTCTGCATGTAGCCATATTTAAAAATTAAGTTGTGGTCTTAAGTTGTGTATGTAAAATGACTAATTCCACATCAATACGATTTATCTTGTGGATGATCCATGGAACATGAAACTAACTACAGTCTATTCAGAATGACAAAGCATTTACCATGTCAGTCTCTTGTGCCAAAATTTATAGGATCAAAGACAATCATTCCTTCTTTTTTTTATTTTTGAAGTGAAAGCCTCCTGTAACTCTTGCTACAGAAGATTACAGCACATGTAAAATGAAAGTTGATTAACAGCTGCATACATCCCTCCAATTAAATGAATCTAAAGGAATGTGGAACAAGTCAGGGTATCATTAACATGAGACAAACGAACCATATTAACTTCATTTCTGCACTACCTTGTTGTTGTTGTGGTCTTCAGTCCTGAGACTGGTTTGATGCAGCTCTCCATGCTACTCTATCCTGTGCAAGCTTTTTCATCTCCCAGTACCTACTGCAACCTACATCCTTCTGAATCTGCTTAGTGTATTCATCTCTTGGTCTCCCTCTACGATTTTTACCCTCCACGCTGCCCTCCAATACTAAATTGGTGATCCCTTGATGCCTCAGAACATGTCCTACCAACCGATCCCTTCTTCTGGTCAAGTTGTGCCACAAACTTCTCTTCTCCCCAATCCTATTCAATAGTTATGTGATCTACCCATCTAATCTTCAGCATTCTTCTGTAGCACCACATTTCGAAAGCTTCTATTCTCTTCTTGTCCAAACTATTTATCGTCCATGTTTCACTTCCATACATGGCTACACTCCATACGAATACTTTCAGAAATGACTTCCTGACACTTAAATCTATACTGGATGTTAACAAATTTTTCTTCTTCAGAAACGCTTTCCTTGCCATTGCCAGCCTACATTTTATATCCTCTCTACTTCGACCATCATCAGTTATTTTGCTCCCCAAATAGCAAAACTCCTTTACTACTTTAAGTGCCCCATTTCCTAATCTAATTCCCTCAGCATCACCCGACTTAATTAGACTACATTCCATTATCCTTGTTTTGCTTTTGTTGATGTTCATCTTATATCCTCCTTTCAAGACACTGTCCATTCCATTCAACTGCTCTTCCAAGTCCTTTGCTGTCTCCGACAGAATTACAATGTCATCGGCGAACCTCAAAGTTTTTATTTCTTCTACCTTAACAACATACTTTCACTGTAGTGCTAAACAGTGTTTGTGCTTATGTTAGCTATATGTAACGTACTAAAGTATATGGACAATTACTACTCTGAAAAAAAGATGCTACTTCCCTAACCACATTAAATAGCCGCTGTGTATTTCTTATTGGTAAATTGATTTGTACTTGATTACAGCACTATTTCTTAGCGAAAATTGTTAGCTACATCTGAAAATACAGAATCCTGTTTAAAATATAGCACTACTTGTGATGTTGGTTTCACTGTTACACGTCCTGTAGCTAACAGAACTTTTAAATCCATTAAATGAGACAATCAGATGATTTATTGCTGAAAGAGATGTATGCAAGATCTGCAGTTATCTACAAACACAACTAAACTCCCTAAGGTACCATTTATGAATGGTCCACAGGAAGAACAATTGATGGTAAGCCTCTGTGAGACCTCAAAACAGACTTATTTTATTGCCATGGTTTTCTCACAAAACGCACATTGATTGACTCTTCTGATAGCATACACTCTTGAAATGTTAATGGTAAACCACACTGTGATGTACAGAATGCCTCTTTTAGTGCCTGTGGCTGGAGATCAGTGAGCTTCTTCCTAATACTTTTGAATTTACTAAATTAGCCTGTGATGAAATGTGCTGTTTTTCTTTGTATCTTGTGTATTTCCTCTGTCAATCCTATCTGTTATGGGTCTGGAACTGATAAGCAATTTCAAGGTTTGGTCAGATAAGGGTTCTGTAAGCTACATCCTTCATGAGTGGTCTACACTTCCTGAGAATTCTTTCAATGAATCTCAAGTCTTCCACGAGCCTCACATGCAATTAGTTTTACGTGATTTTTCCACTATACATCACTTCGTACATGTATTCCCAGGTATTTAATGGGTGTGACTGCTTCCATTGATTGTTTGGCAATTGTCTAATCATACAATAATGGGTTTTCTGCCTACTTACACATACTATACTATGTTTGATTATGTTTAGCTCAACTATTGATCCCTACACCAAGTGTCAATCTTCCTGTTTTACGCTACAATTTTCAAGTGTTGTGACATCTTTATATACAACAGCATCATATTTAAACTACTTTGTGGATCTTCTGCCATTATCTACTAAGTCATTTAAATTTTTTGTCAAAAACACTGTTCCTATAATTCCCTTGGGGTATGATCAAAATTACTTTAATGTGGGAAGACTTCTCTGCTCTGAATGACATGCTGTGTTCTCTTTGCTAAAAGCTCTCCATTCCAGTAGCAAAACTTGTCTGATGTTTTGTATTCATGTATTTCATTCATTAAGATGGTGCAAAATTGTATTGAATGTCTTTATGTCTTTTGGGGGGTCAAGCAAGATGGAGGTCTAACAGGGTTCATTGCCTGTGCCCATAAAATATTTCAGCCAAACTGTTCTTGTCAACAGTGGTGAATGTTATTAACCACACCTTATGCATTTCTGATATGAACATCCTGTCGTATCTGGAGGCCAGGTGGACGTCAGCAGTTGTTAGGTGTTCAATGCTGTTAAGGCAACAGACCGAGAACTGTTGTGAGACACCAGTGTGTGAGGTATGGTTCATTGATGACATTATCAATGCCATTGTAAGAGAAGTTGAAGAGAGCATCCACTGCAAGCAACCGTGTAGCTTTTAGTAAAATCTACACACACGTTTGCATGTGGGTAGTCTGGGTTTGGCCATGGAAAGAAATGCTGTGGTGGGGCCGTCTGGTTCAGGAAGCAGTCATGACAGGAGTGGCATGCATGATCACTTATGACATTGATTCTGGGCCAGTATATGTGTTGTCAAGCTAACACCTTCATGCATGTCATCACTCAGTGTGAAGCATGAAGTAACTGGAGGTTGCAAGACCAGAATGGGGCAGAATAATGACTCAGATTTCAGTCATCTGAGACTAATTTTAAAACACCTTTTATTGCATGTAGCCTGTGCTAAACTGCAAAATAATTATAAAATGTTGGGTCTGTTTGTTTTGTTAACTGCTCCAACCTCTTTAACTGCACTACTCACAAAACTTTTCGCAGTACCAGGTTACAGGCTACCTCAGTCACTTTCAGTGGGATCTTGTTCAGTGTTAGTTTCAGATGCTGGGTGAGTGGAAATCAGATTGTTCTTGGGGGTCAAACTCAATATCGGGGCCAGTGAGAAATTGGGACAATGTGTTTTGAAGCGTTACCGTTGATGGTTGGTTGTGTGGTTACACTCTGTGTACAATCTGTCACAATGATCCCTGTATGTCAGCTTTACCTTGATAATGATTTCTCATTGCCATTAATTGCATTCGTGGTCCTGCTATGCAGTGTCACAGAACTGTCCCATTGGAATTGTTCATCTAGCAGTGAGTGCTGGAAGAGAGCTCCAATCTGTCCAAGCTACTAAATGATGTAAACAGTTTTTCATCAACTCTTCTGTTTTTTATGTGCAATGTTTTTCTTGTACAACTTTAATTGCAATCTTACTTCGTAGCTTATGACAGACTGCAGCATATGAGGTTTGTGAGAAAAGTAATGAGACTGATTACTTTCATCTACCAATTTCTTTTCCAAACAATGCTATTGTCCCCTTCAAAGTAGTTTCCTTTGTCAGCTATACTCCCAGTCTTTGTAGCAGGGCTGAAAGGCTTCAACTGGTAGGGCCTTTAACCTGTCTGTCGTATTCATTTGAATGTTTTCCAGAATCCCAAAATGACATCATTTTAAGACATTTGTCAACTTCAGGAAAAGAAAAGAGTCACAAGGTTTCAGATAAGATGAATTGGGTGCTGTGGAACAACAGAAATGCCTTTTGAAGTCAAAAATTCTGTGATGGAAATGGCCCTGTGACATGGGGCATTGTCATGTTGCAACATCCACTTATCTGCAATGTCTAGTTTCACTTGATTCATCCTTTTCCCGAGCCATTCAAGGAAATACTTGTAAAACATGCTGTTGACAGTTTGTCCTGGAGGATCAAATTCATTATGTACGACACTCCAACTGTCAAAAAAAGCAAATGAGCATTGTTTTGGTCTGTGATTTGCCCATTTGCCCATTCAAGGCTGTTGTGCCTTGTTGATGTCCAGTCTTGGCAGCTTTTACACTTCATCTGTATGTGTGTTGACACTGCTTCCCACAGTGGTATGTCCCAACACTTGCAAGCTACCTAAACTACTTTTTCAGTTAGAACAAACATCTTTTGTCAGCCTAAGAGGATAAAGGTGGAACATGTTATTCCAATGAATCCCTTTCCTCTTCCCTTAGGGAAGCCAAAGCAGCAGGGATGGCATCAGTCAAAAGCATCATACTCTGCTGTCCATCCTAGCCTCAGATCCTGTGTGGGTTGGTTTATAAAACAGTGAGTGGCCAAGACAAACATCTAACTTCCACTCAACTAGAATGTCCACCTTGGCCAATCAGTGTGTTGTAAATTGACCCACATAGACTGTTATCTCTATGGGTACAGTTCCTAACATCCTGCCCAAAAGAGAGTTGTGTTGAACACTCTGATACACAGAGCTAAAAGCATACCAGATAAAATGGATATTGGCGACACGAAATCAATTCAGCTGTCTCCCAAAAATGCAAATCCAAATCCTCTGAAGCAACACAACAAGAAATTCCTTCCATTCTGTGGAGCAATATGAAGCAAAGTTGGGTTTAAATTAAATAGGCATGGGTTCAAAACTGGATTTTTGTTTTCCTAAGGAAATCAGAGAGAGATTGTGCCCTTTTATAGTATCATCATGACCTCAGAGGCCCAGGTGTTTACAATATTCCATACGAGTGTGGCAATTACTGTGGTTCGGTCTACTGAAATTATTTCTCAGAAATATACTGAACATCAGCATCACTTGAAGTACAGGCATCAAGAGATATCTGCTGTTGCTGAATACAGCCTGACAGTTAAGCACGAAGTCTTTTAAAGCAGACACTAAGTCTATCCCATACTTCAAACTACTCAGATTCAATCATGAAAGGGGCTGTGAAAATCGGGAAGTGTATGAACAACTTTAATAAAGGTATGAAATTGGCAGTCAGGGCATTTGATGTTGAAATACTGTGTAGGAGTATGGTCCGTACATTACTTTAATACTTGTTTCATAGATCATGAGTACAATATTTCATAATGATGTGGAATGTAACCCAGAATAACGAAGATCGTCCTTTCTTCTAGTGTTGTAGCTATGCACTTTGCTATTATTTTTGAATTGAGATGTGTTGTTATAAAAGATTTCATAAGTGAATATATGTATTGCAAAGGTACTGTGAATATCCCGAGGTCCTTAAATAAATGTCTGCAAGGTGATCTTGGGCTCCAGCTGTTATTCTGATTACATACTTTTGTGCTATGAATATTTTTTCTCTTAATGATGAATTACCCCAAAATATTATGCCAAATGTGGGCAATGAATGAAAATAGGCACAGTAGACTAATTTACTGATATGTTTATCACCAAAATATGCAATAACCCAAATAGCTTAAGTATATGAACATAACCATTCCAGCAGATCATCAATGTGTTTCCTCCAATTCAATTTCTCATCAGCGCACAAACCCAGAACTTTTGAATATTCAACCTTAGCAACAGACTTCTGTTCAAAGTCTATATTTATCAATGGTGTTATGCCATTTACTGTACACAGTTGTATATATTGTTTTTTCTTAAAATTTAGTAAGAGTCCATTTGCTGGTAACCACTTAAATAATTTTCTGAAAGACATTATTTACAACATCCTCAGCTAATTCTTGTTTGTTGGGTGTGATTACTATACTTGTATCATCAGCAAAAAGAACTAGCTTGGCATCTTCATGAATATAGAGTGCCAAGTCATTAATATAGTAAGACAATAAGAAACCCAAGAGTGGATCCCGCAGGACACCATTCTTGATACCTCCCTAGTTAGGAGGACTCTGCTGATTTTTGCAGACTGTCTGTAATTGCAACCTTCTGCATTCTTCCAGTTAAATGTGAATTGAACTATTTGTGCACTGCTCCACTCATACTACAATACTTAAGCTTATCTAGAAGAATTTCATGATTCACGCAGTCACAAGCCTTTGAGAGATCACAAAATATCCCAGTGATGATCATTTATTCAGAGCATTTAATATTTGATCAGTGAAAGCATATACAGAATTTTATGTTGAAAAGTCTTTCTGAAAACCAAATTGACATTTTGTTAGTACTTCATTTTTACAAATATGTGAAGCTAACCTTGAATACATTACTTTTCAATAATTTTGGGTAAAGCTGTCAGAAGTGAGACTGGGCACTAGTTGTTAGCATCAGACCTATCCCCTTTTGTGCAATGGTTTAACAATAGCATATTTCATTCTATCTGGGAAAATGCCCTGTTTCATTGAGCTACTACATATGTGTCTGAGAATCGTACTAATCTCTTGGTAACAAGCCTTTAATACTTTGTTGGAAATATCATCAATTCTGTGTGCGTTTCTTCTTTTGAGTGAACTTACTTTTTTCCTAATTTCATTAGGAGACGTGGATTGAATTTCAATTTTGTCAAATTGCATAAGTATTGTCTCTTCCACATACAGTCTTGCATTTTATAATGAATAGCTGGATCCTATTTTCCCTACAACATGCAAAAAATTATTATTAAAAATATTTTCTACTTCTGACTTTTTGCTAACAAACTTTTCATTGAGTTTATATCTAAAAACAAAGATGATGTGACTTACCAAATGAAAGTGCTGGCAGGTCGACAGACACACAAACAAACACAAACATACACACAGAATTCAAGCTTTCGCAACAAACTGTTGCCTCATCAGGAAAGAAGGAGGGAGAGGGAAAGACGAAAGGATGTGGGTTTTAAGGGAGAGGGTAAGGAGTCATTCCAATACTGGGAGCAGAAAGACTTACCTTAGGGGGAAAAAAGGACGGGTATACACTCGCACACACACACATATCCATCCACACATATACAGACACAAGCAGACATATTTAAAGACAAAGAGTTTGGGCAGAGATATCAGTCGAGGCAGAAGTGCAGGGGCAAAGATGTTGTTGAATGACAGGTGAGGTATGAGTGGCGGCAACTTGAAATTAGCGGAGATTGAGGCCTGGTGGATAACGGGAAGAGAGGATATATTGAATAGCAAGTTCCCATGTCCGGGGTTCGGATAGGTTGGTGTTAGTGGGAAGTATCCAGATAACCCTGACGGTGTAACACTGTGCCAAGATGTGCTGGCCGTGCACCAAGGCATGTTTAGCCACAGGGTGATCCTCATTACCAACAAACACTGTCTGCCTGTGTCCATTCATGCAAATGGACAGTTTGTTGCTGGTCATTCCCACATAGAATGCGTCACAGTGTAGGCAGGTCAGTTGGTAGATCACGTGGGTGCTTTCACACGTGGCTCTGCCTTTGATCGTGTACACCTTCCGGGTTACAGGACTGGAGTAGGTGGTGGTGGGAGGGTGCATGGGACAGGTTTTACCCCGGGGGGGCGGTTACAAGGGTAGGAGCCAGAGGGTAGGGAAGGTGGTTTGGGGATTTCATAGGGATGAACCAAGAGATTACAAAGGTTAGGTGGACGGCGGAAAGACACTCTTGGTGGAGTGGGGAGGATTTCATGAAGGATGGATCTCATTTCAGGGCTGGATTTGAGGAAGTCATATCACTGCTGGAGAGCCACATTCAGAATCTGATCCAGTCCCGGAAAGTATCCTGTCACAAGTGGGGCACTTTTGTGGTTCTTCTGTGGGGGGGTTCTGGGTTTGAGAGGATGAGGAAGTGGCTCTGGTTATTTGCTTCTGTACCAGGTCGGGAGGGTAGTTGCAGGATGCGAAAGCTGTTGTCCGGTTGTTGGTGTAATGCTTCAGGGATTCCGGACTGGAGCAGATTCGTTTGCCACGAAGACCTAGGCTGTAGGGAAGGGACCGTTTGATGTGGAATGGGTGGCAGCTGTCATAATGGAGGTACTGTTGCTTGTTGGTGGGTTTGATGTGGACGGACGTGTGAAGCTGGCCATTGGACAGGTGGAGGTCAACATCAAGGAAAGTGGCATGGGATTTGGAGTAGGACCAGGTGAATCTGATGGAACCAAAGGAGTTGAGGTTGGAGAGGAAATTCTGGAGTTCTTCTTCACTGTGAGTCCAGATCATGAAGATGTCATCAATAAATCTGTACCAAACTTTGGGTTGGCAGGCCTGGGTAACCAAGAAGGCTTCCTCTAAGCGACCCATGAATAGGTTGGCGTACGAAGGGGCATCCTGGTACCCATGGCTGTTCCCTTTAATTGTTGGTATGTCTGGCCTTCAAAAGTGAAGAAGTTGTGGGTCAGTATGCAGCTGGCTAAGGTAATGAGGAAAGAGGTTTTAGGTAGGGTGACAGGTGATCGACATGAAAGGAAGTGCTCCATCGCAGCGATGCCCTGGATGTGCGGGATATTTGTGTATAAGGAAGTGGCATCAATGGTTACAAGGATGGTTTCTGGGGGTAACGGATTGGGTAAGGATTCCAGGCGTTCGAGAAAGTGGTTGGTGACTTTGATGAAGGATGGGAGACTGCACGTAATGGGTTGAAGGTGTTGATCTACGTAGGCAGAACGTCTTTGCCCCTGCACTTCTGCCTCGACTGACATCTGTGCCCAAACTCTTTGTCTTTAAATATGTCTGCTTGTGTCTGTATATGTGTGGATGGATATGTGTGTGTGTGCGAGTGTATACCCGTCCTTTTTTCCCCCTAAGGTAAGTCTTTCCGCTCCCGGTATTGGAATGACTCCTTACCCTCTCCCTTAAAACCCACATCCATTCGTCTTTCCCTCTCCCTCCTTCTTTCCTGATGAGGCAACAGTTTGTTGCGAAAGCTTGTATTTTGTGTGTATGTTTGTGTTTGTTTGTGTGTCTGTCGACCTGCCAGCACTTTCATTTGGTAAGTCACATCATCTTTGTTTTTAGATATATTTTTCTACGTGGAATGTTTCCCTCTATTATAACCTTTTCATTGAGTTTGATAGAAATACAGGCTTCCTGTGCTCTGGGTTGGTTTCTTAGGGAAACTGTTTTCAAATATACTTACAAAGGTATCATGAAATAGGTTAAATTTTAAATTAACATCAGGATCCCTGTATACCTCATCTAGTCCTAATTGTTGCAAGCTTTCCGTAAAAAATTTTGTAGGATTGTTTTGCATTAACTGTATGGAGATATGTCATATACCGTAACTATCTGTTCATCAAGACAGACCATTCATAACATGAAAATTTTTTATTTGATTAACTTTATCTTGGTCTATAGAATCATTATCTATCAGTGGGCTGCTTTCCTGTACTACCCGAGTAGGAAAATCAAATATTATTTATTTCTTTACTTACAAGTGGCAAGATCTTTATCAACCAAATGCCTGCTCTATAAGCCTCTTCCATTTCCCTCTGTTGAGTGCACTGTTTGTCCATTCAGTGTTCATGTTCATCCTAGTTGTGTCCTCCCGGATGTTATTTCTCCACCTACATCTGGAAGTTCCTCTTCCTCTTCTTCCATTAATTGTCCTTCCAAGTGCTATTTTGTGTAGTCTGTTTTCTGTCAATGTTTCTGCCCAGTTCACCCTTCTCTTCTTTAGCACATCTACAATGTTATGGTGTTTGTATAGCTCTCTTGATTCTTCATTTTTTCTTACCCTCCAGTCTGTGTTATCTTCATCATATACTGTGCCAAAAATTTTCCTTAGTATTTTTCTTTCAAATATTAACAGTTTTTCTACATCTTTCTTCCTAAATTTTAATGCTTCACATCCATATGATGTTACCAGTATAATGGTCGACTAATGCAAGCGGATTTTGAAGTTAGTACTAAGTGATCTTTTCTGTAAGATTTTGATAAAACTAAAGAGCATTTTGTTCACTGTTGATAGACAGGCATCTACTTCTATATCCATTCCATTATTGTTACTAAACAGATTCCCTAAGTACTTGAAGCAGTCAACTGTTTTGAAAGTGCCTCTATCTGCAGCCGAAGGTGCATCATTTTGGTTTTTCTTACTTATGACCAGATATTCTGTCTTTTCTTCATTAACATGTAATCCTACTTTCTCAGCAATTTTGTAATAATTTTGCATAATTTTGATTAATTATGTTTTTGAACTACTTATTAATGCTACATCATCTGTGTAAGCAAGTCTAGTAATGTTCATGAACAACTGATGTCAATTTGAAAGAACCAAGTAATACTTAAAGGTCACCCTTTCTAACATACTCTTTCAGAAAACCTACATTGAAATCCCCACAAATAATAATTTGCTTCTCTCTGACACATAGCACAACAAATAATCCAAGTTTTTCGAAAATAGCTGAAAATTTCCCAATAGAGACACACAGCTACATTGTGCTGGAAACAAAGGCTATATGAGGGACATTTCATCATTGGCACCAGTGTACATTCTGGATGCAGTGGGTACTACAACATCAGTTACATATGTGAAATTTCATTATTTCCTCAACAGGTCATTTCATTCCTGACTATGACAGTGGCAGGAATTGTCACAAGCTCAGATTTTCACAGGGAATTAACAAGAAAAGTGTTCAAAGAACATTTACTGATTTAGAAACATGTCTTACTAGCTACTCTATCTACAACATATTTGTTTATATAGGTATTAAAGAATTGGCAATTCCTGTTACCTCAACTTAGCAGCAGTTTTACTGTCAGTTGGCTTCTGTTTCTATAACTGAATCAGGATGGTCCGAGCTGCTAGAGTTGGTGGTCATGTGTGCATGACGTGACGTGTGCTTGCATGTGTGAATGAATGGTGTGTGTTTATCTTTCTTTCAAGTTTTTCTGACAATGGACATGGCTGAAAGCTTATGTGTAAGTGACTTTTAATTGTGCTTGTCTGCAACTTAATCTGTCATCTTTACAGTAAGCAGCAATCTATCTTTTTCTAAGTTGTTAAAATTCCAACATGGAGTTTCCTTTGTTTGAAATTTATTCTGCGTAAGTTTAAAAGTTTATAGCATTTTATCAGGAGTTAATGCAGTTTCTCTTTGTTAATCTATAACTTGGGTTATTTCTCATTTCAGGAGGTAGATATTAGTTATGGAGTCTACAAATTACGGTGTATGAATGAGAGAATGAAATATAAGCATAACAGTTTTACTGTAATACACAGCAAACTCTGTGACTGTTAAATCATTTTCCCTAACCACACCTTGACATTTTACTTTGTCAGCCTAGCTAAGCACATGAATGGGTACAGAAGAATTGCCCACGTTGGGGGATATCTAATAATATTTGCTGAGCATACCCTACAGTTTGCTTGATAAACTAGAGTGCCTGTTGCCTCACAAAGGCCATATGCATTCATCCTACTAGTACTAATTTTCCTGAATTTTGGAGATGGAAATTTGTACTCTAACATACTGTTGGATCTCATCACCCTCCTGGACTTAATGCCCATTAACAGTCCCCATGTTCTGTATTTCTCTTGGCCATTTTTGATAGAATTTCGTTAATTACTGGATTTCTTCTTTTTTATTTTCATATCTCTCTCTCTCTCTCTCTCTCTCTCTCTCTCTCTCTCTCTCTCTCTCTCTCTCTCTCTCTCTCTCTCTCTCTCCCCCCCTCTCCCTCTCCCCTTCCCCCTCCCCCCCCCCCCAGTCCCCCTCTCCCCCCACCTCCTCTCATCTCTCTCTCTCTCTCTCTCTCTCTCTCTCTCTCTCTCTCTCTCTCTCTCTCTCTGGTTCTACCTGTCTCCTTTTACACTTTTCCCCTTGGTCTTAATTGCACAATTCGTTTCACATCTTATTTCTATTGCAGTTAATCCTTCTTGTAGAGAACATCCGCGAGTGGTTTAGTTAGCAATGCCATTGGATCAGGGTTTGAAAAGCTAAGTGATGTGTATATAATGTGCTTGGTAGAGGTAAAGAGCAACAATGAGGTGACTGAGGATCCTGTTATCTCTCACACCCACACCAAGGCACTGAAATGTGTTGATCTGTTGTTAGAGTAACTAGAACAAAATTTGTTCGACCTACTGATGTTTTCACTCTTTAAAAAATGATGACTGTCAGTAGGAAAGATGTGAATGAATAACAGAAACAGAAAAAATAGAATTATTATTTCAAAAAAATGAACTGAAAGCAAGTGATATGAAATACAATGTGTTAATGTAATTTAGGGCAAGTTGGCAGTTTCTGGCAAGGTTGTGCAAGTAATACAGGGGACTTTCTGATGTAACATGTAGCATGTTTTGTAAAAATAATAAATAGTAATTTCCAATAAAGCTTGTGCATTTAGGCTTATTGTGGTTGTTTGGTTATCGACACAGTGTTGGGGCTCAGACTTAATAATGTAGACTTACCCTACATCGTGTTTTTCTCTCAATTCTGTTTTTCCATACTGCTGTGAGACATTACAATACAGTTACAGACTGCAGTAATTAGTATAAATATTATAAATAAATACTCCTAACACTACTCAGTATCTGTCCAAAATATGAGATATTAAGAACTCATGTGAGCTGTTTCAGTTTTGAGGGAGTAACTATTAAACAGTTCTGTCAGATACCTCCTTTTTAATTTGCAAGATATTTTCCAAAATGTCATTAGGAAACATGCAGGAGTTACATTGATGAAGGTATCTGAAGACCTTAATTCATGGAAAAGTGTGGAGGATGTCAGTGGGCTGGTGATGGTATACCTAAAGAAATTTGATTGTTAATCTGTAATATGCTATTTTTGTGTACAGCAGATTGCAGTATATTTGAAATAGCATTTTTTAATGTGAATGTCCAAAAAGCTGACCATACCAAACAATGTAAAAACTAAGTGGGCAAATACTACTACTACTAATAATAATAATAATAAATTATTATTAAAAGACAAAACAGATTTAGCTGCTTTTGCTTCATTGCCTTCTGATAGATTTAATTGTATCTAACAACTATCCTGTATCTGATTAGATTCACATCCGTTGCACCAACCACAGTGCTTGTTGCCCAGTTGAATGACTCTTCTACAAGTCAGTTCATTTTTCCAAATGGATGTCTCTGCCTTTGTATCCCATTGTGTGCACATTTCATGTAACTCTACTTTGATGAACGCATCTGTTCTTTACCACCTGAAGCAATACATGGCCCAGTCACATTAATGTGACCACCACCTATATTTGACATCAGTGTACAATAACCACTCACAGAAGGCAAGCAGCAGCACTAGCAGTGGAGGGTGTATAAAGCATGTCAGGTGGAGACGGAAAACAATGCAGAAATGGAGTGATTTATCTGACATCCAAAGGGGCATGGTCATTGGCTTTTGGGGCAAGGGTGGAAGCATTTCTGAGAGGCCAAATTTGTAAATTGTTTGCATGCCAATGTGATTAAAGTGTGTCACAGATGGCAAAATGGCACTACCCAAACCAACGTTTAAGGCAGTTGTGGTGCACTGCGGGCCATAGATGACATTTGTGAATGATGGCTGCGGATATGTGTACAGGTGAACAGACATGCTACTGTTGAGCAACTGACCATACAGCTGAACCAAGGGGCTATCAATTGTGTCTCCTCAATGATCGCTCAGCGAACATTGCTGCTTATGAGCCTCCGTGACAGGTGCTTGATTCATGCACCCATGCTGACTGCTGTTCATTGGCAGTGAAGCGTAGAATGTGCATGCCAGTACTGCTGCTGGACTTCTACTGAGAGGTGACAAATGCTCTTTCACATGAATCACATAATGCTTCTCAGTCAGATGCCCATTGGCGGTTGGCGGGGACAGCGTGAGACGTCTGAAAGAAAACACTCTGCAACAGTCATCAGAAGTGTCCTGGCCAGATGCTATTTCCTGGGTGATCTCATTATTCTGGAAGGCTCACTGGATCAATCATAGAGGACCATGTCCACCTCCACATGCTGTTTGTTTTTCCTTGGTATGATTGGATCTACCAGCAGAACAATGCAACATGTCATACAGCTCACAGTGTACAAGCATGGTTTGAAGAACACCAGAATCAGTTTACTGTACTCCTATGGCCACCAAACTCCCTGGATCTAAACCAAATTGAGAATCTGCAGGACCACCTTGAACAGGCTGTTCACGCCACGGATCCTCAGCTGAGAAATCTGGTGTAGCTGGCCATGGCACTGGAATTGGCATGGCTCTACATTCCTGTTGGTACCTTCCAGAACCTCATTGACTCTCTTCCTGCACATTTTGCAGTGGTCCACACTGCAAAATGTGTTATTCAGGATTTGACAGGTGGTCACATTTATGTGACTGGGTAGTGTACAACTCAGTATTAAGTTTTTCTGTGTCATAATTCCACTGCTCCATTATTCATCATGAGAGTTGTTGTGATTTTTCCTCTTTTTGAAACTTATTTTAAAAGATGTGATGGCTTCTGACTGTTATTTACTATGTTGGGTCAGTCAGCAATGTAACACTTTTTTTTTCTCTGTGAATTTCACTTGAAAACATGTGGCATTTGCTGTGGAATATTCTCGCTTCAGACCCTATAGTTCCATGAAGTTCTGATAGGTGGTGATGCAATACGTAGTCTTCAAAATGGTGTCTGTAATGGAGGTGCAGTCCAAGCAGAGAGCTGTTATTGAGTTTCTTTTGGCGGAAAACCAGAGCATTGCAGACAGTTACAGCTGCTTGCAGAATGTCTGTGGAGACCTGGCAGTGAACAAAAGTATGGTGAGTCATTTTGTGAGGTATCTGTCATCCTTGCAACAAAGTTGCACAACCCTGTCCACTCTCCTGCAAGCTAACTGGCCGACAAAGCTGTGCTCCTGCAGTGTGGGATACGCAGGCACACTCATTAGAGGCGATCGATGGATCACAATCGGACACCTCGCTGCTTAACTGGCCCTCTGTTGGTAGTGCTGACACATTTGTTTGCCATTTGGGATGCTCAGAGGTGTGTACCTTCTCGGTTCTTGCTGCCCAACAGAAGATATAAGAGCACCAAAAAACCATCTGTGCAGAATTGCTTGCACATTACGTGGCTGATCATGAAATTTTTTGTCAAACATTGTCACAGGTAATGAAACGTGGGTTCATAACTTCAAACTGAAACAAAATGGCAATTCATGGAGTAGCACCACACCACCTCTTCTCTGAAGAAAACATTAAGAGATGCACCCTCAACTGGTAAAGTCATGGCAACGGTCTGCTGGGAGTCTGAATGGATTTTTCTGTTTGATGTCCTCCTCCATTGTGCAACAATCATCTCTGAAGTTTATGTGCTACCCTCATGAAATTAAAGGAATGGCATCTGTGTGTTTGTAGCCACAAAAATGCAAACTAACTTCTCCTTCTTCAAGACAACTCAAGGACTAACACAAATCTGCACACCCAAGAGGAGCTCACAAAATCTCATTGGACTGTTTTTCTCACCCCGCTTACAGCCTAGGTTATGCACCTTTCTACTTCCATCTGTTTGGCCCAATGAAGGATTCACTCCACAGGAAGCAGTACATGGATAGTGGGAAGGTTATTGGTGCAGCAAGATGTTGACCAGTAGACCATGCGGGCATAATGGCCCTCCCAGTAAGGTAGCGTAAGGCTGTTGCATTCAGTGGAGATGATGTACAAAAGTAGGGTTTTATAGCTGGAAGAGTTGGGAACAATACTCTATGTTGGAATTCTGAATAAAACCAACATGCTTTCAGAAAAAAGTGTGTTGCATTAATTATTGAACTTCCCTTGTATTATCAATTTTTCTAGTTTTATTGCTTTGTAATATGTACATTGTGCAGGTGTTTTTCAGGTTTTTGGCCAGGAGATGATTGTGAATTTGGTCTAACTTCTTTCCATACAAGAGGACACTTGTATCACAGACGAGAATTCTGTAGCACTTACGATGAGGAGGAAGCTTTACACAGTCAAGCAATCTTGGCTTCCTATGCATGGCTTCTGGCACAAGCCTGTTACAAAGGTACAGTTCTAAATGTAATGTTTATGTTGTTAGAGCAGATCAAATATTCTGTTGAATATTAATTTGTTGTTTGCTGTAGAATGAGATGAGTTGTGTTGTTTATTAAACCTAGCAATTTTGTTACTTTTGTTGAACTCAATTTTAGTACATTTACTTTGGTGAATGCACTAATTTATATACTTTTCCCCCTTCAATTAATTATATTCCAGTTTAATTGTTGAAGCTTAGGATTGATATCACATTTGTGCTATTCACTGATACATACAAAATACCTTAGAATAAATGTGTAAGTGCAGGGTTGTAAATGTTATCTGTGATAGTAGCAGTCAGGAAATTCTGATGAGTTTTCCCAAAACATTTTTCTAATGTTTTAACTTCTTTTAGGTTTCTCTACATACAATGATGTGACTTATCCATTTGTCACTCAAACTGTTGTAACAAATGGTCAACTGTGGTCACTTTATACTTATCAGTTGAACACAACCTTGGTACATTCTGAGTATGCATTAAGGAATGAGGAATGCAATTTCTGCTGGGGTACAGCCCCCTTAAAACTGTTTGAAGAAGTGAAAGACACAGAAGTTGTAGGTAAATAAGACTTGATACTTGTAATATACTTTTTATATTTTCTTTGTATGTTTGGTTTCCAGTATTTTTATCAGTTTTTTAAGGCCTAGTGCTTTTCATTATGCATCATGCAAACATCATACTATGTATTTTATAATTTCGGTACACGTTCATTTAATGTAAAATATTTTGTTGGTTATATCCAGATAAAGTGCAATTCATGCAGCTACATAGGGCAACTTTTATTAATTTTTTGTTTATGCTCTTGCTATAATGCTAACAGCAGTGTTCTTCAAATTCAGTGCCTGGGATATTGTTGAACTTCAGAAGTGTATTAAATTTGTCTTTTGTAGTCCTTAGTTGGTTCTGCACTGGGATGTCACTTCTCTTTGCTTTTTCATTAAAATTTATAGTAGTTGAAACCTTGTCAGTATTCTAGTAGCAGATATTTCCATAACACAGGATGACTAATACAAACACACAGTTTTTATTTTAATGTTTCTCTTAACGTAGTTAGTTCATTTAAAAAAAAAAATTCTCAAAATAAACTCGCTAATCCAACAGATAATTTCTTCAGACAATGTAGTTTATTTTCACACAGTCACAGTAAATCAAATGCAGACAGTCTTTTGGTAAAAAATTCAAACAGCAACTGATTAGTGCAGCATGTTTAGTATAAGTCATTTACAATATTTTTCTGTTGTTTTACAATTACAGTGCTTAAATTATGATCACAGGGAATGGGAACAAAATGACAGTACCTTTTTGTGGTCACTGGCTATCAGCTAAATGCTGGTGCAGAAATGGTGCACTTCCAATAGAGTATACAAAGCTATGTTGCTCCAATCTCCAATTTTTCAACATGAAACAGACACAATAACTATTTTGTAATTATTTCCAAAATATTCATTAAGTGTGTTGTTTTAGGGTGTATACAACTCGGGACAACCGAGAGATCCGGGAAAAACCCGGGAATTTTTTCACCCAGGAGAAAACCGGGAAAAACCTGGGATATTTTTAGAATTCCAGGAATTTTTCATTGTTTCAGCTTTCAGTTAAATTTTTGTAATTTTGACTGGTAAGAACCGATACTCTAACAAAGAATATTACTGTATCCCGCTACTGCGGAATAATACTTCAACAATAAAACGTAAACGAGATAAAAAAACGAAAATTACTTTAATTGCAAAGGAAATGTGCCATATACAACAACGACACACAGTGCTCATGCAAGCGTCTGCCAAATTAAAATGTGTCAAAGGCTTTAGGAAGACTATGCAGTGCTTCATAACAACAAATTGCGTCCAATGAGCGTGAAGTCGCAATTGTTTACATTCGATTTGTTTTAGCAGTTACGTGCGGGCTCATGCGCATGCACAGTTGAGTCATGTTTGAGTAGTAGATTTTCCCGCTTCTGGCTGCAGGAATGTGGCTGTTGGCTGTGCAAGCAGCTGGATGCTACTGGGAAAAGGGGGTGCCAAATTCATATTCTTGAGGGGAAAAAATTTGTTCCACAAAGCACCTAGCATCCGGCGCACATTTGTCTATTGATTATTCATATGATTTTGAAACGCTTCCCTGTTGGTTTTTGAATAATTTTGAACACATTTTAAGTTGATTTCTGAATGAATCATAAGTTGACTTTTGAATGCATGCATAGTGTATGTGATGTCTCTGTCAGGAGAATCCTCGTCACATCTAGAAATAAACTTTCCACAGACAAAAGGGTACGGGGCTATACGAGCTGAGCGGAGTAAAGCCGAACGGATGACTGCCAATCGCTGTCTGATCATGTGGTTGATTGGGTTTGCGAATGATCAGCATTGTTATAATTACTAGCGAAATCCATAGATTCAGACTATCAGAATGGAAATAAACGACTGACAGGAATAACAGGTGAGAAAGATTACGTATTATCTTCTCTATGTATCCAAGAAAATGAAATTTTGGCAGAAAATTTCTGGCCAGATCGCTACACTAGTAAGGACCAGTAGTACGGTCCCCAGCTAGCAGCCGTGTAAGTTCTATTCTGGAAGTAACGTGGAAAACGTGTTGTTCAAAAACGTAATAGTGCCTAACCAGAAAATAATAGCAGGATAACTAAACCTGTGATTCTGGCAAGGTTGACAGTGGCAGCAATAGCTACAGAATTGGTGATGACAAGATTGTTTGTTGGAACGAGGAAGTAGAAGAAACGGGGAGATCACACAAATTATGGAAGAATAAGACGAATCCAAATTTATATAAAAATTTCGTAATACTACTTTTCGATCTCATGCTTGAGAAGCTGGTGCGTATGAATGAAATGTGAAACTATTTCCTAACATAAAGCTTTTTGCTTGTAGTAGGCCTAATAGGCATTTGATATTGGCATTTCATGGAATATATTCTGTCATGTTGTAAAAATGGCCATTTGTGCCAAAACAGTCTCATTTATTTGGTGTGTTACAAAACTTCTGCCATATTAGAAAGGCCTATTTTGTTTTATCTAGCAGACAGTGACAAAACAGAGGTAATCAGATTGACAAACAACACCAGTCCTGGGCATTATTTGTATTAACAGCTTTTTCAGTATTAGATAATGACATTTCAGTTTTTCGTGTAGCAAAACGTTTGACGAACTTTGATGAGGTAATAGATTCTTTCACAGAAAGGAAAGCACACAATGTAAAGCTGTAGCAAGATTAGAGAGAAAAAAATGCTAGGAGCTAAGGTTTGAAGAAATGTGTAATTTCTTGCTTATCTCTTGTCAGTATTGATTTTATATATCCTATATTTAATTTTATGTCACACAAAACAGCAAGTTATTAACCAATAGGCAAATTTTCTGAAGAGGTCTTGTTCTCTTGATTACAAATAATCCCATCCGCTATTAATTGCGAGATTTTTTCAAAGAGGGGCATGCTGTCAAACAGGCCGACTGGGAGCAGGCGAGGCACCACAGGACATTTCAATTTCCGCTCTCCTGAATATAGTTTGGTCGTGCAGTAGAAAAATGCTTTATGAAGAGGCGTGGCACTGCACTTTGGCATACTTAAGACCAAATAATGTGTCTTACATGATTTTATTTATTTTTATTTGGTATGCGTATTCCATAGATCCGTACATGCGAGTGATTCGCCTGGATGTGGAACGTGTCAATACAATTGTACAAATACAATTAATGCTACAGAATAGTAATATAATACAATGATATAGATATTAATAAGAATCACTTTTTCTCATTTACAAGCTGTCATTTAACTAGTATAGCAATTCTCAATATAACATTATAACTATAACATTAACATAATATTGTATTGTCCATCTAATAACTAAGAGACTAAATACATCTATTATTAAGGGAGGGCATTACTTCTGGAAAAGAATTCATCTAACGAGTACAGTGGATGGTCAAGCAGGTATTTTTTTAACATACCTTTGAACAGCGTTTCATTTTCTCTTGTTACATTTAATATAATTAGGCAATGCATTAAAAGTCTTTATAGCAGCATACTTTACTCCCTTCTGTACAAGTGTTAAATTTTTTAGTTCAACATGTAGATCATCTTTACCTCTAGTATTGTAGTTATGGTATGAACAATTTGTTTCATACTGAGCATAGTCTTTATTAACTACATTCATCAGAGAGTATATGTTCTGACATGTTGTGGTCAGGATACATAACTGTGTAAAAAGTTTTCTACATGAGGTTCGTGGAGGAACCTCACACATGATTCTGACTGCTCTCTTCTGAGCAGTTAAGATTTTTTTTTAGGCTGGTGAATTACCCCAGAATATTATGCCGTAACTCATTAATGAGTGAAAGTACCCAAAGTAAGCTGATTTTAAAATGTTGATGTCCCCAAAACGAGTAATGATTCTTAGAGCAAAAGTTGCTGATGAAAGCCTTTTTAGAGTAAGGGATACATGCTGTTCCCAGTTGAGCCTACTGTCAATGTGAACCCCCAGGAATTTAGTGTATTGCACCTGTTCTAGTTCCTGGTTGTCACGAGCAATTACTATATTTTCTATAGTTTTATTTTTTGTGTGGAACTGTATAAAATTATTTTTTTTAATATTAACTGAAATACATATGTTTTGTGTTTCAGACTTTTCAGAAAGATGTGTGCTACAAGATGAACATATTTTGAAATTTCGTTTTTTTGTAGTATTGACCTGGTTTGCAAATGTCGTAGATCTGGGATTGATGCGCAGAGCAGTCTGAGTTATAGTGGGTAGTCTCCACGTGGCCCTTGTTTACATTTAGCGATTTTGCTGTTTCCCCTTTGTTGACTCTCATGTCAAATGAAGACAAAACGGATATCTGTGGCCAGGAGCTATCAGGTGAATTAAAACACATTCACATAATTACAGAAGACTGAAATATGTCACTAGTTTCAGATTTTATTTTATTTCCACCTTTCTGACAGTCAAGCATTAATTGCCTTGCAGAACAATGAAGTTATTTTTGTGTGTTTGCTAAAGAAATTTGACTTTTGTTAACCTTTTCCACAAAGATAGTCAATGTATTTGAAATGAAATGTTTAATTCCACAGTACTGGCTAGTTTCAACTGTTCGCTGCATTTCAAGTGCACATTTTCATTTTCTAGAACATATGGCATTATGCCATAATAAAGAACCAAATATGATATAATACAATTTGGTGCTCCAAGAAAATTTACGTCCTGAAAACCGCACTGAAAAATTTAATATCAGGTCGTAGTCTACTTCATTGGGAATCTGGACATATGAATGTGCCCTTTAAGTATGCGCTTTAAATGTGCACATTTTAATATGGTTCACGAAATTCCGATGCTCTTGCAGTATCCTCTGATGTCTTGTTTCTTTTATGGCATAATGTATGCCCTTTCATTGTTTTACACATACGTATATACCAGCTTCCTACGTCATGATAGCTACCCAAGCACTGTGTTGCCTGTTATCTGTGCTCTCTGGCAACTGCTGAAACGAACCTATTTCTAACAGGTCGTAGGAAAATATTGCGAATAGTGGTTTGAAAAGCGTTACTTTCAAAGCAAATATCCTTTTATGTAAGTTGAACTATGTGCAAGAATGTACCATTAATTTATTTAATCACAGAGCGTTTGACTCTCATTTAAAAATCAACTCTTTGATGACGAGCCATTTAGAAGAATTTCGAACCCTGAAGATCAGACATTTATGTCATTATTAAAAACTTTACTGGCACATTTGTGTGATATATCTTAAAGTGTAACACGCGTAAAAAAGATCAACAGTGTATGTGAAAGCTTAGCTTCTCTTGCAGCTTGAGACCAGTATTATATGTGAAAACTTTTCTTTTCTTGTAGCAACACGATGTATATTAATTTAAACTATTAACTTTCCCTGTTTGTGTGTTGGTGCTACGTAACAGTGGTGTTGCTGTTGGTTGACAACATCACGTGTCCTATGCTTTGAATATCCTCTGTCATCGGCTGGCGAGACCACGTCACATGAGCTACAAACGGCTTACAAAAGCGCATCGAAATCTCGATTTCAATGATTCGGAAAGTAACATGTGGTGTTTGGTGGAATTTTAATGTATACATTCGTAATACGAAAATACGCAGCGTAGATGTTGCTGCACATCAAAGATATTTCCAAAACATGTCTTTTTCCCTGAGTTTCGTTTTCTAAGTGCGGGGAAATTGTACACCCGTGTATAAAACCATACCCATTCAAAGGATTGATAAGGGAAAATATACTGTCACCCAGGAGAAAGTGTATTTTTAACCGGGAAAAACCCGGGAATTTTTTTTTTTCTTGTCCACATATACACCATGTGTTTATAAACAAATATTTACCTTAAGTCGCTCGGGTGGCAAAGATGGCAATATGATCAAAAATTCTGCCACACTACAAGCTTACACCACTAAATATAATAGTTCTAAATACAAAAATGTAAAACCAATGTGAAACCCTTAAAAATAAATAAATACTTCCACAACATCTGCAGTGTCATGCTTTACAATCGTAAGCCATTTAAGGCAAACTACATCATGAATGTCTGGTTAAAATAACTTGGAATTATTTCCTACAGCTACAGTTATTAACATCACAGGTGAGCTGTCTGCTGTTGCCAGTGCGCTACTATAAAGTGTCAGTTCACTTGCAGTGTTTGAATAGTATGGTGTTAGTGGGCACAATCGAGTGCCTAGTTATCTGTTACTGGCCACTTTGGGCAAAAATGCTTTCTGCCATTGTAAGAAGCCTGCTCTCTTCATATTCCTGACATATTATCAGTTGGAACGGTGACCAGTACACTTTACAAATAATGTATGTTTTAATCTGTAGTTGCAATTTTTTATTTTGCCTAGTGGCTACCAATTACAGTACCATCCTCGGGTCATCCTCTGCCGCGCACTCATCTTGCTCACTTCCCAAGTAGGTGTGACACACATACTTGGGAAGCAAGCATGGCGGCTTCTTGAAAAGAGCTGACCAGTGAGAAATTTCTTCAGTTTGGAGAATAGATGGAAGTTTGAGAGATTCAAGGGAGCCAAATCTGGAGAATAAGGTGGATTTTCCAGCACTTCATAGTGCAGATGCCTCAATTTCCCCATTGCCAAAACACTTTTGTGGGCAAGTGGATTGTCCTGACGAAATACGATTTTTTTTCTTTTTTAACTGTTTTGCTGAATGCTTGCATCCAGTTTCATTAGAAGTTGAGATTAGTATTCTCTAGTTATGGTTTTACATTTGTCAAGATAGTCAACAAAATTTCTTTTGCATCCCAAAACACTGACGCCAAAATCTTTTCTGTCGATGGCACCGTTCTCACCTTCTTTGAATTTGTAAGGCTGGCTTCTGTCCCATTGCATAGACTGCTGTTTGGATTTGGATGAGTAGGGTGAATCCGTGTTTCATCCACTGTCATAAATTGACACAAAAAGTCAGTTTTTATTCAAACACACCAAGCACTTTTCAGAAAGCATCAAGCAAATGCGTTTGTGATCTGCAGCGAGCACATGCACCATTAAACTTGTGCAAAGGCTGTCTTATGTTCAATTGCTGGTGCAAATATGACCAACATGTTCCTTTGATATCCCTAGAGCCTTAGTAATTTCACACACCTTAATATGTTGATCTCCCAAAATCATATCATGTACTTAGTCAATTATTTCTGGTGTGCTTGCACTTTTTGGATGTCCTTTACTTGGATCATCATAGATTCTTTCATGGCCATGTTTAAACTCGATTGCCCATTTATTGACAGTGGAAATTGAAGGTGAAGAGCCACCTTACACATATACAATCTGCAAATGAATTTCTCTTTGTGTTAAACATTCTTTTACATTTGAATGTGAGAAGAAATCATAATGTGAGTAGTGCTGTGATCTCTGGGTGAGGCCGAGTACTTTTCAGACAGCCCTCGTATGCTTAAATGTATCATGTAATTGTGATTCAAAATAAAATTGCTGTATATTGTGATATGTTCAGTTATTATGTTTCAATGATCATATTGCTCATTTTAAATTACGTGTCAGTGAAACATGCCATTCAACAGTGACTACTATAGTGTTAGATTTTTTTACCTTTATCAAATGATTTAGATTATATGTATTACGAGACTAATAAATGACAATTCAGTGTCTACCACACTAAGCCTCTCCTACACTGAATTGTTTGCGCTCCCAGGCCAGCTTGCTTATTCACGATGACCACCAAAGTGCAGCTCAGTCCTGCAGTGTTATTTTCTTGCATGACAATATGTTACTCTGTGTGTGCGTGCGCGTGCGTGTGCTCACGTGTTCATATATGTGCAGAGGCAAATTTATATTAGTTTTTCGGTGCATTACGTTCATTTCCATACGTGTTTGTTTTGTTTTTAGGTTTTAATGACAAGCTGCTGAAGATGATTATTGCATTGTACACTACTGCACCACAAGAGAGAGTGGGAGTGAACCTGCGGCCATATCTGAAAGAGGGCAAACATTTGGTTGCACTCATTGATGATCCAGAACGAAGAGAATGGCTTGAAACTAGGTTCAAACATATGTACTCTTGTAGACCACGAATGAGGTTGCCATATGAATTATATCATTGGGAGAAGATATACAAGGTGTGCAATAGCTGTTGATGGTCTTTTTTTCTGCAAAAATTTGATATCATTGTTGTTGAATGTAAATGCTATATTAAATAGAGAGCTATTCACAAAAGCTAGCACTAAATTAAACTCCCCCCTATTCATAGTTCAGCACATAATGACAGGGGGTGGGGGTGGGGGGGGGGGGGGAGATGATGCAAAGAACTGAGGCAGACATGGCAATAAATATTCTCTGTGTGCATTTTTCTTTTATTCCCTTTTTCTGTAGTAACTTCAACACTTCTTACAGTTTAGAATGTAAAGTCTTTATTATTTTATACATCATAGGTTTCAATTTGTCTTGCTCTACCAGACATATTTTTATAGTAGAAACTGTATTGCAAACAAAGTTGCTGTACAATTAATTGTTCCTTCACTTTTATTAAAAGTTCTCAGTAAGAAATTTCTGTTTGGTGGTAAATTTGATCTACTTGCTGTGGACTTTTCTTTTTGGCAACAAACAGTTGCTAAAATTCCCAATTAAAAATATCGTCACGTTTGCCTCCTATGATTTCCCACAGCATATTGTAGTACAGCTGTGATTATGTGATGTGATTTCTATTTTAAAATGAAATTATTTCTGGTTCTACTTTTCTGCATTTCTTTTGGCATGGTATTCAGTATTTGTGTCATGAGAAAATTACATGTCCAATGCAGCTGTGAAATTCTGGAGGACATGTTCTTGTGTTGTGTTTGTAAATTAAATAAATAAAATCTTGAAATGCTAGCTTCCTCTTATGCACTGTTCATCAGCTTTTAAATAGGATTTACTAAACAGTAAACATCTGTTAATAATTAATATTTTCAAATATGAGACAGCATATCTTCATTTCCATATGCCATTGCAAATGTAAGTTACTTCAGTACCTCACTATGCCTAAATTTACATAAAAGCATGTTATATTTGTGCAGGTGGACCATAAAACTAGACCTATGGATGCTCGCAGACGCCCATTTGAGCTAGGCATCAATCCATTCAGACGTCAGTATGATGAACATGTACCAGAGTACATTCCAAAAAGTTTGCGGCCAGAGGAGGACAAGAAAACTAAGTGGAAGAAGACTTATTATCCCTTGTCAGAAAATGATTACAAGAAAAGTAGAAAGTAGATTTTTGATCTGCAAATTTGTTATTTTGTAAGCACTGAATATTGTGAATAAAGTTGCCAAAAATAAAAATAAAATATATTATGAATATTCTTAAAAATTTGCTATTCCCATGAATGTCTCACAATACTGTTAGTCTATGAGGACTTCATAAAGACTTAGTTTAACAATGCCAAGGAAAGATATGGGTTGGGATGGTCTGCTGAAGCATAAAGTTTATAAAATTCAGCTGTAGATTGTGTTTCACCTTTTATATGTAACTACCACAAGATCATCAATTTTCCTCACAATGTAACTCAGGATAGTTTTTTGTCAAGAATGTGCACACTGATAAGCCAAAACATTATGGCCACTGCCCTCTGCGACATTGGATGCCACCTGGTGACGTAGTGGGAAAGTGTTGCGGTAACAAAAGTATGTAAGCGGAGCAGACATAGAAGGGGGATCTCCCTAGTGAAGATATAGGCTGCAAATGAGCAAATCCATTGAGATAAGTGACTTTGGCAAACGGCAGATTAATATTGTGCAGAGCCTATGAACAAGTATCTAGAAACGTGCAAAGCTGATTGACTGTTCGTGTACTACTGTCGTGAACATCTACGGAAAGAGAGATAAAGGACAGCGAAACTACCACCAGGCGCTAAATGGTTGGATGTCTGCAACTAATCACAGAATGTGGGTTTCGTGGGCTTGTCTGCTCTGTAAAGCAGGGTAGTTGGTGACCTGTGGCAACTCTGCTGAAACAGCACAATGCTGGTGCACGCACAAGTGTTTTGGAGAACTTTGTTCATCATACATTGTTGAGCATGGAGCTCCACAGCAGATCATCCATAGGTGTTCACAAGTTGACCCAACGATGTTGTTACTTACGATTGCAGTGAGCATAGAACCATCAGGAATTAACTGTTGCTTAATGGAAACATGTTGGGCTCTTAGTGTGAATCACATTTTTGCTACACTGGGTTAGGGGTTGTCTCCACAAACGCCATTATTGAGATGAACGGTAGCTCGAAAAGTGCAGTGCACCACGGAGGCAGTCTGCTGGGAGCAGTATTATGCTATGGGAGACATTCTCCTGCGCTTGCATGGGACATGAGGTAGTAATCGAAGATGTGCTGACAGCTGGGAATCCCCAAGGGGGCTCGGCGCTCTTTGGCCGGTTTGTGCTTGGCTACTGCTGGACCCCAGCCTTTGCAACATCTTTTCCCTTCCATGCTCCATGTCTATCCTCTTGCTGTTCTTCTTCCCCTCCCTTGGGGAATATGTGTAGGTCGGTTTTGGAAATGTATTGTGCATTTTTGGTAGTCTATACCAGAATTTCATTCCTTTTTTTTTTTTCTTTTTTTTTTTTGTTCACTGTCTCCTATCCTTGTTCCTCTTTTTCTTCTTCCTCCCTGTGCACTCCTGAGGGCTGGCTGCCATGCATCTGATGCTTAACAGTTGACTGGGTAACTTGTAATTCCCAACCTCAGATCGACCGGTAGGGTTCGCATGTACTCCCTGGTACAGGCCAGTCCCAGGGATGGGTGATTGCCAGAGCTGCTACCTTCCCAAGTTGCTGATTGTTCCCCCTGTCAGGTGTTCAGGAGGTGTGAACAGTCACCTAGGCAGGTGCAGCCCCTTCTGAAGGGCGGTCCCCATTGGAAAGTGCATGCCATTGGAGACGTTGGCAGTCATGGGGGATTTTCTCACAATGAGCCAATCATCATCATCATCATCATCATCATCTGGTAACTTAGATGGCAAACACAATTGAGAACGTAAGTGGTTAAAAAAAGGGCATTCCATCAGGAAAAGGTGGACCATCAAAGGCTGAGCTCAATGAGTACAAATTGATGGGGAGCACCACTTAACAAATGGCGATGACTAAAAAGACAGTGCCCGCTATGCAACCTAGCTAAAATGATCTCACGGCGAGAGAAGATTGTCCAAGTTGCTGGGAGAGGCTTAATAAGTCAGCTTGTTCCCATTAAGTGAGGACCAGTGGTGATGCCAAACTAACACTATCTGCCGACGGACAGCAACACAGAGATCATTGGAGGGAATGTAAGAACTAGCAGGTTGAGGTACAAGGACTGCAGCTGTGGCAGTAGTGTCAGCCTCTTTTTGTGCCAGACTGATGTGAGCGGGAACCCACATAAACATCAAAGTGGCTCCATCAAGAGTGAGCAAATGACAGCTTTCCCGGAACTGTTGCACTAAGGGATGGACTGTGTACAGCACACAGAGGCTTTGTAGGGCTCTGAGATAGTCGGAGCAGATGATGCAATGAAAAGCCTGTGTCACCAGATGTACTGCGTGGCTTGATACAAGATGAAGAGCTCTGCTGTAAATACTGAGCAGTGTTCCAGAAGCTGGTATGGAAAAACCTTGGAGCCAATGACGAAGGCGCACTCGACACCACAGTCGGTCCGAGAGCCATCAGGTTATACAAAGGTACTATCACGAAGTTCGTGAAACTGAAGGCAATAAAGCGAGACTGCGATAGTGTCCTTAGGAAGCGAATGAAGGCCAAGGTGAACAAGGACCACAGCATGAAGTCAAGGTGGTGAAGGGTTTACACCCACCTGAAAAGTTGCAGGTAGTGTGAAGTAAGCTGCTGGAGCAAGAGCCAAAAGTTAACTCCAGGAGGTAACAGAGGAGAGGGACACACCCCATACCGGCAATCAAAGGAGTCATTGAAGGAGGAGGAGGCATAGGACGGGTGGCCACACTTGGCAGACAAACAGCGTGCATATCTGCTGAGGAGAAAGTCACGGCAATAGGACAGTGGTAGTTCGGTGGCTTCAACATACAGACTATCAACCGGGCTAGGGTAAAAGGCGCCATCGGCCAAATGGCTGCCACAATGGTGGACGGTATTCAGATGGTGTAAGAGGGAAGGACATGCAGATGCATAAACGAAACACCCGTAATCTAGTTTCAAATGGACAAGGGACTGGTTCAAACAGAGGAGGGTGGTTCAATCTGCTCCCCTGGAAGTACCACTGAGGACACGTAGGACATTGAGGGGCTGCATTCAGCGGGCTGCCACATAGGACACGTGGGAGGACCAAGAAAGTTTCCTATGAGCACAAGCCCCAGATGTTAAGATGGTGGAAGAAACCAATTGCACCACCAGAAATTCATACAAATGGTTTTGCCAGTGGAAAAACGAAAGTCACTGTCGATGCTCCATGAGTCGAGGTGATCGAGAATTGCTGAAGATGCCACTCAATGCAACAGGTCCATGGAGAACTGCATTAGTTGGCAAAATCATCACTGGAAAGGGAGCTGGAGATGCCTGGTGGAAGACAGACTATTATAGGATTAATAGCGATAGCAAAGAGGATGATGCTCAGAACGGAACACTGAGGCACGCTGTTTTCCTGAATAAAGGTGTCAGACAAGGCAGAACCCACATGTACCTTGAAAATCTGGTCCGTTAAAAATTGTTGAAGGAAAAGGGGCGGGCGACCACTGAAGCCCCCACACATACAATGTATGGAGGATACAATTCCTCCAGCAGGTGTCGTAGGCTTTCTCCAAATAGAAAAACATGGCCACAGTCTGGGATTTCCACAGAAAACCATTCATGACATGGCTGGACAAAGTGACAAGATAGTCACTGCAGAACAGCGCGCTCAAAATCCCCACTGTGCAGTGGTTAGTAAATTGCGAGAGTCGAGCCACCATACCAACCAGGCTTGTATCAAACATTCCATCACCTCGCAAGCACAGCTGGTCAGGGAAATGTGGTGGTAGCTATAAGGAAGCTGCTTGTCCTTACCAGGTTTAAGTATGGGTATGACAATGGCTTCACAACAGTGTCTGGGAAACGTGCCCTCTGCCCAGATGCAGTTGCACATATGAAGCAGAAAGTGCTTGCCCACAAAAGAAAGGTGTTGCAACATCTGAATTTGAGCATCATTTGGCCCTGAGGCAGAGGATCAGCATGAAGTGAGAGCATGATCTAGCACCCTCATAGTAAAGGCAGCATTGTATCACTCACAATTCTGAGAAGAGAAAGGAATCACCCACGCCTCCTTCGCTCGTTTCCGATGGAGGAAGGCAGGGTGATACTGGGAGGTGCTCGAAATCTCCACAAAATGGCAGCCCAAGGTGTTGGAGATAGCAATAGGGTCCACGATGACATTATCTGCTACTGTCAGGCTGGAAACTTGGGAATGGATCTTGGTCCCAGAGAGCCATTGGAGGCTGGCCCACATTATGAAAGAGGGAGTGAGTGACTTTCCTCTGACCTGACTTTTACATGTATGAGCTGCATTCAAAAAATTCCAGAACATTCGCAATTTTGCACCAAGCACCAATGGTATGTTGGAGCAAAATGCAGCTGGCATCCCTGCACACACCTGTGTTTAATGTGTAACTGCCAAAAGTTTCACTGTTGTATGTTTGTTAGTTATTGTTCAGTGCTGTATTGAGTGGAATGTTGTGTCACACAGTTTCAAATTTCAAGATGGCAGAGTCAAAGGAGCAACACAACTGCATTAAATTTTTCATGAAACTCAGGAAAACCTTCACAGAGACACACCAAATGATGCAGGAGGCCTATGGTGATGAGTATTATAAATTGTTCACGTGGTTTAAAAATGGCTGGACGAAAGTTAAAGATGACTCTCATTCAGGATGCTCTTCGGTGTCTACCAGCGATGCTCATTTGCTGTCTGATAGACTGCAGAAGAATGTAACCTTTCAGTTGGATGAAATCCAATCTTCCAATCTTCTTGGAAGGCATAATGTTGCTGCCAAGTTTGTCCCACAGCTCATGAGCCCAGATCAGAAAGACCTCCACTTTGCCATTTGTGAAGAGCTTATGGATTGTGCAGAAGAGAACGAGACATTCCTTAAGAGAATCATAACTGGTGATAAGACATGGGTCTATGGTTATGATGTTGAGACCAAGGTTCAGTCTTCATAGTGGGTCATTAAAGGTTCTCCAAGAACAAAAAAAGCTCATCAGGTCAGGTCAGACATCAAAACCAAGCTGATAGTTTTCTTTGACTGATGTATTAGTTCAACATGAATTTGTGCCACAGGGACAAACTGTTAATCATGCTAATATTGGGGTGTGTTGTGATGCCTGCAAGAGAATGTGAGAAGAAAATGGCCTGAAATGTGGAGACACATTTCATAGCTCTTGCACCATGATAATGCACCCGCACATTCATCCTTGTGTGTGACTACTGCACAAAAAAATGAAGTCATTGTGCTGCCTCATCCTCCGTACTCTCCAGATCTGTCCCCAGCAGACATTTTCTTATTTCCAATGTTGAAAAGCCCATTGAATGGATGAAGAGTTGCAATGGCACGTCAAGCAATCCACCGAGAGCCATACCAAACCTGCTTCCACAAGTGGAAAAGACATTGGGAGTGTCGTATCAATTGCGGAGGAGAGTTTTTCAAATGAGACCGTGGACAATAAGTAAAAGTAAGTGTTGAAAAATTTTGTGGACCAAGTGCCAGAATTTTTTGAACAGACCTCATATATTAGTACCTGAAATATTAAATTTATGACGTATGAGTCCTACACCCAGATCCTGAAGCATATTTTAAAATAAAGCTGAAAATAAGTTTAGTGAAGTTTGTAAAAACATGCAACTAGTTAACAAAAAAATTTTAATAGATAAAACGACTTGTATAGAAAAATAAGGAAATATAAAAGCCCATAATCAATAAGAAAACACACAAAAAAGTACATAGACTTCTGCTATAGTGAAAAACAAACTAGTAGTGACCAGTTGTGTGTTATGGTAGAGAATTAGGACATTGTGCATAATTCTGATCCCTGGTGGAGTGCTAAATGAACATTAGAACAAGTAAAGAGCATTTCTGCTGGATAAAGAAGTGTGCACTTACCTCATGAGAAAACTGAAACCATTTTATCCAAGAGTGTGTGCTACTGAAGGCGGTGCACATGAATTTCACTGCACAGGAATTCAAAACATGTCTCCAACACCAAACCTTAATGAGAAAACTTCACATCACATATAAAAATGATGTGGTGCATCCAACTATCACATCTGAACTAAGCCACGAACATTCCAGAAGTAAAATGTTAGCATTTGCCAGACATCAGTGCAGTGCACATTATTGAGTGTTCAAATATACAATCTAATGCATGTACAAGTAAACAAAATTATGGATTTGTTGATATTCATGTGAGTTTAACAGCTTTTGACCCTCATAAATAAGTAATTTACTATCCATACAAAGAAGAAATCCTCAGTTTTGTCAGAATTTACATTATTTTTAAGCAGAGAGCAATGTCTAGGTATTTCCAATTGACAAAAATCTGATGAAAAAAATGAGTAACTAATTCCTGACCTTACGTTGCTACTGTTGTTATGTATTGCTAAGAAATGAATCCAAATTTTTATCCATTGTATTTGTACTTATCTGTGGATTTTAACTCCGTATGTACCCTAGTAGCACAGTCTTTCAAAAGACTAATGTCACAGTACAAGTGTTTCATTAATCACAGAGCCTCAGCACGGCTGCACACTGCAAGCAGACACTGTGGAGAGAACCAATAAGACAACAATGTGTGCATGAACTGTGAACACGCTGAGGAAATCAGACTGGTCTCTATGGGTGAAATCATGTAACCCATGTCTGATGGCACAACCACCATCTGATGATTCAGTCCACTTCTGATGTCACAATCTAGTCATGTCACTCTACTGAAGAACTTGCAGCCAGTATTGTGTTGCTTACACAAACCAACAACTGTCTGGAAACAATGCTCACCGTCAGAAAATTGTATTGCTCACATAGCATGTTAATATGTGCAAATAGGCAAGTCCATACCAATGACTTCATAAGGAATAATTGTACACTTATTTGATACATCTGGCACAATGCATCGATATTCAGCACAGTTGTCAACAAAAATTGCATGGAGCGTAGCCAGGTTGGAGCCCTTCTTAATCAGTTCAAAGTGGAATGGAAGTGGTTCACCTGTGGATGAGGATGTTGCTTGCTAGAGGAAGCCAAGAGCAGAGGAGGCAGGTCTGTGTTGACAGTGCGTCTGGGAGAGAGATCACAGTGGATGGACAAGAGTGGAGCCGAAGAGTCTGCTGGGCTGAGACCAGATGGCAAGACACCACACACAACAATTAGTTGTGGCACATGGAACTTGTCAATGACTGTGCTGGAAGAAATCGTAGTGAGAAACATATTATTCGGTGAGCTTATACCTGTGATACACTCCTTTTCTCAATCACTATTAAGTGATAGTGTACAATAAGTGACAGTATGGTTCTTGAAGCTATGTTCAGAAATGCAAATGCTGTTTGATGAGTGTTGTTATTCTTGGACTTCCATGTGTTTCAACACTCCTCATTCTGTTTGGGTCATGCACTGTTCTTGTTTCACACTTCTGCCTGTGCCGAGCAGTGTCAATAGATATTTGTTTTCCCTTTGTTAAATCATTGTTCATTAAGCATGCTTTGTGCTTCCTCTTTTCTTTGAAATGTGTAATCTCATAAATTTTGTCTGTATTAGAACTCAGACTGGTTGCTTATGTAGTGTGCTTTTGGCTGTTAAATACACAGCAAGTTGTATTTGTGTGGTATTTTACTGCGGTCAGTAGCTACCGTTCCAATGCCAGGCTTGATAATTCTGGAACTGTAGTTGTGGCAGTTACAAACTGCTTTTGTTGAGTAAAATCCACCAAGCATCATGTTGGTAAGGTGAAACTGATGAAAATATTTGCTGGCCATCTGGCCATTTTATTATGAGTTAGAGTGTACAGACTTGTTAATTGTTTTAAAATCATGTCAGATCAAATAGGGCTAATATTTGAAGGGCCTACTGCCTGGCTTCTATTTGCTGATTTTTCTGTATTAATTGTTTTTAGTCACTAGTCATTAATAGGGCTAGCACCTGCTTTCTATATTGTGATTGGTTTAATATTTGAAGGGACTAGCTCCGACATCTACATTTAAATTTTCTTTCACACCTCACAGGGACTAGGGTCCATTTACTTTCACACTATTCAGATCTATTGATATTTATTGATAACATTTCCTGTTTTGAATTTCAATGTAAGGAAAGACTAATAGTTGTAACTTGTCTTACATAATCTTACAGCTGTCACCTGTGTCAATTAAGTAAATGAGCTGCAAGGGGCTTTGAGCATTAATTTCCAGCATTTTAAAGGGCTTAAATGGCAAGAGTTGCTTACTAATTGTTGAAGTTGTATATTGTTCAAGTACTGATGTAAGCAGTTGTTGTTTAATAAATGTATTTAAATATTAAAATTAGTTCAGTGCCTAACCACATGCCACTCCAGGATCTCTGTATCCTAGCTATAATGCTTTTGCAGAATTAAAGTTCCTTTCAATACCCTTACCTCCCTAATGAAGCATTTGCAGCACTATGTTCATATAACATTTTTTGTTCAGAATTACTTATACTATCACTGTGTAAAATATTGAGCTTTCCTCCCCAATCACTCTGTATACACTTAAATATAATACCTATATATAAAAACAAAGATGAGGTGACTTACCGAACAAAAGCGCTGGCAGGTCGATAGACACACAAACAAACACAAACATACACACAAAATTCAAGCTTTCGCAACAAACTGTTGCCTCATCAGGAATTATATTAAATATATTAAATATATAATTATATTAAATATAATACCTTACACACTATGTTGACCTAATACTGAAATTAAGAGCAAATATATCCTAAAGTGAAGAGATTTTACTTACACTATGCCATATATTTTGTAAGTTTTAAGGCACATTTGTTTGACAAGAAGAAGAATATTGTGCTTACTTTGAACTTAACCCTGACAACACACTTCATTCTGTTACACTATGATGATGATGATGATAATTATGTGACGAGAGAAATGGAGCCATGCATATATAAATTTGCCAATACTTCAATCAGTATAGCTTGGGATGATTATATTGGCATGAGAGATTGACTGATTATTACCAATACACACACATGCATTGATTAACTATGCAGCCATGTGGACTTTGATAAGAAATGATTTGCAATGTTGTATTGAGAAATTTGATGTGATACATGGGAAGAGATTCATTTACTTGTGGAAGTAGGACCACCATAACATTAATATTTCTTCTCTGAACTATATGTATACACTGATGTCTAATATTGATGATATTTAACTGCACAGTACAAACTTGACTAAAACATTTCATTCCACTTCTACATTTCTCATTGCATCAGGAAGGTGTAGGAACACAAATTGAAAAAAAACAGTGATTGTAATGGTAGAAATAGGGAGAGATTTGAATTTTGCCCATGATAGCAAAAGTTTACTCAAATTTTAAATAGAATAGACTATGCAACAGCATACTTTTGAATAAGGAATATTAAGATTTAATTTGAAATCTTATCTGTTAAATTCTGTATATATTTAGTTTAGTCTCTCTCTCTCTCTCTCTCTCTCTCTCTCTCTCTCTCTCTCTCTCCCCCCCCCCCCCCCCCCCCATTATTTTGTAAATGAAAGATGTGTAATGATTTAGACACTTTATTAACTAGATGCTTTATTATTGTAATAAAAAAATATCTTTGAAGTTGTGTCCTACTTGAATACTGAAAAATTACTATTACCATACACTGTGCTGTGAATCTTGGCAAAATGTAGATGAGAATTGTGCTGGCGTAAGCTGATGCCAACACACCAGGTGGCAAAGTGGTTGTGAGAAGATCGATGGAGGCCAACAATAGACTTGCAGGAAAGGCGCCACCAATGCCCTCTTGGTCGCCAGTACTTATATTGCCACTGCAGACTGGAGGGCCAGTCTGTCACGAGTGAGTTCCAGTCTGTTACTCAGCAAGACACTGAGTCAGAGTGAGAGTCACAGCCTCTAGCTCAGAATCAGGCAGCACACAGCAAACAAAGGAGTGTACATAGCAAACTTTGTATTTCACCAGCAGTGAGGCTAATGTGAACTATTACAGAGAGCTTGTACCACACAACAACTAGCTTAAGTTAAGTAAATTTCTTATTCTCAGGAATAAAGAACCCAGTTAATCTATGCATGCAGTTTGTGTTATAGAAAGAGGATACTGGCCACTAAATATCATCCTCTCCTTGCTCTCTTGGTACAAGCCTACAGAGACAACGAGATGACATACAAAGAGTAACATACTAGTAGTAGGACTACTGTACCTGCCACCCGAGGAAGTAAAAAACTTGAAATGGAAAAATGAAAGAATAAAAATGAGAGTAAAACATGTGTATAATGAAATACACTCCTGGAAATTGAAATAAGAACACTGTGAATTCATTGTCCCAGGAAGGGGAAACTTTATTGACACATTCCTGGGGTCAGATACATCACATGATCACACTGACAGAACCACAGGCACATAGACACAGGCAACAGAGCATGCACAATGTCGGCACTAGTACAGTGTATATCCACCTTTCGCAGCAATGCAGGCTGCTATTCTCCCATGGAGACGACCGTAGAGATGCTGGATGTAGTCCTGTGGAACGGCTTGCCATGCCATTTCCACCTGGCACCTCAGTTGGACCAGCGTTCGTGCTGGACGTGCAGACCGCGTGAGACGATGCTTCATGCAGTCCCAAACATGCTCAATGGGGGACAGATCCGGAGATCTTGCTGGCCAGGGTAGTTGACTTACACCTTCTAGAGCACGTTGGGTGGCATGGGATACATGCGGACGTGCATTGTCCTGTTGGAACAGCAAGTTCCCTTGCCGGTCTAGGAATGGTAGAACGATGGGTTCGATGACGGTTTGGATGTACCGTGCACTATTCAGTGTCCCCTCGACGATCACCAGTGGTGTACGGCCAGTGTAGGAGATCGCTCCCCACACCATGATGCCGGGTGTTGGCCCTGTGTGCCTCGGTCGTATGCAGTCCTGATTGTGGCGCTCACCTGCACGGCGCCAAACACGCATACGACCATCATTGGCACCAAGGCAGAAGCGACTCTCATCGCTGAAGACGACATGTCTCCATTCGTCCCTCCATTCACGCCTGTCGCGACACCACTGGAGGCGGGCTGCACGATGTTAGGGCGTGAGCGGAAGACGGCCTGACGGTGTGCGGGACCGTAGCCCAGCTTCATGGAGACGGTTGCGAATGGTCCTCGCCGATACCCCAGGAGCAACAGTGTCCCTAATTTGCTGGGAAGTGGCGGTGCGGTCCCCTACGGCACTGCGTAGGATCCTACGGTCTTGGCGTGCATCCGTGCGTCGCTGCGGTCCGGTCCCAGGTCGACGGGCACGTGCACCTTCCGCCGACCACTGGCGACAACATCGATGTACTGTGGAGACCTCACGCCCCATGTGTTGAGCAATTCGGCAGTACGTCCACCCGGCCTCCCGCATGCCCACTATACGCCCTCGCTCAAAGTCTGTCAACTGCACATACGGTTCACGTCCACGCTGTCGCGGCACGCTACCAGTGTTAAAGACTGTGATGGAGCTCCGTATGCCACGGCAAACTGGCTGACACTGACGGCGGCGGTGCACAAATGCTGCGCAGCTAGCGCCATTCGACGGCCAACACCGCGGTTCCTGGTGTGTCCGCTGTGCCGTGCGTGTGATCATTGCTTGTACAGCCCTCTCGCAGTGTCCGGAGCAAGTATGGTGGGTCTGACACACCGGTGTCAATGTGTTCTTTTTTCCATTTCCAGGAGTGTATGTCAAACAAATGAACAGTCGAACTTTGAATTCTTTTCCCCCTGTCTCCTCAGGTTCCAAAGATTAAAAAAAAGAAAAAAAACACTGCAGCAATTGAACTGTGTCTGACTCCTACATTCTATGTGCTTCCTAAAGTCCATAAACTTAACCTCCCTGGACACGCCATTGTGGCCGGTTACTGTGGCCCCACTGAGAGAATCTCTGCTCTTGTAGACCAACACCTTCAACCTGTTACCCAGAATCTACCCTCCTATATGAAAGACACCAACCATTTCCTCCACCAGCTCTCCACAGTTCCTGTCTGTTTACCACATGGAGCCCTGCTAATCGCTATTGACACCACCTCTCTTTACACTAACATCCCTAATGCCCACGGCCTTACCGCTATTGAACACTACCTTTCCCAATGCCGGACAGATTCCAAACCAATAACCTCCTTCCTAGTCGTCATGACCGTCTATGAGGGGGGACCCAAAAGAAACATACTCCGATGGCGCTACCACTCGTACATGTAGTGCAGGGTTCTCACGCTAGATGGTGTAAGTAGAGACCTTCACGAAACAGCTGTGCAGACGGCGTCGGTGTAGAGCTGAACGTGCAAGTTATTGTGTTTCTCTGACTGTTGGCGGGTTACCTCTGCGAAGTCATTATGGCAACTTTAAAAGAACAAAGAGGGTGTGTGAAATTTTGTTTCCTGCTTAAAAAAACTGCAACGGAGACACACCAAATGCTTCAGGAAGCTCTCCAGGAGGACGCTATGAGCCGCACACAGGTTTTCACGTGGTTTGGGTGCTTTAAACATGGTGAGATGTGTGTTGAAGACCAAGCTCATTCTGGACACCCTTCAACATCGCGAAATGAGGAGAACATTGAAAAGGTCCGCCAAACGATCAACAAGGATCGTCGCCAAATGATCGACCAAATTTCTGCAGAGACAGGAATCAGTTGAAGCTCTTGCCACCGGATTTTGAGTGAGGATTTGCACATGAGACGTGTTGCTGCTAAATTTGTTCCGCGCCTTCTCACACACGAGCAAAAAACCATCCGCATGAATGTGTGTCAGGACTTGAAAACAGAGATTGCACATGATCCAAACTTCTTGAAGAAATTCATTAAGGGGATGAGAGTTGGTGTTCCTGGTATGACCCAGAAACCAAGCAAGCGTCAAGCCAGTGGAGGACTCCCAACTCTCCCAGGCCAAAAAAAGCAAGGCAAGTGAGGTCAAATGTGAAGACTATGATCATTGTCTTTTTTGACGTTCGTGGAATTGTGCATCGGGAATTCATACTCCCTGGCCGGACAGTTAACCAGCACTTTTACTTAGATGTTTTAAGGCGTCTGCGAGAGGATGTGAGGAGGAAACGCCCGGAATTTTGGTGATCAGGTGACTGGTTTCTGCATCACGACACCACTCCAGCACACACGGCCTTACAAGTGACCCACTATTTGGCATCTCAGAGGTGGTCTGTCGTTCCCCATGCTCCATATTTGCCAGACCTAGCCCCGTGCGACTTTTTCCTATTTCCACGAATGAAAAAAATGCTAAAAGGGGAGCGTTATGACGATGTGGAGGTGGTAAAATCAGCTTCGCAAAGGGCACTGGACAATATCAAACTTGAAGAGTTCCAAACATGCTTCCAACAGTGGGAAAAGAGACTTGACAAGTGCATCGCATGTAATGGAGAGTATTTTGAAGGTGACTGAAGAAATTTTGTAAAAAGGTTCATCAATAAATTTTTTATGACAACAATCTGGTTTCTTTTGGGTCCCCCTTCGTGTATCCTCACCTATAGTTACTTCTCCTTTGAAGGCATTACCTACAAACAAATTCAGGGTATGGCTACGGGCACCCACATGGCACTATCCTATGCCAACCATGGGCTATCTAGAGGAATCCTTCCTAAACACCCAGAATCCTAAACCCCTCACATGATTCTGATTCATTGATGACATCTTTTCAATCTGAATCGAGGGTGAGGACACCCTATCCACATTCCTCCAGAACCTCAATAACTTCTCTCTCATTTGCTTCACCTGGTCCTACTCAACCCAACAAGCCACCTTTCTAGAGATTGAGCTCCACTTCAAAGATGGCTACATCAGTACCTCTGTCCATATCAAACCTACTAACCACTAGCAATACCTCCACTTCCGACAGCTGCCACACATTCCATACCAAGAAGTCCCTTCCATGCAGCCTAGCAAATCATGGCCATCGCGTCTGCAGTGACAAGCAGTCCCTCTCGAAAAATGCCGAGGATCTCACTGAAGCCTTCAGTGACCGTAAATATCCTCCCACCCTTGTACAAAAACAAATCTCCCATGCCTTATCTTTCCAGTTTCCCTCCACCTCCCAAATTTCCATCCACAGAGGAGCATTCCTTGCAACTCAGTACCCAGGACTGGAGCAACTGAATTACATTCTCTACCAGGGTTTCAACTACCTCTCGTTGTACCCTGAAATGAGAAATGTCCTGCCCACTATCCTTCCCATCCCTACCACAATGGTATCCTGCTGTTCACAGAACGTACACAATATACTCATCCATCCCTACACAACCCCTGCTCCCAACCCCTTACCTCATGGCTTATACCCCTGTAATAGACCTGGATGCAAGACCTGTCCCATGCATCCTCCCACCACCACCTACTCCAGTCCAGTCACAAATCACCTATCCCATCAAAGGCAGGGCTACCTGTGAAACCAGTCATGTGATCTACAAGCTAAGCTGCAAACGCTGTGCTGCATTCTATGTGGGCATGACAACTAACAAGCTGTCTGTCTGAATGAAAGGCCACCGACAAACTGTGGCCAAGAAACAAGTGGACCACCCTGTTGCTAAGAATGCTGCCAAACATGACATCCTTCATTTCAGTGATGCTTCACGGCCTGTGCCATATGGATCCTTCCCACCAACACCAACTTTTCTGAATTGCACAGGTGGGGACTTTCCCTGCAATATATCCTACGTACCCGTAACCCTGCTGGCCTAACCCTTCGTTAGTCATTGTCCTGTTCCCATTCCCGCACTACACAGCCTTCATTCCACCATTGCACCTAGTAGTCTTTTTACTTCCCTCCTTTTCCACTACCCCCCCCCCCCCCCCCAACCTCACCTCTCACCTGCCCTCCATCTAACCTGCAGCACTTCACTGTCTGGCACACTTACCCTACTACCCCTCCCCCTCCCTGCCCCAGCCCCCTCCTTACCCCCACCCAGTCGCCACTCCCATCATGCACTGGGGCTGCTGCTCGCAGTGTGGCCTCAGTTGCCTGAAACTGCAGTTTTTTGTGTGTGTGTGTGTGTGTGTGTGTGTGTGTGTGTGTGTGTGTGTGTGTGTGTGTTGTTGACATACACGTTGCTGGCTGAAAGCTTTCATCTCTGCTATATGGTGATTCCTTCTCATAATACTGTTTCATTCCGTCCTGGATTTTCCATTGTTTGACAAATTAATGTGGGCATTACTACCCACACTTGGTCAGTCTTTGTTAAACCATGACTGCAACTTATTTCTTTTCAACAGCAATAAATGAACTCTATGAAGCATATAACTCAAGTTAAGCATTTGATCCTAGCACAATAGGAAACATTTCAGATCTACATGGTTTGTATCCCCTCAGTACCTCTTTCCTGGCAGTAAATAGTGTGTGTACCAAATTTGATTAAAACTTTCATTTTGAAGATAAAAATCAGCAGATGTAAGTACTTTATTTATAAGCATGACCAGTTTCACAGCATTTTAGCTGAATCATCAGGTGCAACAAAATTGCACCTGATGGTGCAGCTAAAAATGCTGTGAAACTGCTCATGCTTATAAATACTTATAGCTGAAGTGGTTTATCTTAAGACAACAAAAGAGGGGTGAAGGAAAAGGACTGGCAAGGTCAGGAAATGAGGAGAGTTACAAAAAAAGTTGCCCAGAACCCAAGGTCAGGGGAGACTTAACCCAGACAGGGTGAGAAGAAAAACTGATTGTTGGAATTGTACCTGATGAAATCTGAAAACTTGAGAGCTTAAAGCTGGAAGATAGGATAATGAGAGGTGGTGGAAGGGATAGAGATGTCAGAAAATGAAAGATGTAGGAAACTAAAAGGGAGTGAAGAAAGGAGAGGTTGAGACTGAAGAATTTAATGTAAACTAAGTTGGCGTGGGTGGGAAGAACTAAGTATATGTTGAAATGCCAGTTCCCAACTGCATAGTTTTCAGGAACTGGTGTCAGGGGGAGAATACAGATGGCATGTTTGGTCAAACAGGCATCGAGGTCTTGATTCTCATATTATAGAATGTGCTCCGCAACAGGATATTATGTGATTCCCTGTACAGATCTTCTGAGCCCATTCATCCTAAATGATAAGTTGGTGGCAGTCATACCAATCTAGAAGGCCAAACAGTGTTAATGTAATGGGTGATACATAACAAACCTCATTTCACAGGTGTCTCTCCCTTTGATAGTATGTTTTGCCAGTTACAAGGCTCCTGTATGAGGTGGTAGGAGGGTGCATAGGACAAGTCTTACAGTGGGGACAGTTTCAGGGGCAGGAGCCATAGGGTAGGGAAATGGGCGCCGAAGGAGTGTAGGGTTTGACCACGATATTGCGGGGGAGGAGCAAAAAGCTATTCTAGTATGGTGGGCAAAATGTCAGACGAATAGACCTCATTTCAGACCATAATTTTAGAAAGTCATAGCCTTCTTGAAATAGCCAATTAATATTTCTTCATTACATTCCCATCTTCAGCAGTTGTGTAATTTATCATTTTGCCTTCATAGAATTTCTGTCAACGTTTGTGGAGTTTAATTTTTTCACCTGTGAACATGGTGAAAACTAACTAAAAAAGTTAAAGTGAATTCTCCAAAAACATCCACAGAAATTCTATGAAGGCAAAATACAATTAAGAATATTGTGTAAGTTTGTGGCCATTGAGCAGACATGAATATTATTAAGATATTGTAACAGTTCATGGAAGAGATGCATTGATAATATATGGTATGTAATATTATTATTGTTTTCAGTCCTAAGACTTGTTTGATGCAGCTCCCCATGCTACCCTATCCTGTGTAAGTCTCTTAAACTCCGAGTAACTACTACAATAACCTACATCCTTCTGAATCTGCTTCCTATATTCTTCTCTCTCTATAGTTTCTGCCCTTCACACATTCCCATAGTACTAAACTGGTGATCCCTTGATGTCTTAGAACATGTCCTACCAAATGAGACCTTCTAGTCACGTTGTGCCACAAATTTCTTTGCTCCCCAATTCTATTCAGTGCTTCCTCATTAGTTACGTGATCTACCCATCTAACATTCAGCATTCTTCTGTGGTACCACATTTCAAAAGCTCCAATTCTCTTCTTGTTTAAACTGTTTGTCCTTGATGTTTCATTGCCACATATGGTGACACTCCATAAAAATACTTTCCGAAAAGACATCCGGACACTTAAATCTATGCTTGACATTAACAAATTTTTCTGCTTCAGCAATGTTTTTCTTGCTATTGCCAGTCTACATTTTATATCCTCTCTACTTTGACCATCATCTGTTATTTTGTTGCCCAAATAGCAAAACTCATCTACTACTTTTAGTGAATTATTTCCTAATCTAATTCCCTCAGCATCACCTGATTAAATTTGACTATGTGCCATTACCCTTTTTTTTGCTTTTGTTGATGTTCATCTTACATCATCCTTATAAGATCCTGCCATTCCACTGAATTGCCCTTCCAAGTCCTCTGCTGTCTCAGAATTACAATGCCATTCCCAAACCTCAAAGTTTTTATTTCTTCTCCTGAACTTTAATATCTACTCCAGATTATTTTGTTTCCTTTACAGCTCGCTCAATGTACAGACTGAACAACATAGGGGATATGTTATAACCCTGCCTCACTCCCTTCTCAACTACTGCTTCCCTATCACGCTCTTCGACTCTTATAACTGCCATCTGGTTTCTGTACAAGTTGTAAATAGACATTTTCTTCCTGTATTTTACCCCTGCGACCTTCAGAATTTCAGAGAGTATTCCAGTCAACACCATGAAAAACTTTCTCCAAGTCTACAAATACTATACAGAGTACATTACATAAGTAATGTGACCAATTTTTTTTCTGACGCAATGGTACACCACAGTGTTTTGTAAACGGCTGGGCTAAGTGGAGGGGCGTGTTAGCTTCAAAACGCTCTTTGTCTCATTTGGCTGCCAGCTGCCGGAGAGTCAGGAAGTGCGTTTCCGTCAACCCCGTTTTGAGTTTACATAACACGGCACAATGGATCATTCTCTAGAGCAATAGTACGCTATCAAATTTTGCGTTAAACTTGGTAAGTCTGCACCGAAACGTTTCCATTACTTCCGCATGTCTTTGGGACTGATTGCTTGTCCAAATCACAAGTTTTCTGATGGCACAAGTTGTTCACGGAGGGCCGAGAGGAGATCACCGACGAACCTCGAAGTGGACGGCCATCAACCGCACGAGTTGACGAAAATGTGACATGTGTGCACGATTGTTTTAACTCTGACAGATGGCTGAGCCTTCAATTGATAGCACAAACTCTACACATGTCAAAAACAACCGTTTTCCGCATTGTGACCGAAGATTTGAACATGAGAAACGTGTGTGCCAAACTCGTCCCAAAAGCGTTGACCGACGAACACAAGCACATGCGAGTGCTTCGGTGCCGAGAAATGTCAGAAATGTGCGAAAATGATCCTCATTTTTTCAACTCGGTTATCACTGGTGATGAGTCGTGGATTTTTGAGTACGACCCTGAGACAAAAAGGCAGAGTTCAGAGTCGCACACCCCATCGTTGCCCCGTCCCTAGAAGGCACACATGGGCAAGTCCAGGATCAAAACCATGCTCATTGTCTTCTTTGACGTCAGAGGCATTGTCCACCATGAATTCGTACTTTCCGGGACTACAGTGAACTCAGATTTCTACTTGGAAGTGCTCAAAAGACTGAAAAGGAGGATCTCGCGCTGCCGAAGCGACATCAAGGACACGTGGAAAATTCACCACGACAATGCGCCGAGTCACAGCGCCTTCATTGTCAATGACTTCCTGGCCAGGACCAAGACCCCATTGGTTCCCCAGCCTCTCCCTACAGTCCTGAGCTGGCTCCCGCTGACTTTTTTTTGTTTCCTCAGTTAAAAGGAGTCATGAAAGGAAAACATTGAGACACGGTTGAAAGCATCCAGGTGCATGTTACATCAGCTCTAAAGGACATTCCGGAAAAGGCATTCCAGGATGCCTTCCAGGCATGGAAACACCGCCTCCAGAAGTGTATCGATGCAAGAGGGTGCTATTTTGAAAATTTTTAATTATTTGTACGAATATATTCAATAAATGGTTTTTTGTGAATTTGGTTGCATTACTTATGGAACGCACCTTGTTAATATAGGTTTGCCCTTCTTAACCTATCTTCTATGAGAAGTTGTAGCATCAGTATTGGCTGTGTGTTCCTACATTTCTCCGCAATTCAAGCTGATCTTCCCAAGTTTGGCTTCTACCGGTTTTTCCATTCTTCTCAAAAGAATACATATTAGTAGTTTCCAGCCATAACTTGGTAAACTAATAGTTCAGTAATATTCCCACTGTCAGCACATGCTTTCTTTGGAATTGGAATTATTATGTTTCTTTTTGCCTGTTTCTTGCACTTTGCTCACCAGATGGAAGAGTTTTGTCACATCCTTTTCCATTTCTATAATATTGCTCTTAAATACATCCCATTGTGAAGACGCTCTACTTACACCTTCCACTGTTCAGTTTTCCCTTCTCCTCTTAGGACTGGTTTTCTATCTGAATTCTCAATATTCATACAGCTGCTTTCCTTTTCTCCAAATGCCTCTTTAATTTCCTGTAGGCTTTATGTATCGGTCTCTTAGCAGCTTCTAAATCTTTACATTTGTCCTCTAGACATTCCTGGTTAACCATTTTGCACTTCCTATCAATCTCATTTTTTTAGATGTTTGTATTCCCTTTTGTCTGCATTTTCTCCTTTCAGCAGTTAAATTTAATATCTCTCATGTTATCCAAGGATTTCTACTAGCCTGCTCTTTTTAACTATTTTATCCTCTGCTGCCTTTACCATTTCATCTGTCAAAGCTACCCATTCTTCTTCTACTGCATTCCTATCCCCTGTTCGTGTCAATCATTCCCTATTGCTCCCTTTGAAACTCTCAAAAACCCTTGGTTCTTTCAGTTTATCCAGGTCCTATCTTTTTAATATCCTACCTTTTTGCAACTTCTTCAGTTTTAATCTACAGTTCACAACCAATAAATTCTGGTCAGAGTCCAAATCTGCCCCTGGAAATGTCAGTTTAAAGTCTGGTCCCGAAATCTGTCTTACCATTAAATAATCGATCTGAAATTTTCCAGTGTGCCCGGGTCTCTTCCACATACACAACCTTCTTTCATGTTAGCGGTGATTACATTAGGCTCTATACAAAATTCTACCATATGGCTTTCTTGTTCATTCCTTTCCCCTAATTCATATACAGCTACTATCGTTCCTTCGCTTCCCTTTCCTACTATCGAATTCCAGTCCACCAACACTCCTAAATTTTCATTTCCCTTCACTATCTGAATAATTTCTTTTATCTCATCATACATTTCTTCAAACTCTTCATCATTTGCAGAACCAGCCAGAATATAAACTTTTAGAACTGTTGTGGATTTGGGCTTTATGTCTGTCTTGACTACAATAATATATTCTCTATATTGTTCACAGTAGCTTACCGCGTTCCTATTTTCTTATTCATTATTAAAACTACAACTGAATTATCCCTATTTGATTTTGTATTTATAGCCCCGTATTCACCTGACCAGAAGTCCTGTTCCTCCCGCCACCGAACTTCACTAATTCTCAGTATATCTAACTTCAACCTATCCATTTCCCTTTTTAAATTTTCTAATCTACCTGCCCAATTAAGGGATCTAACATTCCACAACTCAATCCTGATCCCTACAATGCCAGTTTTCATCACTTAACACTTCCGGGCTGAGATGCCGTGGTCCATACATAAGAGACTCCCCTGACATCTCACCTTCGACTGTGGTAGGCATCGTCCAAGGACGATCGGCGATTGTCCTCAGAGGATGCCTTCCGCAGTTGAAGGCAAAACGTTAGGGGAGAGTCAACAGTATCTCAGAGCGGAAATGTGAAGTGATAACACCTGCCGTGAAAGCCTTCATTCTATGAATGCCAGTTTTGTTTTTTGTGATGACATCCACCTGAGTAGTCCCCCAGAGATCTGAATGGAGGACTACTTTACCTCCAGGATATTTTACCCAAGAGGATGTCATCATCATCTACCCTTATTATAGAGCTGCATGCCCTCGGGAAAAGTTGTAGCTGCAGTTTCCTCTTGCTTTCAGCTGTTCACAGAACCAGCATAGGTTGATGGTTGATGTTACCAGTCCAAATCAGTCAATCATCCAGATTGTTGACCTGCAGATACTGAAAAGCCTGGTGTCCCTTTTCAGGAGCCACAAGTTTTTTGGCCTCTCAAAAGATACCCCTGCATTGTTGTTGTTCCTATGGTACGGCTACATGTATAAGCTGAGGTATATAGTGACTGGTTAAATTGTATATAAATATGATATATAGTGATTAGTTAAATACTGCCCCCTTGTGAGAGGCCTTGCAATATTCTACGCTGACATACCATTTAACTGCTCAACTAAATTATCCATTGGGTGCAAAACAGCCCAGAAATAACTGTGATAAAGTTATCTACAATTACAAGACTGCAAAGGTTATCTATTAGTGAATATGTTAACTGAATGCTCAACAACTCAACGATACAATGAGTTGTTGCCCTTACTCCTCCCACTATTTGTATTGCATCCAGATTTTTCCATTATTTTTTATGCATAAAACATATTCCCTGAGCTGAACTTCCCAAAGTGCCATGAGAGGATGAGGTTGGGCACACTACAACCTGCATGGATTCTTAGTCTGAGACTGCACTAGAGATAACCTATTCAAATGCAAGGAACTGTGATGGAACATTAACACATAAACCCATATTAACATTGAAAAATACAAGCTGCTGTCATAAATGAAACTAATGAATAACAATATGGTAGGTCAAAGCTGTCATTTTATTAATGAATGCTGCTAAAAAATTATATTTCAATAAAACTGGATGCTGAATGCCAGTAGACACTTTTATTACGAACTTATTACTTTGAATAAAAAAAAAAAAAAAAAAAAAAAAAAAAAAGCAGTTGTGGCAAGGCTCAGAAACCAACAATGAAACTTTTCAGCTGAGTAAAATGGGACAATAATTACACACAAACCAAAGACAATGTTTACAATGAAATTTTCTTTCAAGGCCAATTTAACAAACAAATGTGTCATATCCTTGTGCCTTCTTGTGTTAGGATATATCAAGAACATTTAAGTACTGCTATTACAGAATACATTTTTACTATTTATTTACTTGTAACTTATGACAAAATGAACACTCAACTTTCAGTTCAAGCACACATATTCAACCAAAATAAAACGTATAACTAATATTTACTTAAATTTTGATGTTAATTTTATCAAAATAACTAATTATTTACAAAATTAAAAATACAGATTTACCAGTTTCAAAAAATTGTAAAATATGTTGCCTTCCTCAAGATTTATTATTTCATAGCACATTTACTAAAAACCAGTTAAGATATCTCAAGGTATTAAAGTGAGTGAGAATTCCATTTTTAAAATATATGAATGTCTGCACTAAAATGCAACAGTATTACATCAATGTTTCTATATCCTTGTCTGTTTCATAATAGCTGTGTTCTTAGTGAATTACGGAACTCCGCCAACTGTCATTGCTCCCATTGGCAATAGATTATTTTTTTTTTTTTTTTTGCAATAAAATATATCTTTGGTGAGATTAATATAAACATTATAAAAGAAATAACATCAGTCACAAGCCAATGCTAAAATGTGATTATAATTTTATCAGTCATTGGCTTCATCAGATCCTTCCATATCCTGGATCATCCATTTTGTCCTTCCTTTCTTTCAGTCTTCCTCTATTTTCAAGGGATTACAAAAGGCACTACAAGGTCCTCACGGTGTTCCACTCTTAAGTCAGCCAGAGCTGCTCCTGCACGTTCTGCTACACCCACAACCTAAAAACATAACAAAAATTTGGATTATTTACTTATTCTTCATACAACAATTATGTCAATTACATTTATCAACTGCGAAAATTTCTAACTGCAATCAGTATACAAAGAACGAATGAATGGTTTAATGTCCCACCAATAAATAAATGAAGAGATCACTACGTATAGAGCACATTCAGGGAGTCTATTAAAAAGGCAAAATAAAAGAGAAGGAAGCAGTGACCTACAGGAAAGAGACAACAGTCGACAAGATAAAAACACACATTACACTTCTAGTCTATAATAAAATTAGCACCAAGTAATTCACAGATTTAATGATGGTAGCGCATGTTTCATTTTTCTATAAGGAGCAGTCAAATGAAAACATAACAGATGGAAAAAAAGTAAGTAAATTTTTTATTATTTCAAAAGTAATTGCTGTAACTTAATAAATTTATACCATTGCGAGACAAGCTGGTCAATGTTAATGGAAAAATTATGGCATTTGCCTACAGAACCATGACTGTACCCACGTCCGCTGAAAATTGACAGCCATTCTTCAGGACTCGGAGTGGGGAGAGACCGGGACTGCATGAATGACATGTAAGGGCCTGTCACTGAAACTTATGCTGCATGAAATGCGACTAACTTTCCACCCCTATCTGAAATTCTTTCCTCAAGTCAATGTGCTCTGAAAAGATCCCTACCTCCGATTTTAACTTTCTAGTCTTTATACTGTACTGTCTATACCCAGTTCTAGTAGCAAACTGCCCTTTAAAAATTAGTACAAATGAGTTTATCATCTCAGATTAAATTTCACATTATACTACCTGATTTATATTTGCAACTTAGGGGAATAAGCCTTTTGTTAATAATCTAACTTTTAAGTTTCGTGATTGAACTATGCAGTCATGTTGCACCACATATTCTTGAAAATTCTCCTCCACCTATTTCAGAAAAGCTACAATGTTTATTCATTATGGTCATCTAAAATTATAGCTCTACTTGAGATCAAACCATGTTAGTAATATATCTAAAAACAAAGATGATGTGACTTACCAAATGAAAGTGCTGGCAGGTCGACAGACACAAACGAACACAAACATACACACAAAATTCAAGCTTTCGCAACAAACTGTTGCCTCATCAGGAAAGAGGGAAGGAGGGGAAAGACGAAAGGATGTGGGTTTTAAGGGAGAGGGTAAGGAGTCATTCCAATCCCGGGAGCGGAAAGACTTACCTTAGGGGGGAAAAAAGGACGGGTATACACTCGCGTGCGCACACACACACACACACACACACACACACACACACACACACACACACACACACCCATCCACACATATACAGACACAAGCAGAAGTGTCTGTATATGTGTGGATGGATATGTGTGTGTGTGCGCGCGCGCGCGAGTGTATACCCATCCTTTTTTCCCCCTAAGGTCTTTCCGCTCCCGGGATTGGAATGACTCCTTACCCTCTCCCTTAAAACCCACATCCTTTCGTCTTTCCCCTCCTTCCCTGTTTCCCCGATGAGGCAACAGTTTGTTGCGAAAGCTTGAATTTTGTGTGTATGTTTGTGTTCGTTTGTGTGTCTGTCGACCTGCCAGCACTTTCATTTGGTAAGTAACATCATCTTTGTTTTTAGATATATTTTTCCTACGTGGAATGTTTCCCTCTATTATAACCATATCATGTTAGTAATATTTTATTCAAACTAATTGGGTTGTAATTAACAAAATTTATATTATTGTACTTCATATTCTTTGGAATTACATGTGAAACTACGTAAACTTTTCCTCATTATGCATCAGGACTCCTAGTGCAATATCTGACCCAAAATTATCTCATGACTTGATTGTTATTTTGTAAATCTCAAATTCAATAATGTATTCAATTATTTTGTTGCATATAAATGGAAGTGATGTATGAGCCACAAGGTTGGTTTGTCTGCATTATCATCTTTTGGAAGCCGTCTGTGTGACAGTCTATCGAAGGCTGCCAGACAGCCAATGTATATTCTACCTATGTACATGGTAATCAATCACAATATATGACAAGAAAAGTATTAGACTCAGTGTCTGATTTCAAAATTAGTACTACAGCAACAAAAGACTCAAGGACTTTCTAAAGCAACAATCCCCAATGATATCAAATTTGAGTATCTCATCATACAGAACAGTTAAGTTGTTATGTGAACTTTCATTAACTGTGATTGAAATTTTCTAGTTTCACTTGTCTTTGTATTTGTGAATGGTGGAGGCCAAATTATTAAGTTGCTCTGATTGTATGACTGAGAAATCACTATTACCACTTTAAAACTATAGTCAGAGCTTAAGATAACTGCATATTTTGCTCACTCAGTATCAGTGGTAATTAAAGTGCTTCCCTCATCTCAATATCAAGAGTGCTATTTTAATATGGTGGCAATGAGCTGGGATACATGTAAGTCTGCATACTAAATTTTGCACTACATTTCAGAGTGTAATTGTGACATGTGACAATCGATTATCGGACATCAGTTAGGACGATACAAAGTGTGGTGTAGCAACTCACCATTGGACCACATTTGAGAAGAGTACAATTTTTAATTTTTTTTTAATTACTTTTCCTCAGACTATCATTTTTCCAATGTTCTTTGGTCATGTGACTGTTGATAAACAGGAAAATTGTGAATTTGCGTGTGACGATAATCTGATTAGGTAGATTTATTTTCGTGTTTTATGCCCAATATTATCTTCAAATATGGCAAGCAAAGAAAATCTTGATACAACTGGAGAGGTTTCACATCCTAAACATCATCAATCATCGACACCGAACCTATAACAGTCATCTGAGGCAACACCTTTCTTAGGATTTTCTCCCAATGAAAAAGCCACAAGTTTATTAGAAAGATTATCGGAACTCTCTTATAAGTCAGAATGAACTCCCAAGTCAAAATGATGACCTAAAAAAGAGTATTGTTAATCTATCCGACACTTATGACAATGTAAAGGAACATTCAGGCCATGTAGGAACAAGTAGCAAACTCCCATTCAAAAATGAGTCAATTACATGAGTTGATTGTCCTTGAAATTCAAACAGTAAACAATAAGGTTGATCACGTACAGTTGCATGTGCAGAACACTGAAGATGTTATTCACACTGAGTTAGGTAGAAGGAACCCTGAATTCAAAATTATGCACACATTTATAGACCAGGGAAGTGAATTCGCCAAACAGAGACTAAAACTAAATAATGATTAAACTCATAGCTATACTACCAGTGTTAATAATAAAACTGAGACTTACTTTGAAAATTTACAACAGGTTAACATTCGATTAAGAGACGTTAAGACAAAAATGTCGTATCCGCAAATCAACAGAAATTTTGCATCACTTTGTAACAATTTCTCTCTTAAATACTTCCCTCGGGATTATAAAATACACCCAGTGGACTACCTATGGCAATATAAAGATAGTTTTCCTCTGAATTTGCCTGATTCTGTGAAAATTAAACAAGCCTTACATTTCCTTGATGGTCAAGTGTTGTCACGGACTAATCAAAACAAAGCTAAACATACAGATGTTCTTGAATAAATTCTGGTTCGAAAGTACACAGACGGGCATCAAAACAGCATGCGGTACTGATGATTCATTTGAGAATTTTTTTAAACATGTTGATAAACTTGACAAAGCTTTCAAGAAAGCAGACAGGGTTAATAACTCACAGAACAACAGAAACAACAACTATAATTGGGGATCATCTCAACACAACCAGCAAAATAGACAGAACGGTAACAGAAGGAACTGTAATACTTATAACAACAGTAATAACAATAATGTTGTTGTTTTAACCTCGGAATGGCCCAAAAAGCCATCTCCCCCCCTGAATTTCAAACAACTACGCATGATGTCAATTTCTCTAGATAGAACTACTCCAGGAGGTAACCAATCCTCCGCCGCTAACAGCAGCGCAATCAGGCCTAAGGATTCTGGAGAGCCTGAAGCACCATGTCGTTCAAGAAATTCAAAATCCTCTAAACTGAAGAAAAACAACGTACATTTCTTTGGAACCCTAAATATTAACTCGCTCTTGAAGCCGGGAAAACTGAAGCAGCTCACCAAAGTCTTGAAGGTATATAAAATCCAAATATGTGCGCTGCAGGAAACCAGATTTACAGATGAAGATTTAATGGATTATGAAGGATACAGGATACCGACTTCCAGTCACCTAATGAACGCTTGTCTTTTCTCACATTCCGCGCCCTAAATAAAACCTATACACTCATTAATTGCCACGCACCCATCAACAATGACAATAAGAAAAACCCTCAGAAAGTAGATACATATTGGGAATCTCTAGACCACGAACTTTCTAAAATCCCAACATCAAATGTGAAAATACTGTTTGGGGACTTCAATGCACAAATAGGCCAAGAAAAAAAATACAAAAAAACAGTAGGAAACTACCCGGCTCACAAAAGGACAAACAGAAATGGAGAAAGATTAATAGAACTATGCAAGGGTCATAACTTAAAATTAAGGTCTACAAATTTCAAAAAACCTCCTAAGAAACAGAAAACATGGAAATCACCAAACACAAGTATTGGAGAGTTCCAGATAGATCACATAGCCATCACACACTATAATCAAAAAGAAATAATGAATGTGAGAGTTCAGAAAGGGGCAAACATTGTAACTGACCACTACTTATCGACAATCAAATTAAATGTCATAGCACAAAGAAAGAAACAAATACAAAACAGGAAAACTCAAAAGATAGAAGCAAACATCTTGAAAGAGAAAAGAGAAGAATTCTGTCAAAACATAGTTATATGTTCGGATAAATGGGAAGATATAAAAGAAGGAATGATAAGATCTACTCAAGAAGTCGCAAAAATGAAAAAGAGAAAGAAACACGAATGGTGGGATGAGATATGTGAGGAAGCAATAGAACAAAGGATGAACGCATGGAAGAAATGGCACTCAACCAAAAGTGATAAGGACTACCTGGAGTTCAAACAGCAAAGATCTTCTACAGCAAAACTCATTAGATCAGTAAAAAGACTATTTGAAAAGAACCAACTTATACAAATGGATAAAGATTTTAAGAGAAACAATAACAGATCCTTTTACAGCACATTCAGACAGAAACTACAAAAATATGTAGCACCAAATCTGTGTTTTAAAAATACCAGTGGAAAACTAGCAATGAATAATGAAGAAAATTGTGAAATATTAGCAAAATATTTTGAGCAACTCCTCAACTGTCAGGAACCTATTGAAAAATTACCAGCCAACACCCCAAACACAGTAAACAATAATTCTGAACCCCCATGCCTCATAGAAATCAGAGAAATCATTAAAAACCTTAAGAACAATAAAGCACCAGGGGAAGACATGATAATTGCAGAAATGTGGAAAAGTGTGGATAATACAACTCAAGAAAAACTACTGGGAATAATCAATGAGATTTGGAAAACGGAACGTATACCGGAAGAATGGAAAACTGCATTAATCCACCCCATCTTCAAGAAAGGGGATAAAACCGATGCAAATAACTACAGAGGGATATCTTTACTACCGGTAACATATAAAATTCTATCTAAGGCCCTACAAAACAGATTGGAGAAACAACTTGATCAAGAAATTGGTGAATACCAAGCAGGCTTTAGGAAGGGAAGATCTTGTGTGGAGCAAATTTTAAACTTGAAGTTAATTATTAAATATAGACGATTAAGAGGAAAAGACATCTTTATCACGTTTGTTGACTTCAAGAAGGCGTACGACTCCGTTGACAGAACAACCTTGGTTAACATCCTTAGGGAGTTTGGAGCAGACAAGAAAACAGTCGCAATCGTCAAAGAAACACTTACGGATACCTATGCAAAAGTAAAGTTCCGTGGTGAGGTATCCAGACCATTCAAAATCAGAACAGGATTAAGACAAGGAGATGGGTTGTCACCTACCCTATTCAACTGTGTGTTAGAAAAAGTTATTAGAGAGTGGAGGAAGAAAACGACTGAAGAAGGAATACAAAAAATCAGATTAGGAAGAATAAAGGATGGATTAGAAGTAGATTGCCTCGCTTTTGCTGATGACTTAGCGATTCTGGCAGGAAGTTTGGAAGAAGCAGTCAAACAGATCAATATTCTGAATGAAACAGCAGAAAAAGCAGGACTGAAAATCTCCTTTGAAAAGACAGAGTACCTAACCAATGTAAAAGAGGCACCGAACAATATGATTACAAAGTATGGCCAGATAAAGAAGGTTTCTAATTTCAAATATTTAGGGGAAATCATCCAGCCCAATGCTTCAGATAAAGAAGGAAATAAAACAAGAACAAGAAAAATGGAAATGGCATTCCAGCTAACAAAGAATGTGTACAACAAGAAGTCAGTATCAATTAACGCAAAAATAAGGCACTACAACACTGTGATTAAGCCAGAGTGTCTGTATGCATCTGAATGTTTAGCAATGAACACTAACAAGGAAATGGAAGCTATAGCAAAAAAGGAGCGAAAAATCATTAGAAGAGTACTTGGGCCGAGGTTTGAGAATGGGACTTGGAAGCTTAGAAGTAATAGAGAAGTGTATGACAAAATTGAGAAAGTGGGAGATACTATGAGGAAGAGAAGAGTAAGCTTTTACGCCCATTTGAAAAGAATGAATGATGAAAGGCTGACAAAGAAAATATTCATGTTTTTTGACAAGAACCCCAGAACCCAAATTACCTGGTTCAAAGAAGTCAAAGCAGACTTAGAGGAGATGGGTATAGGAGAAGATGATATAACCAACAGAGACTTAATGAGAGACAAAATTCAACATTTTGAAGGATTTGAAGTGAAGAAGAGAAGAACTGGAGGAACAGTGTGGACAGAAGACCGAAGGGAGCAGCACAGAGAGAGGATGAAGACATATTGGCAGAAGAGAAAAGAGGAGGAGCGCAATAGGAGAAATGTACATTGAAAAATAGTTGTTTAACGCGGTCCCTAGACGGCCAAAATCGGAATAAAAAAAAAATTTAAAAAATGTTGTTGTTGTTGTGGTCTTCAGTCCAGAGACTGGTTTGATGCAGCTCTCACGCCATACAGTAAAGTTGCATTCCCTTGGGAAAAATTTCGGCTGTAGTTTCCCCTTGCTTTCAGCCGTTCACAGTACCAGCAAAGCAAGGCAGTTTTGGTTAGTGTTACAAGGCCAGATCAGTTCAATCATCCAGACTGTTGCCCCTACAGCTACTAGAAAGGCTGCTGCCCTCTTCAGGAACCAACGTTGTCTGGCCTCTCAACAGATACCCCTCCGTTGTGGTTGCACCTACGGTACGGCCATCTGTATTGCTGAGGCATGTAATAATAATAATAATAATAATAACAGGAATGGTAATGGTAATAGCCAGAACAGAAACCACAGTAACCAGAATACTGTTAATACCTTCACTTGGTGCTCATCAGGTGGATGAAGAGAGAGTGTATTTAACTATCCTGTTAATGCAATTAATTTTGAAAGAAAGTTTTGGGATGTTATAATAAAACATTGTGGTAAGAAATGTACTGTAGCTCCTTATGAACGTCAGCAAGGTGGTTTAGTAATATTTTTTTAAGTCTGAATGTTCTGTAGATGATGTAAATGTTGACAGTGATTGCTTTGGTATTGGTATTTTAATGTACCCTGAGCAGAAGAATTTTGTAGCTAATTGTGTTGGGGAGGGGGACGCTTATCTTGAGTCAGTAGAGGTGGAAGAGTTTGACACCAGGTCAGTTGCGTCAGCACAAATTATTTAATGGTTGAAGCTCAAGCTGATACACTTAATCTAGAAGAGCTGGACATTATGGTTACTGTTGAACTAACTGATCATGACTGGGCCAGTGGTGAGGCTCAGGAGGGCCAACTTGTTCCAATCGACATTAGTGACATTTTGTGTGAATGCCAGGACATTGTGAGGTAAATAAGACTATTACTGAATATTTCAGAGATGTTGGCAAGCATGAGTCAGATTTCAATTCTGATAGTTTATTTATCATACTCCACCAAATTTTACTTGCAACACTGATGAGCACACCTATTCAAGTCCAACTTGTAAATCCAATCAAGCATTAGAAGTTATTCAGAACACAAGCACACAGGTACCACTTTGCCCTACACAGCTATCTAGTGATAATGAGAACCATTTCCAGAAATATTTATATTTTGAAGATATAGAGGATGATTTGCTTAGAGAAACTAATATTAATGAATGGTTGTTTAAATGTGCTACAGGTAAAGTTGTAAACAAACAAGCTTTAATCACATTTAATGTTGACAATGCAGTTTCTGAGCAAGGATGCTTGGTGGTCAGTGATCTGAATGAGGAGATATTGTTAGGCATGGATTGGATATTGAAAAACAATGTAACACTTGACTGGGTAAAGTTCAGAATACAAATACACATTTTTCTGGTTATAATATGTTACACTTAAGAAATGGTGACATAATTGCTAATAGAATATATGGTTTTGACATTGAGGTAGATAAAGGTTATATAGATGATGATGATGATTTGTCAAGTAATGATACAATTTATAGGGATTTTGATCAACTTGTTACTGACAAGATAAAAGATGCAGACAAGCATACTGGAGATGAGAAGTCAGAGCTGGAAGAAGTGTTGACATCGTATAAAGATACACTATGTGATCAAAAGTATCCAAACACTTGACTGAAAATGACTTACAAGTTCATGGCATCCTCCGTCATTAATGCTGGAATTAAATATGGTGTTGGCCCACCCTTAGCCTTGACGACAGCTTCCACTCTCGCATGCATACATTCGATCAGTTGCTGTACGGTTTCTTGGGGAATGGCAGCCCATTCTTCAAGGAGTGCTGCACTGAGGAGAGGTATCTATGTTGGTCGGTGAGACCTGGCATGAAGTCGGCGTTCCAAAACATCCCAAAGGTGTGCTATAGGATTCAGGTTAAGACTCTGTGCAGGCCAGTCCATTACAGGGATGCTATTGCCATGTAACCACTCCGCCACAAGCCATGTATTATGAAAAGGTGCTCTATCGTGTTTAAAGATGCAATCGCCATCCCCGAATTGCTCTTCAACAGTGGGAAGGAAGAATGTGCTTAAAACATCAATGCAGGACTATGCTATGATAGTGCCATGCAAAACAAGGGACACAAGCCCCCTCCGTGAAAAACATGACCACACCATAACACCATCGCCTCTGAATTTTACTCTTGGCACTACACACAATGGCAGATGACGTTCATTGGGCATTCACCATACCCACACCCTGCCATCGGATCGCAACACTGTGTAATGTGATTCGTCACTCCCCACAACGTTTTTCCACTGTTCAATCAGCCAATGTTTACGCTCCTTACACCAAACAAGGCATCGTTTGGCATTTACCGACTTGTGCAGCTTATGAGCAGGCGCTCGATCATGAAATCCAAGTTTTCTCACCTCCCACCTAACTGTCATAGTACTTGCAGTGGATCCTGATGCAGTTTGGAACTCCTGTGTGATGGTCTGGTTAGATGTCTGCCTATTACACATTACGACCCTCTTCAACTGCCGGTGGTCTCCATCAGTCAACAGACGAGGTCGGCCTCTATGCTTTTGTGCTGTATGTGTCCCTTCAAGTTTCCTCTTCACTATCACAATGGAAACAGTGGACCTAGGGATGTTTAGGAGTGTGGAAATCTCGCGTACACATGTATGACACTAGCAACACTCAATCACCTGACCATGTTCGAAGTTCATGAGTTCTGTGGAGTGCCCCATTCTGCTTCCTCATTATGTCTAATGGCTACTGAGGTCACTGATATGGAGTACCCGGCTATAGGTGGCAGCACAATGCACCTAATATGAAAAAAAAATGTTTTTGGGGGTGTCTGGATACTTTTGATCACATGGTGTATATTTAATGAGAAACCAGGTAGAGTTGAGAACTATACATGCAAGTTAAGGCTTAAAGTGCCCCAACCTTTCTTTACAAAACCATATTCAGTTCCTATTTGTAAAAGGCTGGTTGTGGAAAGAGAGTTGCAGAAGATGCAAAAGTGGAGGACCATTGAAAGGATTACTAGACAACACAACCACCCTATTGCTAAATTTTCTAAACCTAGAAATAAGAAGGAATTAAGGTTATTTTTTGGTCTACACAATATCCATTGCAAATACATTAGGACTCAAGCTTTAAATGCACCTAGTTTACATCATCTTTTAAAGAAAAACACAATATGGGAATGTTCAACTGACTGCCAGTTAGCTTTTGGTGAGATTAAGAACCAACTTTGTAACAGCCAAATTCTACATAGACTTGATCTTACTTTACCATTTTGCCTTATGACTGATGATAGTGATATGGTTTAGGTGCTCTTATTTATTCCAGCGAAAGGAGGTAGATGGACAGGTGGAGCAGTGTGCAATCAGATTTACAAGCCATAGTTTGTTAAAACATGACAGAAGCTGTAGTGTAACAGAAAAGAACTACTTGCCATTGTGTGAGAATTCGGACAGTTTACAAATTATTTAACTGGACACAAGGTCATTATTTTTACTGGTCATAAAGCTCTATGCTATTTCCAAGAATGTAAACTTTTATCGTAACGGGATAACACATTGGGGCTTATTCCTGCAACAGTTCGATTATACTATTTTACATATTAAAGGTGAGCGGAACCATGTTGCAGATGCTCAATCTAGATTGCCAATAGCAAATTAGCAGGAAAATCCTGGAATATAGGATGATAAGAATTTCAGAATCATGTTTATCAAAGGTGTAAAAGGTGAAAAAGAAACAGTTCAGGTATGTTAACGGCTGAGGTGACATCAAAATCAGGATGAAGACCTTAAGTTAGTAAAGAGCTTCCTTTGAAGAAAGGGGTACGAGAAAGTTGCACAATACTGCCAGGTACACTTGAATATTTTGTTTGAAAGAGCGTAAATTATGCTGGCCTAAGCAACGTTGATTTATACATGAAAGTTTTGGACATTGTGGCAGTATGAAGTGCACACAGAAGTTGCAGGAGAATGGTTAGTTTAATAACATCTCTAGAAGAGTGACTTACATATTGCACCTTCTGACAGATGTCAGAGGGTAAAGGTGACAAATCAAAATCAAAGTATTCCTACACAGCATTATTCCTGAAGGTAAGTCTGAGCTTGTCAGGGTTGATTTCTATTGTCAACTTCCTCGTTCAAAGATAGGGGTATTCTTAAGTGTTTGTAGTTGACTTGTTCCTAAATTAATTATGCCATTTGCATTGAACAAAGTCACTAGCCCCAAGATAATTCAATATTTTGTCAATGATTACTTCACCAATGTGGGTAAACCAAAAGCAATCCTATCTCAAAATGGCAGTCAATTTACATCCAATATTTGGAAGGATTTTGTTACAGATATGAAAATCAAACATATTTGCATTTCAGTCTAGTCACCTTCTTGCAATCCAACAGAGAGATAAATGCGAGAGATTGGATGCCATTGTAGGACTTAATTGTGCTAAGAACCACACTAACTGGTATTCTTACATACAACAGTTTGAGGATAGTCTCAATCATTTACAACACGCCACTACTGGGTTTTCTCCATATGAAATTCATTACAATAAGAAGCTTGCAAAACTTTTGTATGACTTAGTTAAGTTCCCTATATGCTCTGAACTTTCACCTGATGAGAGAGAGTATATTGTAGGGAAAAATATGGAAGCTTATTATAAAAAGGCATGATAAAGGTTCAAAAGTAACACAGTACAAAGCTGGTGACCTAGTATTAACCAAAAGCTATGATAAGTCTAAAGTAAGAGACAACGAGATTAAGAATTTTTTTTTTTTTTTTAATTATATACGATACTGGACATTAAAATTGCTACACCAAGAAGAAATGCAGATGATAAACGGGTATTCATTGGACAAATACATTATACTAGAAATGACATGTGATTACGTTTTCACGCAATTTGGGTGCATAGATCCTGAGAAATCAGTACCCAGAACAACCACCTCTGGCCGTAATAACGGACTTGATCCGTACAGGACCTGCAACATGCGGTCATGCATTATCCTGCTGAAATGTAGGGTTTTGCAGGCATCACTTCCAATGTGTGTTCACCCTAATGTCGCCAAACATGAATACGACCATCATGATGCTGTAAACAGAACCTGGATTCATCCCAAAAAATGACGTTTTGCCATTCTTGCACCCAGGTTCGTCGTCGAGTACACCATCACAGGTGCTCCTGTCTGTGATGTAGCGTCAAGGCTAACTGCAGCTATGGTTTCCGAGCTGATGGTCCATGCTGCTGCAAACGTCATCGAACTGTTCGTGCAGATGGTTGTTGTCTTGCAAACGTTCCCATCTGTTGACTCAGGGATCAAAACGTGGCTGCACGAACCGTTACAGCCATGCGGATAAGATGCCTGTCATCTTGACTGCTAGTGATACGAGGCCATTGGGATCCAGCACGGCGTTCTGTATTACCCTCCTGAACCCACCAATTCCATATTCTGCTAACAGTCATTGGATCTCGACCAACGCGAGCAGCAATGTCGCGATACGATAAACCGTAATCGCGATAGGCTACAATCCGACCTCTGTCAAAGTCAGAAACGTGATGGTACGCATCTCTCCTCCTTACATGGGGCATCACAACAACATTTCACCAGGCAATGCCAGTCAACTGCTGTTTGTGTATGAGAAGTTGGTCGGAAACTTTCCTCATGTCAGCACGTTGTAGGTGTCGCCACCGGCACCAACCTTGTGTGAATGCTATGAAAAGCTAATCATTTGCATATCACAGCATCTTCTTCCTGTTGGTTAAATTTCGCGTCTGTTCAGATGAAATCTTACATTAATCGTTACCTTGCACCCTCAGGGGAATGTATACTCTTTGTGCATCATGCATGTGGCAAATGCAAGGTCCGCACCTAAAATTGCATTTGCTTCTACAATTTTACACTACACTCTTTTTACGCAAGATTATACAAGTCTTTCCTTATGGTGCTTGACACTCTGGGTTGTCAGTAGAACTGTGGAGCATTGGTTAACCGAGCTTACTTTTTGCTTGTTACACTGTCGTTGGGAATATACCCATTTAGACAAATATAATGCTCCTGAGAGATACTTATGCTTTGATAAGGCTTATGACTGACACATTCTTATTATGCTTTTCACTAATATGCCTTTATGCTTTTTACACACATGAAAGCAATGCTTTTGAATGACTTCAATGATACTTATACTGACAGTAATTACGTACCTGATACCCTTGCATACAAAATGTCTTAAAACTTACACTTGTTGGATGATGCTTTGAAAAGGAGGTAATGCACCATATTTATTATTCTGTAAATTTGATGCAATTGTGCATTGTGGTCCGACTATGAAGTATGTAATGGGATTCTGTCAGTCTTATGGGGAGAATCTGAAGTTAATGGTTTTGTTTCTATGACTGACTCCATTACTCTGCTGAGTGTTCGGTAGTGTGTTCTCTGGATTGGGTTTTTGCTTTTCTTCTCGCTGCATTGTCCTAGCACGACAATAGAACTTTACCTAATTATTCTCCGTCTTGATCTTTATGCTTTTCATACCTCTTTTTTTGTCCTAGTGTGACAACAGATAATTTACTTACTTGATTTCTGTTTTGTCCTAGTGTGACAACAGGTAATTTACCTAAGTGCATTATATTTCATTCTTTACTGACATTCTTTATTAATATTTACCCATGACACTATGAACTTGCTCAATTATACATGATGTTTAACTATTGGATTGGACAATTTCCCTTTGTTTCTGGCTTTGGTACCAAAAGGTCTTGAAATTTTGAACATGTTGTGTGTGGTTCCTGAACCTTGAGTGTTTGTTCACCAATCCTGTTCTGTACAGCAACACTGTGATTTAGGGAGATGGAATTTTGAGTTTATCTTTGATGTGAAATTCTTCAAATGAACCGATGATGATACCTGGAACTGATTATTATGTATACATATGTGTATGCTTTTGTCCTACATGACTCTTGGTATCTTGTTTTGTAATTTTGACTTTCACATTTGTATCTTATGATATGAATTATTATTGTGGTAAGTGGCTTGGAATTGGATATTCCACCTTATTATTTTGATGCTTCGAATTTTGGTTTGCTTCTTGTGCACACACAAAAGCTATTTAAGTTTGTTTTCAATTTTCAGTAGCATGTTAGGCTTAGCTTGTGTGCTTTTGACAAGGGATTTCAGATTGATTCCATATTTCTGGATTTCCAGAAGGCTTTTGACACTGTACCATACAAGCGGCTTACAGTGAAATTGTGTGCTTATGGAATATCGTCTCAGTTATGTGACTGGATCTGTGACTTCCCGTCAGGGAGTAACTGATGGAAAGTTATGAGTAACACAGAAGTGATTTCTGCCACTCCCCAAGGAAGTGTTATAGGCCTTTTGCTGGTCCTTATCTATATAAACGATTTGGGAAACAATCTTGAGCAGCTGTCTTAGGTTGTTTGCAGATGAAGCTGTCATTTATTGACTAATACAGTCATCAGAAGATCAAAACAAATTGCAAAACAATTTAGAAAAGATATCTGAATGGTGCAAAAATTGGCAGTTGACCCTAAATAATGAAAAGTGTGAGGTCATCCACATGAGTGCTAAAAGGAATCCGTTAAACTTTGGTTACACAATAAATCAGTCAAATATAAAGGCCGTAAATTCAACTAAATACCTAGAAATTACAATTACAAACAACTTAAATTGGAAAGAACACACAGAAAATGTTGTGGGGAAGGCTAACCAAAGACTATGTTTTATTAGCAGGACACTTAGAAAATGTAACAGATCTATTAAGGAGACTGTCTACACTACACTTGTCTGTCCTCTTTTAGAATACTGCTGCGCGGTGTGGGATCCTTACCAGATAGGACTGACAGAGTACATTGAAAAAGTCAAAAGAAGGGCAGCATGTTTTGTATTATAGCGAAATATGGAATAGTGTGTCAGTGAAATGATACAGGATTTGGGCTGGACATCATTAAAAGAAAGGCACTTTTCATTGCGACAGAATCTTCTCACGAAATTCCAATCACCAACTTTCTCCTCCGAATGTGAAAATATTTTGTTGAGACCGACCTACATATGGAGAAATGATCACCACGATAAAATAAAGGAAATCAAAGTTCATACAGAAAGATATAGGTGTTTGTTCTTTCCGCACGCTATACGAGATTGGAATAATAGAGAATTGTGAAGGTGGTTCGATGAACCCTCTGCCATGCACTTAAATGTTGTTTGCAGCGTATCCATGTAGATGTAATGTAGAACTTCATGTTGTATTACCATGTCTATCTTATGTTACACAGCCTATTATGCTATTTTATGCTATTGTTTGTTGCTGTATGGAAACACCTACATCCAGGTATCACCTTCACCGACCTGGGGGATGGTATTCGGGGAAATATATGGGGAGCCTGTCTTCTGTTTTTCTTTGTTCCTAACATGCCATAAGTGATGATCACCCAACTGGTTTACCTCTTTCCCATATGCACATCAGGGTGTATACGTGGACGAGGAAAAAAATTCCCGGATTTTTCCGGGATTTCCCGGTTAAAAATACACTTTCTCCCGTATGAAAATACACTTTTTCCGTGTTAAGTAACAGCATACTTTTCCTTGGAACTGTAAAACTTATCAGTCCTTTCAATGGTTGTGGTTTTACACACCGGCGTAGAATTTCCGGGCACTTCAGAAAACGAAACTCAGGGGAAAAAACACGTTTTGGAAAGATGTCTGATGTGCAGCAACATGTACACTGCATATTTTCGTATTACGAAAGTATAAATTTGAATTCCACCAAACACCGCATGTTACTTTCCGAAGAATTGAAATCGAGACTGCGATGCACTTTTGTAAGCCATTCGTAGCTGATGTCAAGCAATCTCGCCAACCGATGACAGTGTATATTCAGAGCATAGCATACATGATGTAGTCAGCCAATAGCAACATCACTGTTAAGTAGTGCGAACACACAAATAGGAAAAGGTAACGGTTTAAATCAATATACATAGTGCTGCTACAAGAAAAGAAAACTTTTACGTATAATATTGGTCTCTAAGGTTAATAAGGTGCAAGAGAAGCTAAGCTTTCAAACATAATGTTGATCTTTTTTGAGCTTGTTACACTTTAAGATACATTACGCAAATGTGCCAGTAAAATTTTTAATGACACAAATGTCTGATCTTCTGGGCTCGAAAATATTCTGAATGGTCATTGTCAAAGATTTTATTTTTGAATGAGAGTCAAACGCTCTGTAATTTAAAAAATTCATCGGACATTCGTGCACAGAATTCATCTTGCGTAAAAAGAAATTTACTTTGAAAGTACCGCTTTCAAAACAACCATTCGAAATATTTTCTTGTGACCTGTTAGAAACAGATTCGTTTCAGCAGTTGCCAGATAGTGCCAGATAACAGGCTTCGCCACACTTGCGCAGCTACGGTTTGCATTTGTAAAACATTGAAAGATATTGCAGTATGTCATAAAAGAAACAATACATTAGAGGATACTCCAAGAGCATGGGAATTTTGCAAACCATAATAAAATGCATCATTTGGCTTAAAACGCACATTCTGATGTCCATATTCCGTACCAGTACTGTATATTTAAGGCATAATCCCATACGTGCTAGAAGATGAAAATGTGAACTTGAAATGCAGTGAATAGTTGAAACTAGCCAATAGTATGGAATGAAACACATCGTTCAAATAAATTGACTGCCTCAGCAGAAAAGATTTCTTTAACAAACCGACAAAAATAACTTAATTGTTCTGCAAGGCGATTAACGCTTGACTATCAGACAGGTGGAAACAAAATAAAATCTGAAACTAATTACATATCTTAGCCTTCCATAATTATGTGAATGTATTTTAATTCACTTGATAGCTCCCGGCCACAGAAATCCGATTTGTTTTCATTTGATGTGAGAACAATAAACGAAGAGGAAACAGCAAAATCACTTAACGTAAACACGGGTCACGTGTAAGATATGTTATTTGGTCTTAAGTGTACCAAAGTGCAGAGCCACGCCTCTTCACACAGCATTCTTCCATCGCATGTCTCTGTATTTCGCTCTGTGGAATTCCAACATGTAATATTTTGTGATGGGTGCCATCAAACTATATTCATGCCAGTGGGAAATTAAAATGTCCTGTGGAACCTCTCCTGCTCGCAATCGGCCGGTTTGACATCCTGCCCCTCTTTAAAAAAAGTCTCACAATTAATACTAGATGGGATTATTTGTAACCATCAGAACAAGAACTCTTCATAAAATCTGCAGTCTTTACTGCCTATTAGCTAATAACTTGCTGTTTTGTGTGACATAAAATTAAATATAGGATACATAAAACAAGTAAAGACAAGAGACAAGCAAGACAGTAGAACACATTTCTTCAATCCGTAAGTCCTAGCTTTTTTTCTCTCTCTAATCTTGCCACAGATTTATATGGTTTACTTTCCTTTCTGGGAAAGACTATTACCTCATCAAAATTCATTAACGTTTTGCTACATGAAAAAATGAAATGTTGTTGTCTAATACTAGAAAAGCTGTTGATACAAATAGTACCCAAGACTCGTGTGGTTTCTCGATCCGATTACGTGTATTTTGTCACTGTCTGCTAGATAAAATGAAATACGTCTGCCTAATATTGCAGCAATTGTTACACACACCAAATAAACGAGACTGTTTTGGCACAAACAGTCATTTTTATAACACCACGGAATATAATTCATGAAGTACCAATATCAAATGCCTATTAGGCCTACTATAAGAAAAACGCTTTATATTAGGAAATAGTTTCACATTTCATTCATACTCTCTAGCTTCTGAAGCATGAGATTGAAAAGTAGTAGGACAAAATTTTTATATAAATTTGGAATCGTCAAATTCTTCCGTAATTTGTTTGACTCCCCATTTCTTCTCCTTCCACATTCTAACAAACAATCTTGTCATCACTAATTCTGTAACTATTCCTGCCAGTGTCAAAACTTATTCTTTGGTTAACTTCACTAACCCTGCCACAATCCCTGGTTTAGTTACCCCACACTTATTCTCCAGTTAGGCGTTGTTATGTGTTCATACAACGCGTTTTCCGCGCTACTCCCAGAACAGAACTTAAGCGGCTGCTAACCGGGGACTGTATCACCGGCCGTTAGAAGTGTAGCGGTATGGCCAAAAATTTTCTGTCAAAATTTCATTTTCTTGGATACGCGGAGGAGACAATACGCAATCTTTGTTGCCTGTTATTCCTGTTAGCCATTTATTTCCACTCTGGTACTCTGAATCTATGGAATTCGCTAGTAGTTATAACAACGCTGATCATTTGCAAACCCTGTCAACCACATAAACAGCGATTGGCATTCACCTGTTCGGCTTTATTTCGTTCAGCGTGTATAGACCCGTCCCCTTTTGTCTGCAGGAAAGCTTATTTCTAGATGCTACGGGGATTCCCCTGGCAGAGACATCACGTACACTATGAACGCATTCAAATATCAACTTACGATTCTTTCAGAAATCAACTTAGAATCTGTTCAAAAACCAACAGGGATGTGTTCAAAATAGTGTGAGCAATCGACAGACCAACATGCGCTGGTTGTTAGGCACTTTGTGAAACAAGGTCTTTTTCCTCAATATTAAAAACTTCATTGTTCTGCAACGCGATTAACGCTTGACTATTAGAAAAGTGGAAACAAAATCTAAAACTAAAAACATATTTAAGCCTTCTGTAATTATGTGAATGAATCTTAATTCACTTGATAGCTGCCGGCCACAGAAATCCGTTTTGTTTTCATTTGAAGTGAGAGCAATGAACGAAGAGGAAACAACAAAATCAATAAACATAAACACGGGTCACATGGAGACTACCACCTCCCCACTACAACTCAGACTGTTCTGTGCATCATGTTTGATCCAAGATATTTCCGAACCAGGAAAATATTAGTTAGTGGCGCTCCCCTTCCCTCGACCGTTTGAGGCAGGACGCCAAAAATTTTAAAAAATCGACTTTTCAAAAAATCTTCATTTTGTAGCGCACATCTTTCTGAAGAGTCTGATACATGAAACATATATGTTTGAGGGAACGCAAGACATGTTATTTGGTCTTAAGTGTGCCGAAGTGCAGTGCCACGCCTCTTCACACAGCATTCTTCCACCGCACGTCTCTGTATTTCGCTCTGTGGAATTCAAACGTGTAATATTTTGTAATGTTGCAATGGGTGTCATCAAACTACATTCAGGCCAGTGGACATTAAAATGTCCTGTGGTGTCTCTCCTGCCCCAGTCAGCTGGTTTGACATCTACATCCATACTCCGCAAACCACCTGACGGTGTGTGGCGGAGGGTACTTTGAGTACCTCTATCGGTTCTCCCTTCTATTCCAGTCTCATATTGTTTGTGGAAAGAAAGATTGTCGGTATGCCTCTGTGTGGGTTCTAATCTCTCTTATTTTATCCTCGTCGTCTCTTCGCGAGATTTACGTAGGAGGGAGCAATATACTGCTTGACTCCTCGGTGAAGGTCTGTTCTCGAAACTTCAACAAAAGCCCGTACCGAGCTATTGAGCATCTCTCTTGCAGAGTCTTCCACTGGAGTTTATCCATCATCTCCGTAATGCTTTCGCAATTACTAAATGATCCTGTAACAAAGCGCACTGCTCTCCGCTGGATCTTCTCTATCTCTTCTATCAACCCTATCTGGTATTGATCCCACAATGGTGAGTAGTATTCAAGCAGTGGGTGAACAAATGTACTATAATCTACTTCCTTTGTTTTCGGACTGCATTTCCTTAGAATTCTTCCAATGAATTTGTCTGGCATCTGCTTTATCGACGATTAATTTTATATGGTCATTCCATTTTAAATCAATCCTAATGCCTACTCCCAGATAATTTATGGATAATTTATGCTTCCAGTTGCTGACCTGCTATTGTTGTTGTGGTCTTCAGTCCTGAGACTGGTTTGATGCAGCTCTCCATGCTACTCTATCCTGTGCAAGTTGCTTCATCCCCCAGTACCTACTGCAACCTATATCCTTCTGAATCTGCTTAGTGTATTCATCTCTTGGTCACCCTCTTCGATTTTTACCCTCCACGCTGCTCTCCAATACTAAATTGGTGATCCCTCGATGTCTCAGAACATGTCCTACCAACCGATCCCTTCTTCTAGTCAAGTTGTACCACAAGCTCCTCCTTCTCCCCAATTCTATTCACTACCTCCTCATTAGTTATGTGATCTACCCATCTAATCTTCAGCATTCTTCTGTAGCACCACATTTCGAAAGCTTCTATTCTCTTCTTGTCCAAACTATTTATCGTCCATATTTCACTTCCATACATGGCTACACTCCATACAAATACTTTCAGAAATGACTTCCTGACACTTAAATCTACACTCAATGTTAACAAATGTCTCTCCTTCAGAAACACTTTCCTTGCCACTGCCAGTCTATATTTTATATCCTCTCCACTTCGACTATCATCAGTTATTTTGCTCCCCAAATAGCAAAACTACTTTACTACTTTAAGTGTCTCATTTCCTAATCTAATTCCCTCAGCATTACCCAACTTAATTCGACTACATTCCATTATCCTCGGTTTGCTTTTGTTGATGTTCATCTTATACCCTCCTTTCAAGACACCGTCCATTCTGTTCAACTGCTCTTCCAAGCCCTTTGCTGTCTCTGACAGAATTATAATGCCATCGGCAAACCTCAAAGTTTTTATTTCTTCTCCATGAGTTTTAATACCTACTCCGAACTTTTCTGTTGTTTCCTTCACTGCTTGCTCAATATAGAGATTGAATAACATTGGGGAGAGGCTACAACCCTGTCTCACTGCCTTCCCAACCACTGTTTCCCTTTCATGTCCCTTGACTCTTATAACTGCCATCTGCTTTCTGTACAAATTGTAAATAGCCTTTCGCTCCCTGTGCTTTACCCTTGCCACCTTCAGAATTTGAAAGAGAGTATTCCAGTCAACATTGTCAAAAGCTTTCTCTAAATCTACAAATACTAGAAACGTAGGTTTGCCCTTCCTTAATCTTTCTCCTAAGATAAGTCGTAGGGTCAGTATTGCCTCACATGTTCCAACATTTCTACGGAATCCAAACTGATCTTCCCCGAGGTCAGCTTCTACCAGTTTTTCCATTTGTCTGTAAAGAATTCGCATAAGTATTTTGCAGCTGTGACTTATTAAACTGATAGTTCGGTAATTTTCACATCTGTCAACACCTGCTTTCTTTGGGATTGGAATTATTATATTCTTCTTGAAGTCTGAGGGAATTTCGCCTGTCTCGTACATCTTTCTCACCAGATGGTAGAGTTTTGTCAGGACTGGCTCTCCCAAGGCTGTTAGTAGTTCTAATGGAATGTTGTCTACTCCTGGGACCTTGTTTTGACTTAGGTCTTTCTGACCTGCTATATTGTAGCTAAATATGGCTCTGAGCACTATGGGACTTAAAGGTTATCAGTCCCCTAGAACTTACAACTACTTATACCTAACTAAACTAAGGACATCACACACATCCATGCCCGAGGCAGGATTTGAACCTGCAACCTTAGTGGTTGCGCGGTTCCAGACTGAAGCGACTAGAACCGCTCGACTACACCGGCTGGCCTGTCGCTAAATAACAAAGGATCTTTCTTTCTATGTATTCACAGCACATTCACTTGTCTACACTGTGATTCAATTGTCATTCCCTGCACCATGCGTCAATTCGTTGCAGATCCTCCTGCCCTCTTAAAATAATAATCTCACCATTAATATTGGATGGGATTATTTGTAACCAGAAGAACAAGAATTCTTTAGAAAATCTGCACTCTTTATTGGCTATTAGCTATTAACTTGCTGTTTTATGTGACATAAAATTAAATATAGGATAAATAAAACCAGTAAAGACAGGAGACAAGTAAGACAGTACACGTTTCTTCAATCCTTAAGTCCTAGCATTTTTTTCTCTCTCTAGTCTTGTTACCACTTTACATGGCGTCCTTTCCTTTCTAGAAAAGAATCTATTACCTCAAAGTTCATCAACATTTTGCTACAGGAAAAAATGAAATGTTGTTGTCTAATACTAGAAAAGCTGTTAACACAAATAATACCCAAGAATGGTGTGGCTTCTCGATTCGATTACATGTATTTTGTCACTGTCTGCTAGTTAAAATGAAATACGCCTGCCTAATATTGCAACAACTGTTTCACACACCAAATAAACGAGATTGTTTTGGTACAAATGGTCCTTTTTATAACATGGCAGAATATAATTCACGAAGTACCAATATCAAATGCCTGTTAGGCCTACTACAAGCAAAAAGTTTTATGTCAGGAAATAGTTTCACATTTCATTCATACTCTCTAGCTTCTGAAGCACGAGATCGAAAAGTAAGAGTACGAAATTTTTAAATAAATCTGGAATCGTCATATTCTTCCGTAATTTGTGGGAGTCCCCGTTTCTTCTCCTTCCTCGATCTAACAAACAATCTTGTCATCAGTAATTCTTTAATTATTCCTGCCATTGTCACAATTTATTCTCTGGTTAACGTTACAAACCCTGCCACAATCACCGGTTTAGTTATCCCGCATTTATTCTCCGGTTAGGTGTTATTACGTGTTCGTACAACGCATTCTCCGCGCTACTTCCAGAATAGAACTTTAGCGGCTGCTAGCCGGAGACTGTATAACTGGGCTTAGTAGTGTAGCGGTCTGGCCAAAAATTTTCTGTCAAAATTTCATTTTCTTGGATCACTGAGAAGACAATACGTAATCTTTATTGCCTGTTATTCCTGTTAGTCGTTTATTTCCACTCTGGTAGTCTGAATCTATGAAATTCGCTAGTAATTATAACAATGCTGATCATTTGCAAACCCAGTCAACCACATAAACAACGATTGTCATTCACCCTTACGTGTGAATGAAATTACATTGCAACATCAAAGAAGTCGACAGCATGTCACGTAGACCCATCCCCTTTTGTTTGCAGGAAAGTTTATTTCTAGATGTGACGGGGATTCCCCTGGCAGAGACATCACGTACACTACGCACGCATTCAAAAATCAACTTATGATTCATTCATAAATCAATATAGAATTTGATCAAAAATGATCAAAAACCAACAGCGACGCGTTCAAAATCATATGAGTAATTGATAGACCAACGTGCGCTGGATGCTAGGTGCTTTATACCTGCCTGGGGCAGATGCAACCGTTTGTCCCCGACCCCTAGTTCTGCGCCTGTTGGGCGTACGTGAATCTGGCAGCTTAGGCGCACCAGTACAACTTTTTCAGATAGCATCTGGCTGCTTGCTGCTATTGCTTATACAGCTAACAGCCACACTTCTGTAGCCAGAAGTGGGAGAAGGTACTACTCATATGGGACTCGATTGCATATGCGCATAAGCTCACTCGCAACCGCTCAAACAAATATAATGTGAACAGTTGTGACGTCACGTTCATTGGAGGCAACCTGTCATTATGAAACACTGCATAGTCTTCCTAAAGTCTTTGACACATTTTGCTATTGGCAGTCACTTGTATGAGCACTGTGTTTTGTTCTTGTATAGGGTGCATTTCCTTTGCAACTTAAGTTTTACTTTCTCAGGAATACCCTGTTCCACTATGAGCCTTCAGGACAGCTAAAGATGATCATGGTGTTAATAACCTACTATGCAGTACGCAAATGAGAAACATCCACTTTGTGCACTTTCATCTGCAGTTTGTGCAGATGGCGCATGACCAGTAATAGCAAAGGGCAGTGGCAAACTATGACGCGAATACGCGAATTAGAAGTCTGAGTCACTTTCTGTATAGTCCCAATTTATGCTTTGGAGCAAAGACTTGGTGATGTCCTAAGCTCCTATGAGTAAGATGGTCTTTTATGTCTGTCACATGTGCCATGGAGGCAAAGGCGATTGACACAGGTATTGCATCTGAAGTACCTGTGTGGTTTAGGACGTGCACCACTGATAGCATTAAAAAGTTAGAGGATAGTACTAAAGAGAGTAATCGAAAGTTAGAGGAATCCATTACTAAAAGATTAGAAGAAACTATTAGTGAGGAATTCATGGTTAGGGTAACAGCACAGGATAGTAAAACTGCAGATCTAGAAAATGAAGTTAGGGAACTATCAGACAACATGCCATCTGAGGTAAATGAATTAGTATGTAATGAGTTTCGAGAGCACTTCACAGATGTACATGTACCACCTCGTAAAGTTTGTTTATTTGTTTCAGGGCACAAAAGGTCATAAACACACGTCATAACCTTGGATGTACAAGAAGAAAAAGAACTTAAAATGACTATGTTAAGTCCAATCAACAGAAGGAAAGCACACTAAGAACAGAAACTTTCTTTTGCATATTGGTCTATAAAATATGCTGTTGAGACAGTAGAGGTCCCGAACCAAAGATTAAATGTCCTTCGCCATATTGCTACAATGGAAAAAAAGTAAAATGCGATCAACAGCCCGCACATCATTTGCTAACACGGCTGATAACTCAGATGGCAAACATATGTGAGAACATAAGAGGTTAAAAAAAAAGGGCATTCAATCAGGAAATGGTGAACCGTCAAAGGTGGACGACAGTGAGCACAAACTGGCAGGGGATCACCACTTAACAAATGGCAATGGCTAAAATGGTAATGTCCAATATGCAGCCTAGCTAAAATGACCTCCTCGTGGCGAGAGGGTCAAGATGAGGTTGCCCACGCCCGTGGGAGAGGTTTGATTCCCTGGGGCTTGTTCCCATGAAGAGAAGACCAGTGGTGGTGCCAAACTGACACCACCTGCTGACAGACAGCAACACAGAGATCATTTGAAGGGATGGAAGAGCTGGCGGACTGAGGTAGGAGGACTGCAACCTTGGCAACAGTGTCAGCAGCCTCATTTCCCATCAGACCAATACGACCAGGAATCCATATAAACATCACTGCACTAAAGGGTGGACGGTGTACAGCACATGGTAAACATAACAGCACTATCAATTGTTAATCATTACCTGTTCAATGAGCACATTGCATAATATTGCTGACATTTTGTAGGTCATGAAGAAGCACTACATAGTTGCTGATAGGAGAACAAATTACTTATTGTTTATTTACTTTTGACATTTAATTGTATTGGGCATGTCAAAGATTCTTGGGAGTTGGTTCCCAAGTGCTGAGCATAGTGGTTACAGTGAAAGTGACATGCTAACAAGTGAAGGAGTCTGGTGAAATGATGGCTCAAATGTTTAACAGTAGATGTGCAAAAATTGATAAAAGTAAGATCATTTTCTTTGAGAACAGAGTGATACGTGTGGAAAATTAAAACTGATATATTAAAATTAAGTTAATGCAATTTTGTCATATGATGACATGGTTGAGACCATGGCTGTTATTTGAAAAGAAATGTTGATGGTGTTGAGACAGCAACCAGCAATGTGGTGAAAACTACGAACACCATTTGTTGGACGAAAACTATGAAAACAAATACTCCAGACCGACATTTCATGATAACTAATCAATAAAAAAATTCACCACACATTCTAATGAAAGCATGAAAGCCGTCTGATGATGAATTGTAATGATTCGAAACTGGTAATGGTACCTTTTGAACAAAGGAACTTTAAATAAATTTGTGGCTGGTTGCTGTCTCAACACCATCAAAATTAAGTTATATTGATTCAGAACAGCATCAAGTATGCATGAAAGAAAAGGAATAACAGAAAATTAATACAATATATCTTGTAAATGTTTTAATGAATAAGGCCTAATTAAGGGTGCAAAATAATGATATCTCGACCATTAGAGTAGTTACTGTAGTCAATATATAATTAACTGGATGTGTAAAAGTGTGAAAGTGGGAAAAAGAAGAAAAATCCTCCCTTATTTATACTCAGTGGAATCTGTCGATACATTGAGCACTATGTAACTGCTGTGAAAATAAGTGAGCAAAAACGATGTTCAGGTTAATATAAAGATGAAACTACTGTAAATAAAATTAAAGCTTTTATATGAAGCCATAAGAGTCAGATCAGTGTAGACTGAGTCGAGAATTTTTTGTATAAAGAATATCATAAATACTTAGATTTGTTTTGTTATAGGTAATCAGATATAGTTAAAAGAAAAGTAGAGGATAGAAACTGAGGAGAACTGTTTGTTGACAACTGGGTACAGTCAAGCATTACATAAAGGAATCTCTTCGAATTGATGTAAGAAAATAGGTGAGAGTAGGTCTGTGTGATTAATTTAGATTACAAGGTGGAGGTCACCTGCCTTAGAAAAAGGTAAGAAATGGTGACAGGCAGACCGACCCCTGAGAGTTGGATCTATGATGTGGTTCAGGTACATTTGTGAGAGAAATGACCTGAATTTTCATGTGAATATGAATTTGGGGGAAGGTATACAGAAAGGGGAGTGGGGATGTCTAATCCATGGTCAGGTGATTTCAGAAAAAGGAGTAACCTGTACCGTATAAATGTACGGAATTCATATGAGGCACTTTCATCTGATTAAATAAGGTTGTACAGTATCTACACACAAAAAAGATAAAGATTTTGTTCATTTTTACCTGGTGAAAATGGTTATAGTAACAATTGTTCACATTGAGGAAGGGGTTTCCAAACTAAGATAGATGTATTTACCTAGCCACAATGGGTGGAGAATTTTACATCTCAATATGTACTGATGTGGGTAAATTTGAGATTTTGATCTGTACTCTGATAAAATAATAGCATTTGTCTCCCCAGAAAGAATAATACATAAATATATTTATTATTTTATGCCAAGCATACCGGAATGTGTGTAAAGTGCTATTAGTTAAAAGAAATCCAAGAAAATCTTACTATTCGTTATGGTAATAAAGCAAATAGATGAATCATAATGTGACTCTACATGGGAAACCTTTAATAGTTTTTAAAAAATGATCAAATATAAATTATGTGCTTTTACAAATGCCTGAATTAATCATGCATACAGCAAGCAATTGTACATGGCATCTTTAACTTGAGCACAGCGATCAGTAGTGTAACATGGCGTTCTTAGGAATACTCACTCCACTATGAGTGTTCACGATGGCTAAAGATAACTGTGATGTTTAATAACTTATTGAGTAGTAAGTGGGAAGCATCAACTGTATGCATTCCTATCTGTGGTTTGTGTAGATGGCGTATGAGCAGTAACAGCAAAGGGCAGCGGCAAACTGTGACGTGAGGTAGAAAGAGTCACTTGCTGTACAGGTTCATTTGTGCTTTGGTGCAAACACTTGGTGATGTCCTGAACTGTGATTAATAGGGCCACTGACAATGCCAGTTGGTACCTACGAACAAATGAAGGATGGAATCACAGAAATGGTGTATGACTTGAGAGTTGCACAGTTTATATATTAATCTGATGTTGATTTATAAAGCTTTTTGTGAGGTACTTGATTTGAGATCTGTCTATTACTGACAAGGGAACCTCCTCATCGCACCTCCCTCAGATTTAGTTATAAATTGACACAGTGGATAGGCCTTGAAAAACTGAACACAAATCAATCGAGAAAACAGGAAGAAGTTGTGTGGAACCATGAAAAAAATAAGCAAAATATACAAACTGAGTAGGCCATGTGCAAGATAAGCGATATCAAGGACAAAGTGAACTGAGGAGCGTCGTGGTCCCCTGGTTAGAGTGAGCAGCTGTGAAACAAGAGGTCCTTGGTTCGGGTCTTCCATCGAGTGAAAATTTTACTTTCTTTGTTTTTGCAAAGTTACGATCTGTCTGTTCATTCATTGACGTCTCTGTTCACTGTAATAAGTTCAGTGTCTGTGTTTTGCGACCACACCGCAAAACCGTGCGATTAGTAGACGAAAGGACGTGCCTCTCCAATAGGAACCAAAAACATTTGATCGCAAGGTTATAGGTCAACCGATTCCTCCACAGGAAAACATGTCTGATATGTTCTATACGACACTGGTGACGGCATGTGCGTCACATGACAGGAATATGTTGTTGACCCACCTAACTTGCACACCTGGCGAATGGGTAAAAAGATTCTTCTACCTTGCCCGATTTAGGTTTTCTTGTGGATGTCACATAAACTGCAACAAATGAATGCATCACTTTTTTGGGAGTGATTATCACAAACTCATATGTTTTCAACAGTTTCACAGTCGCACGGTTTTCCCTGTGCTCTATTAAAACATATGTTTTTTTTTACGTTTTCAAATGTTTCCATGTGTAGACTGTCAAATCCTGCATATGTCCAAGCAAATCTGAACATGTCCTGGAATTTTGGAGAGTGAAGTTGATTATCTGTGAGTGCCTGAACTTTGATAATTGTCTGAAAATAAAAAATTAAACTTTTCACTCGAGGGAAGACTTGAACCAAGGACCTCTTGCTCCGCAACTCGTCACGCTAACCACGGGACCACGGCGCTCCTGAGCTCAGACTCTCCTTGGTGTTGCCTATCTTGCGCATGGACTACTCAGTTTGTATATTTTGCTTATTTTTTCATAGTTCCACACAACTTCTTCCTGTTTTCTCGATTGATCTGTGTTCAGTTTTTGAAGGCCTATCCCTGTGCCAACTTAAAACTAACTCTGAGGGGGGTGCGATGGGGAGGTTCCCTTGTGAGTTGAAGAGTTAAAATACAAAGAGCTTTTATGGAAAAGACGAATTCATTTAGCAGATCAGAATGGTTAATACTCTGTTACAGCACCAGCCTGCCACAAAATGAAATGCATATGAAGCAGTTTTCACAAATTAACCAGACCACACAAACAATCAAGAAAGGCAAATGTATATATGCAAGATTTATTAAAGGAAACTTTTATTGAAAGAGTGAAAAATCTAATGCAATTGCTAATGATGTGATGATGTTATGATGATTTGAGGTGAGGGGCGCTCAACATCATGGTCATCAGTGCCCTGACAAAAGTCAGCATGCCAATTCATGGGTGGGGGCAAGGCTGCTCTGCATGTGGAGCAGTTTAAAATATACTAAAGTCTGCCTCCGTTCCCCACTAATTTAGGGACGAGGACTGACACTTCACAAAATTTCACCATTCTTGTAGCCCTAGAATCAGTATTGGTGAGGACAGTGGGCAACTCTCCATAGAGACTGAAGGCTGCCCTAATATCAGTATTTAGGACACACATTGCCAAAATATGCTTAACTGAAAGTGGCACACCACAAACTTCACAGAGTGGTGGATCTCCTACCGGACAAGGAAGCCACGAAGCATGATGTGTCTACTAGAAAAGGAGATGATGGCGTGAAACGGGATGGGATGGCGACAGACAACACCAACCCAACATGTTTCCTTGGTTGCTTTGTCAGCCATGTCGTTTCGTTGTATCCCGATGTGGGTACCCAGCAGAAGTGTAGGAAATACTGTGTTGGAGCTACTATCAGGAGTCATGGATGAGCTGAATCAAGTGGTCTACTGGATACATTGGGTGACATGCTTGTACTGCAATAAGCGAGTCAGAACAGACAAGAAACATTGTACAGTGATGTTTGTGAATCCTCTTCAAGTGCCAATGAAATGCCGTATAGAACCACATCACATCATAATTTGTAAATTGTTGCGGAAGACGCACTTTGAAAGCTCTAACAGGGAAAACAGCAGAACAAACAATGACACACTCTTGCTGGGATCCATCTGACAAACAACGATAAAACTGTAGTACATACTTAAAATAGATGAAAACGAAGTTGTAAAAACTTAATCTGCAGTACAAGTTTTCTCGTATTGTATCAAGCTTAAAATCACTTTGGGCTTCTGAAGACCCCAAGGTGTCAATGCATTCCATCCCTGGCTGTGTATTGGAGGTCTGATAGATGCAGATCCTTGAGACAGTCAGTAGCATGTGTCCCAAATGGCTTGGTCGCATGGGGCTGAATCCTGAACAGCCGTTAAAAGTTGGGAAGGATGACTGCACTAAATGTGAATGATTGGGGTGACGCTGAGATTTTCAGTGCCCGTCGAGCCAAAAGGATTGTCACCAAATCCACAGTGGCGGTTCATCAGCCTCTGCACACAGAGACTGAATTGGGCTGGACCAAAAGGCTCTAGTAAATATCCCAATGCCCTCATGGTGGACAGCATCTAACATCTTGAGGTAGAAAATGTGGGCTGATCCATACACCACGCTGCCATAACATAAACATGATTGAACAAATGCCCTATAAAACTGCATGAGGTGGGACCTGTCAGCTCCCCATACATTTCCGCTAAGGCATTTCAAAATATTCAATGACTGGAAGCCCTTTGTAGGTCTTTGAGGTGTGGGAACCAAGTTAATTTCGAGCCAAATAATAAACTCAAAAAGAGCACAGTTTCTTGAAAATGTAAAATATTGTCCCCCACTCTGAGCACTGGTTGTTTAAAATTGCATGGTTAAAACTGACCTGTATTCTTCTCAGGTGAGAACCAAAAACCATTTGTCCTGTCCCTCATTTCCAGCCTCCTACTTATCGTCATTGTAAGATTGGAATAAGAGTAGAAGATTGCAATGTCATCAACAATGAGCATTGGACAGGCCTCCTGGCTGGACCACAGACGAAGTCCATTGATAGTGGTGGCAAACAATGAGACACAGACTACACTGTCCCCCTGCCAATGCAATATCAAAAACGCCGGTCCTTGAGAAAGGATTGGATAAGAAGTGGCAGGTGTACATGTAGTCCTCATTCATGAAGCTGGCGAAGGATGTTGACCTCCAAGTAGTGCCATACGCTGCTTTGAGATAAAAAAAAAACACACACACACACACACACACACACACACACACACACACAAACCAAATGGTAACAACGTAAGGACAACTCCTGTACCACTGCCTCCAGCAGAATTAAGTTGTCAAGGGTGGAACGGTAGCACCTGACACTGCACTGGGAGCAGCTCAAGTGACCTCGGGATAGTGATGGGGAGCTCGCGAATGAGTTGTTCAAATGAACGCTTCACTACAGTGAAGTGTGAACTAACCACTCAATTTCAATGAACTGGTACTTCAAACTCTTCACAGATAACACACTCCACACTTTTTTCTAGTTCACTCACTCTCTTCCCCTCTCCCTCATCCCATTACATCGGTGCTACGTCACTCATTCTCCCCTCTACTGCCTGTCGACGATGTGAGGGGCGAGGGGAAGGCAGCGTCAACTGCTTCCTACAGTGCTGACATCATTACCCGTGACTATTTGTGCAGTTCAGTTATACTTCGCGTCTACCAGTAGCCTACCGTTGGCAGCGCTTGCGGACAAATGAATATTACAGATACAAATGAAGAGGCTGGCTGTGTGAGCACGCACAGCCAACATGAAAATAAAAGGTTTGTTAATAACACTGAAAGAGGGATTTTACCTGAAATCGTGCTAATGACTACAGGTGACAGTTTATGTTTTGAATCTGGAGGGTTATTATTCTCAACAAAAATAAAATCTCCAGGAAAACTTCTGAATCATTACTTAACGTAGATATGTAGACTCTGTGACAGTGGTAAAAATACTCATTCTATTTTGGATTAAATTTTAAAAGGAACATAAAATTGGACTGCATTTCGTTGGTAGCCCTAGTTTTCAGTCCATGAATACAACAAATAATGTTTCCCTTGGCAGATAGAGACTTTTTTGGGCGCTTCATGAGAAAATGTCGAGCAAGATTAAATGTAATACCTTCTTTATATGTGACAGGCTTCTCTGTTTATCTTTCCTTTGTCCCCTTCGACCATGCTCTAAGTTAGCTCAGACTGTAAGAGTGTAGAACGTTGCATGCACGTTACTGCATAGTTCGGCCAACTGTTGGTAAAATTACGAAGTATTACGAAGCTTTATTGTACAAGCGAGGCGAAGCGAGCATAGCCGCGGCAAACTGGGCAACTTCGCCAGGCTTCCATACTTCATGAATGAACTACTACATTTGAACGCTTCACGGCAAAGAGTGAAATGAATGAAGTAGTTCACGGGAATGAACGAGTTCGACCCATCTCTACCTCGGGATTCAGGCAGCCAGACGAGGTGGCAGTTGACCGTGCACAGTCCTTGCCCAGTTTTCATAATGGAATTAATATTGCCTCTGTCCAAGTCATGGGGTACTGTTCATCAACCACATCAGATTGAAACAAGAGAGGAGCTGTTCTTTCACTTCAGGGTATAGATGATGAAGCATAGCACAAGGGATCTCATCAGGTCCTGGAGCAGTGTCTCTGGCCACAGACAACGGTGGACCAGTTCCCACACAGAGAATGGAAGGTTGTAGACTTCCACATTATGTGAGAAGAAATGGAGCGTCTTCATCTCCACAGTCATATGGAACACCTGAAAGCGGGAGCTTGTCTGGATGATGCAGAGACAGTAAAGTGTTCAGCTTAAATCTGAGACATATCTTCTGGTGCGTCCAAGCTGACCCTGTTACATGACAATGCCATAAGAGGACATGTAGTGTTCTTGCCTGAAATCTGCCTTATTGATTCCCAAACTTGTGCAGTGGAAATGGACTGATTAATGGATGTTGTGAATTCCTTCCATGGATCCCTCTTCCGTTCTTTTATCACTCACCTTGCTTGTGCTCTCGCAGATCTGAAGACATGAAGGTTTTCTGTAGTTGGATGGTGTTTGAAGGTCCACAGAGCTAGCTCTGATTCCCAACTGACAGTTGTCATTCCATCAAGGTACAGACTGTTGTCTGAGGTGATTAATACACCGAGCATGGACTCTGTGGCAGCCTGTGGAATCTCACAAGTGATATGGGCCACTGTCTCCTTTGCAGATTTCTTTTGTTCAATACAAGCCTGTTGACTGTACTGTAACCAATATGGCCTTTGTATCATCCATCTTCATAATCTCCTGTCAGCCACCATCCAAATCGGCAGACAGATCCACACTGGGAAGTGGTCACTAGAATGTAAATCTGTAGCCACTTCCCACTGAACTAAGTCTGCAATAGCTGGGGAACAAAAACAAAGGTCAAAGGCTGAAAAAGATCCTGTAGCTTTGGAAAGGGGTAAAATCTAACCCGAGTTCAGAAGGCAGATATTCTCAGAATGGACAAGTCGCTCGATCATTCGACCCCTGCAGCAAGTGATAGCTGAGCCCAACAGTACATTGTGTGAAACCATAGGCACACTGAAAAGTGTATGTACTCTTACTTCAATCTGTGGCCTCTGTTCGTGTGGAGGCATCACACTTGGCAACTGGCTTCTTAAGGAATGATGCGAAAGAAGCAGCAAAAACTGGAGGCTGCATAGCTTTTAAAGCTTTTTTAGCTTCACTATAGGATATGCGTCTCTTAAATGTCAACTGCTGAATTTTCCTTTTCTCATTGTAAACCTCACACTTTCTGCTGCACACTGGGTTCACCCAGTGTGAGATTTACAATGAGAAAAGGAAAATTCAGGAGGAATTGTACAAGAATTTCCAGATTCGTAAGCTCAGCTTCCCTAATTAGAATAAATGTTACAGATTTTTCCAATCTGCCATTGACTCTCCTCACATAATTCTGCACTTCTGTGATGCCCACATTTTTCCATTCTTCACGTAATTCCACAAGGCCTATCTCCATTATATCAGAGCAGGTAACCAAGCCTTTTCTAAAGTTAAGGGTGTTAGGCAACTCTGCCTCGACTGGGTAATCACCGAAGCCTAGATACTTGGTTTGAATCAGCAGTTTCAACTAGAAGTGATCCATTGGGAAAGTCATTTGGTACTTTTTAGGGACCCAGCAATAACTTCCAGTGCCTTGTGAATAAAGATGGGGTAGACTTTCTCAAAGGTCCCCCCCTCCCTCCCCCCCAACCCTGTGCTCTTTATTACAATGAAAGTGTTATGGCACACTAATGCCCTGTTACTATGACTCAGACTTCTTTTTGGGGGGACTGACCAACCAAGCTCTCTCGGATGAGTGGGAGTAGGTACTACCTGACCATACATCCATCCCATCAGTAGTAGTAGTTTAATGAGACTGTTCCATATGGATCCCATGTGAACTACAGAAACAACCATTGGCCCAGGCAGACCCCTGTATGTCTCAGCAAACCTCATACAACTAGGGGCAGTAGGTGTCCCAAAGGTTACCCGCTAGAGTCTGTTTTACCTCAACAGCCTTCACCTCGTCACCACGTAGCATGCTTTGAGGTTGAGAGCTTTTTATAGAGGTATGTACCTTCCTCACGGCCCAGGAGGTGAAGCCAAGGCCCCTGTTCTCTGAGCCACACTACATTTCACTGCCCCATCACAACATGGCCGCTGAAGCTTGTCCGGAGCTTACGATAACAAGAGGACTGATGGCACTTACCATTCCCCAACTCAGGAACACGGGGTTGCCAAGTCAAGTCCGTACTCAGCAACCAAATCCCGATTCCGATTCCTGGGGCAGAAAGGGAGCAGAGGGGCGGGAGGGGGGGGGGGAGGGGGGGGGGGTGTAATTCAACTGCGACATATCATCACACATGCCTATATAATGTGCTTTACATTGTACATGATGGTGTGAGCTGTACCATGACTGATGCCCAACATGAGCTGAATGTCTTCCGCCGTCCATTTCTGCCAGCACCATCTGGCACAGAAATAACAGAAGAGGTAATGACACGAGCCTGTCCTGGGTGAATGTTGTTTTTCAATGACACCCGATTTTCTCAAAATAATTTATTCCATGCAAAGACATCAGTGTGTGACACACTGTGTTCACCCCACACAGCAGGCATTCAGGCATGAATTTTACTTCCTGACAATCCTTATGCAGTCAGAAACTGCATTACACCTTGCCATTTCTCTTACCCAGCCTCCATAATAAAGTCTGATGCACCCACGACTTGTTGATATCATGTCAAAACATCTGACACACAAATGGCACAGCAATGAATGTTCACACTGTTCTACCCTGATCTCCAACAGAGGGTACTTCTATAAACTCGCCTATCTACTTTACTTATGTGGAGGAGGAGATTAGTGTTTAACGTCCCGTCGACAACGAGGTCATTAGAGATGGAGTGCAAGCTCGGGTGAGGGAAGGATGGGGAAGGAAAGCGGCCGTGCCCTTTCAAAGGAACCATCCCGGCATTTGCCTGAAGCGATTTAGGGAAATCACGGAAAACCTAAATCAGGATGGCCGGAGACAGGATTGAACCGTCGTCCTCCCGAATGCGAGTCCAGTGTGCTAACCACTGCGCCACCTCGCTCGGTGCTTATGTCTGCACCATGGTTGTTATATAGTCTCTCTTGTTTACATTTGACTGTCCCTCATAAATGTTGTGTTTCTTAATGGCAAAGTCATAGTTAGGTTATGCATTTCAGATAAGGGTGTATGCCGAGCTATTTGAGACACTAGTAGCAGCAACTGTGTTATGCTGTAGCAAAGATACTTGAATTGCTGTAGCCACTGATTCTAATTTACTGTTTATTGAAAATTTGGTTAGGCTGATTCTTTTGGATTATTTTCTAGTGAAGGAAATTACTTCTTTTGGTAAAATTAAATAATAATATTATGCAATATGGATACTGCTGAGCAGATAGGTAAGGTAATTATAACATTAACCAATATGACTGTGATAACTTTGGCAGGACTGCGAAAGGTGTTGGTAGTGGAAGTAGTTAACATGAGTGAAACCCAAGAAGCTATAGAAGTCACAAAATGAACTGTCAGTGAAAGTAGGACCCACTTTAGAGCAGAATATACAGATAAAAGCAATTGAAGAAATACTATCATCAAAATATGAGGAGCCTGAACAAGGTTTAGTAGATAAAACATTTAAGAAAACAAACTGCATCAGAGATGAATCTGACACGTGCAGAACAAAAATGACAAGCTGTTCTTGAAAATGGTTGATTCGGTATTCAGGTAAGGACACAGAGAATGAGATAAAAATTCTCCACATGGAAAAAAGCACAAACCAAAAATGTACACAACGATTTTCAGGAGGAGCTGGAAGATTACAATATGAGAGTGGATTAGCATGTTACAGAAGTTATCACAACACAAACAGGTGCACTTGAAAATAAGAGGGTGGAGCACGTGTGTGAAATATCAAAGAAAACATATGATCCACAATCCCTTTGGCAACGAAGTGAAAAGTGACAAATGCAGTCACTGCTGTCATGGACAATGCAAAATAGAATGGCAGTGGAATTAATGCCCAAGTGAAAGAAATAGGTGTCATAACATGAAAAGTCAATGACTCTAAGATGGTAAGCAGCACTGAGGTATGTACAGAGTGGTGCAAAAAATGTACACACTTTTTAAGTGTCCGTAATTCCCAAATTGACAGAATTGTCTCATTTTTGGTAGTTTAACAATTTAATGACATGGTTCTTGTCATATAGGTGTTCTTTTGTTTTGTTATACGTAGATGGTGTTTTGTTCTGTTATGGTATGTTATAGCTGCCACATAGGAGGTGCACTGTTTTGTTTTGTTACGTGATAGTCACCACATAAGTATTGTTTTGTTAGTTGACAATCAGCACATAAGCATTCTTTTGCTTTGTTTTCAGTTATGAGAGCAAGCATGGCTGGTGCAGGACAGGCATTTGATGAAAGGAAGGCAGTTTTGAAATGGTACATTAAGTATGAAAACATTAATGATGATGATGCTTTTTAGATATAGGTTGCTCAACAGCATGGTCATCAGCAGCCTTAAAAAGAGTCCGCATGCCATTCTTGGGATGGGTGTGAGGCGAAGACTATCCCGACAAGCGGAGTTTTTTTTTATAATGCATTAAAGTCCACCTCCCCTCTCCAGCACTTTAGGGATGAGGTCTGACAGATCACAAAATTTCAAAACCAGTGAGAGACTGGTGTCAGTGTTGGTGAGGATGATCGGCAGATCTCTGGACAAATGTAAGTATATAAAAGACACATTGTCAAGACATGCCAAACTATAGCTGGTAAAACACAAATTACAGTGTGGTGGGTCCCCTGCCACAGGAGGAAACCCTGTGTTATAAAAGGGCTATGTCCTATATGCAGTCTGGTGAGCAACACTTTCTTCCATCAGTGTGCCTGGCATGAAGTTGCCATGCCTGTGTAGTGGATTTGACTGACACAGTTTGCATTCTGCCATCTCCAACCATTCAGTCTCCCACTGACACATGATTATTCTTTCAGATAATGAGATGACGGCATGTCAGGGGATGGCAAATCGAGTTATAACACCATCCCATTTGCTGCTTTGGCTGCTCTGTTAGCCGTGTCGACTTCGTCATTTCTCAGCATCCCAATCGGTTCAGTTTCCTGGCCCCAGTGTTGATGCTGCAGTAAGGTACCATGGAGAGCTGGGTTACCTGGTCTACAGGATACATTTGGTGGACTGCCTGTAGTGTACCGAGTGAGTCAGAACAGATATGAAACCTTGTACTGTGATGCTTCTTAACCCATTCCAGAGCAGCCATAATGCCGTATAACTTCGTACCATAATTTGTAAACTGTTGCAGAAGGCGCATTTGGAAAATGCTATAAAGAAAAACAGCTGAACAACTGTTTAACAATGATAAAACTGTGATGTATACTTAAAATTGAAGAAAACATAGTTGGGAAAATGTAATCTGGAGTACAAGTTTTCTTGTACTTTGTCAGCCTTAAAATCGCTTTGGGCTCTGAAGAAGCAAAGAAAGTGATTTGTCCCATCCCTAGTTGTGTATTTGGAGGTCTGGTGTATACAGCTCTGTGATACAGCTGGTAGCATATATTCCAAATGGCTTGGTAACATAGGGACTATTTCTGAACAGTTGCACAAAGTTGGAGCGGACCATCACACCAAATGCCAGTCACTGACCCAACACTGACATTTTCAGGGCCTGTCAAGCACGGAGGAGGTGCTACCGAATCTGGAGTGGTGATTCACCAGCCTTTGCACTGACTCTCAACTGATCTGGGCTGGTCTGAAACACCCCAGTCGATATTCAAATGTCCTCATGGTTAACATCATCTAACATCTTGACGTAATATATGCAGGCTCGTCTACAAACCATGATGCCATCAGCTAACCATGATGTGACAACCGCCCATGAAACTGGGGAAGGCAGGACCTGTCTGCTACCTATGTCTTTCTGCTGAGGCATTGCGAAATATTCAATAATTTGAAGTTGTTTGTTCACAGATCTGCTACAGTCCAATCAATGAAGGAATTTTTTCTTTAATATCTCTAACATCGCGGCTTCTAGGGAAAATGTTTCCCTGAACAAAATTAAAATCATTAAATTTCCTAAAAAAAAAGCCCTATTCATTTATTGTCTAGGACTAATAATTTCCATGTTGTAGGGGATGGAAAAGCTGCACATTATTAAAAATAGTGTTTTAACATTATAAAACTAGTGTATATTGTTAAATAACTTGGATTAAGAACAAATATTTAAATGTTTGTACCACATCTAATGGCACCAGAACCATATTGTTGTGTGGTTGTAACAGGTTGTAAAGGAGGGAGTGGAGGTTAGAAGAGTGAGAGAAGTTAGGCCACTAGACTGTGGTCATGTACTTCCTGCTTTCATAAGTCTGCAAAACAAAGAGTGAGTAGAGAATTCCCCATTCTTTTTCCGCACTATGTCACAAAAAAATCAAATACAGGGTGTTTCACAAAGTTAGACTGATCCTTCCACAGCACACCTTTTGAATTACTGGTGGCACAGCATGCAGGCATGCCTGGGGTGGTTTATTTTCCAGTGCATTAAGACTACATGGATACAGATACAAATTATTAATAATACCAACATCAAAACACATGTGGACAGAATCTGTGTAAATCTTTTCCGTAATGCTTGTGGGAAATTGATTGTCATCTAGTACAGCAGCTATAGTGTTCTTCTGGGAAACGAAACATCCCCACCAAGAGTGCTGCTAGTTTTACAATATGCTGTCAATGACAGACAGCAATGAGATACCATATTTACCAATCCAGTCCCTTTCCCGGCAATATTACATAGGTCACTGAAATCATCACTTACAGATTAAGCACTTTTCAGCCTTTATTTACTGGAACACATTTCACATAGTTTGCAGTCTGCCACCTCCAACCATTCAGTCTCCCACTGACACATGATTCTTCTTTCAGATAATGAGATGACAGCATGTGAGGTGATGGCACAACTGCAAATAAGTACTCATCTAACAAACTGAAAACAACACCACCATATAAACACAAGCCCAATGAAATTACTTTGCCTACTCAACAGGAAATGCTGGGGAGATATAGTCCGTCTGTAAACTAAAAGTCAAGCAATTATCATCATGGGAAAAGCTGCCTTTTCCTGAAGAACACTACTTCTGTGCATACTGGATGACTAAGATTCAATTTCTCCAGTAGCAGTGTGGAACAGAATGCCGAGAATTACACAGAATATTTCCACACACTTTTCTTGCATTTTTATTATTAGCAATGTAAAACAGAGTGCAGAGATTTACACACAATCTGTCCATGTGTTTTTCTTGCGTTTGTATTAATAGTACTCACATTTGTATTCAATACAGTGTTAATTCTCCTGAAATTCACCTTACTATGCCCCAAACTTCTGCAGTGGAAGTAGACTGATTAACAGAAGTCATGAATTTCTTCCGGAGTTCCTCCTCTGTTCTTTTATCACTTGCCTTGCCTGTGCTCTTGCAGCCTGAATACATGAAGGTTTTCTGTAGTTGGATGGTGTTTAACTCACCACAAAGCTGTACACCTGGCTCTCACTACCAAGCAATATTCTTCATTCCACCAAGGGACAGGCTGCCATCTAAGGTGGTTGCTAGACTGGGGAAAGGAAACAGCAGTAGATTGTTGGGCAGAGGGGTGAGATGGTCCACCACCTCCTGAGTACATTCCTGTTATTTGAAGATGGCCTGCTGCCTGGATAGCAAGCAATGCCCTTTGAAGCATCCATCTCCATAGTCTCCTGTATACCACTGTTTGCACCAGCAGGCATATCCACACTGGAATAAAAATCTGTGGCCACTTTCCATTGAACTGAATCAGTAACAGATTGGGAGGGGGGGGGGGGGGAGAATCAAGGTTAATGGCTGAAGATGACTCTGTAGCTGCACAAAAGTGTGACATTTGTTTTCAAAAATGTGCCAAAGGCACATACACACTAAAAGGATGAAGTGCTTGACAGTTTGACCCCTGGAGGAAGTGGTAGCCATGCCCCGTGTACACTGAACTCATCCATGTAGAGGAATAGGTGGGGGAAATGACCAGAAGAGCTCCATCAGTGAGTTTGCATCCACAGCTCATAAGGTGGAAGACATAAAGAATTGTGATCCTAACTGGTGTAAGAACTTCCACTGCAACTGCTTGTCTGGCTGAGGTAATGGGTGGGAAAGGAGTGGCGTCTGTCATCGCTGTCATCGATGAAAACAGTCGCCCACATTTAGCCCTGTCTCCAATAAGACTGTCTTTCCCGAGTGGTAGCCCCATAACTTAGATATGTTGAGGACTTTAAAATGAATTTCTTGTAAGCAGAACAGTCTCTCCAGGGCCTGAAGTGTCAATTCTTTCAAATGGTGTGACTGGTATTCATTCACATTCACTTCAATAGGGAAGTCCCTGTTGGGGCCCACTGATTAACGAGGGTGATCCTTGTCCTCCTCTCTCAAGAGCAGTGAGTTACCACATTACATGTGCCCAGCTCTCCAGTTTCTCCAAGCAGGTATCAGTATTCTCAACCATAAAATCACCATCAGAAAGGGAGAGTGCTCATCAAATCATCGGTTTTGCTACCACTTACTTTGATTTAGAATGAATGTTTGTGTGAAGTTTTTCCTTTCTTATGGGAGGAGTTTATTGCACAGGTAGAGAGGATATCTTTAGTGGGCCTATGAGAGTGTGCAGTGGTATGTCGCTGAGGTTCCAAGTCTGTAGTCGACGACTTCTGAACAGTTTCAGGATAAAGTGTAGCTTTTCCCCCCATGTATATTGACACGTCCATTGTACTCATACTTGAATCTGTGGTCTGTGTTCATGTGGATGTATCACATTGGCCAGTACAATTGAATTAACAAACACAAGGGGAGGCATAGCTTTGAAATCTTTTTTACCTTCACCATATGGTATGCGCCTCAGAACTTTCAGTTACTGAATTTTCCTTTCCTTTCTGCTCTGTACTAGGTGACCACTCAAACAGTTTGTGTGTTTCAGAGAAAGTGCACACAGAGAAAGTGCACACCAGTCACCTGATTTGCGAGCTGAGCCTTCACAATTTCTACACGTGGCCCTTCCATCAGATACCACAATGGTATGATGAAATCTTTGGCATTTGAAGTATCGCATCAGGTTGGGAACAAACTGTCAACCTTTAGAGACAGATATAGGCTGAAGAATATGTTCAGGCAATTCTGAAGTGTTGAAGGTTGGAATAAATGTTGCAGTCAATGTATCACTGACTCTCCTCATCTAGTTCTGTGACACCCATGTTTTTCATTATTCATGAACTCCCCAGGGGCCATCTCCATTATATCGGAGCACGTAACCAACTCTTTACAGAAGTTAAGGGTGCTGTGAAACTCAGCTGCAACAGGTTATTCACTTAAGGCGTTGCACAGCAGAAGCTTAGACATTTGATGTAGCAGTTTCAACCAGCAGTGTTCCACTATAAACTTGTTCAATGCTTTTTAAGGACCCAGATATACCATTCAACACCTTATGAATTTAGAAAGGGGATACCTTACAAAAGGTTCCCTCTGGTGTCTTGATTATAATGAAGGCATATGGCTCACTAATGCCCTTTCATTGTAATTCTGAGACTACTACTCAGGTGGACTGACCAACCAAGATCACTCATCGCTCTGCTGGGTAGCTGTAGGAACTACCTGATGGTACACCCATCTCATCAGGAGTAGATGTGAACTGAAGTCACTCCATAGGGACCCCAAGGACCACTAGGAAAACAAATGTTGACCCAGACAGAGTCCTGTGTGCCTGGAGGTGTGTACCTTCCCTGTGGTTTAGGTGGTGAAACCAAGGTCGCTGTTCTCCAAAAAACACAACATTCCATCGCTGCACCTAACGATGGTCCCCCAAGTTTGCGTAGAGTTTACAGTAGAAGAGGTCTGGCAGAACTGGCCAGTCTCCAGCTAGAGAAACCTGGGGTTGCTACATTCATACCCAACCACTGTTGGTAGAAAACTCTGAAAAATACAGCCCTCCCTTCCCTAAGTTGTGTTTGTTAAGCCCTTCCACAGATGTCTGTCCAGCTTGGATGGCCCTGCTAGTAGCATGCTACCAGTAGCGTAGCCCTCATCATCAACAAGGCATGCAATCTCTCTCGCCCGACATTGAAAGTGCCTACAATAAGGCAATGTCCCCTGGGAGGGAACATTAACAATGTTCAATGCCAATTGCAAAATGAGTATCAAACAGAGCTACTGATGTGTTACAACTGTGTATATTTGAGACAAATTTAAGTCAAAGGCTGTGTTACAGATGTACACAGGTAACTATCTGGACAACTTGTTAACAGCAGCAATTGCAGCGAACTCCAGTGCTGTATTTCAACAAATTGCTCATTCGCCACAAAAGTCTGTGAGGCTGTGTGCCCCATTAAACCTGAGTCTGTTGCTCAAATGATCAGCACATTTTGAAGATTGTGAACTGTAAGTGCTTTAACCCAAGATTCTAACACAATGAATGAGGATGAGCCACATTGTAGAATGAAGTCATGTGGGTGCTTTAATTGTATGGTGTGCAGCAAAGAAGTGTTTGCAGAGATGATTGTATGGTCTTATGAGGTGCAATTTAACTCAGTGGGATAGTAAACTCCCATAATTATGTATATTGTGCTGTCACAAGTCTACATGTCAATGTGGACAAAGCTGTGAAGCTTTAGGGAGTGAATATGTGGTATGGGTTTTCTTAATCGGGGGATTGATTGGTCTGTTCTTCTTCAATGGCGCAATTACCAGTGAACTGTACCTACAGAAGCTTGAGACATCCATTTTCTTGTCATCTGTGAGATGTATGGGGATGAAAGGTTTTACTTTCAGAAACATTGTGCTCCGTCTCACTACCACTACCACTACCACTATCTCAACGAAAATTTACCAGCACGACGTGTAGGCTGAAGTGGTGCTGTCTAGCATCCACCATGCTCTGCAGACTTAACACCTCCAGACTTTTACCTACAGGGAGCACTAATGACATTTTTTATCAACAAAAACCACAAAAATTGAGAATGCATCCAAAATTACTATGAAGATTTTCAACTAGACACATTGGAGTCAATAGTTCATACAGCAGATCAATGGTATTAGCTGTTTATGGATGTTAATGGTGACAACTTCAAACATCTACAATGATTTCAGTTAACTTTAACCTACACTTCCAATGAAAATGAGATGCTTTTGTCAGTTAAATTCAAAAATATGAGCAATTAAAGAGGGTATACATGTTTTTGGGCCACTGTATATAGAGAGGCAGTGAGGGACAGATAAGTGATTTGATTGAGATGTCAAAGTCTATGCTAGGAATTGTAGTGAAGTAATGCAGAGTGAATGTTAATCATCAGAAATCACCATACCTCACATCAGAAAAGTCTGAGCAGAAAGACAGAGGAAATTTGTGGCATATCTACAGGTGCTGCCTAGTGGAAACATAAATCTCATTGAAACTTCCTGGCAGATTAAAACTGTATGCCGGACCGAGACTCGAACTCAGGAACTCTGCCTTTCGCGGGCAAGTGCTCTACCAACTGAGCTACCCAAGCACAACTCACGCCCCGTCCTCACAGCCTTACTTCTGCCAGTATCTCGTCTCCTACCTTCCAAACTTAACAGAAACTCTCTGCAAACATATCAGCGCACACTCCGCTGCAGAGTGAAAATCTCATTCTGGAAACATCCCCTAGGCTATGGCTAAGCCATGTCTCCGCAATATTCATTCTTTCAGAAGTGCTAGTTCTGCAAGGTTCGCAGGAGAGCTTCTGTTAAGTTTGGAAGGTAGGAGACAAGGTACTGGCAGAAGTAAGGCTGTGAGAACGGGGAGTGAGTCGTGCTTGGGTAGTTCAGTTGGTAGAGCACTTGTCCGCAAAAGGCAAAGTTCCCGAGTTCAAGTCACGGTCCGGCACACAGTTTTAATCTTCCAGGAGTTTCATATCAGCGCACACTCCGCTGCAGAGTGAAAATCTCATTCTAGATAAATCTCATTATATGCACTGAGACAAGGAAGTATGCAATGCCAAGTGTTCTATGGCCATAACTCCAATTCTGCGGCTTTCTACATGAAAATTGGAACACTTATCAATAAGGATCTTCAAGAACTCAGGAAGGCTAACTGGGTTAAGTTTAAAGATACCATTGAAAATAATGTAAACAGAATTCCCCCAATTCCAGAAAATTACGACAGATTTACGAAGTTAATTATTAAAGCGGCACATAACTCAATACCAAGAGGAGCGCGGAAAGAATACATCCCATGCTGGACAAAGGAGTGCGAACAACTACTCGATGAATATAACAAAACAGAGAATCCAGAACTAGGAGAACAGCTCATAAGAGCTATGGACGAGGAACGCAAACAGAGATGGCAAAAGCGGATGGAACAAATGGACTTTACGCACTCCTCACAGAAGAGCTGGAGTCTACTGAGGAAACTTGGCGGAGCACAATTCAAGGGACGGAACATCAATAATAAAATGACCCCTAACAAGATATGCTCTTCTATACTACAAACATCCAGAATCCATGCCTCCGCCTCGAAGAAAAAAGAACTGCACCAACTGATGAACAAAGAGCTAGATGCAAGCGAGGAGGAAGCAGGTTTAGCGAACTGGGTAACACAAGAAGAGATAAATATAGCACTAAAGAAAATGTCACCTGGTAAAGCAGCTGGCTGTGACGGCTTTCTTCCAGAATTCTTGAAGAACCTCGGGCCAAAGGGAAGAGTATGGCTGTCTTCTCTTTTCTCTAATATCATAGATACCAGCCGGTTACCAAAGCAATGGAAAAACGCATAAGTCATAGCCATCCAGAAACCAGGGAAAACAGGAGAGAATGCTAAAGATTATAGACCGATATCTTTATTGTGCACCACTTACAAGCTGTTTGAACGAGTCATCCTAGGCAGAATAGAAAGTAAAATAGAAGCTGCTCTTCCCCCAGAGCAAGGCGGTTTTCGAAAAGGAAGAGACTGTTGCGACCAAGTTCTCGCCCTAACCACTTTCATTGAAAGAGGTTACCAAAACAAAAAGAAAACGGGCATGGTATTATTAGATCTCACCTCAGCATACGACACCGTATGGACAAAAGGGATACTGTATAAACTGTCAAAAGTCGTGAAATGCAAGAAGATCATAGATCTAGTCAGAAATATGTTGATAAACAGGAGATTCAAGGTATCTCTGAATGGGAAAACAAGCAGCTACAGGACACTACAAAATGGTCTCCCCCAAGGGTCTGTGCTGGCTCCGTGCCTTTTCAATTTATACATAGCGGACATCCCAAACCTGGAATCTCGTTCTTTTATGTATGCAGATGACATCGCTATCGCGGCTCACGCCAACACTTTCGAAGAACTGGAAGAAATTTTAAACAGGGATCTGGAACGACTACAACAATATTATGACAACTGGCACCTCAAAGTAAATCCGACTAAATCCGTGGCATCAATAATGCACTTGTGTAACAAAGATGCAAATCGTGAGCTAAAAGTGCAAATAAAAGGTAAATTGTTGAAAAACGATAGAACGCCAAAATATCTGGGTGTTAAGCTAGATCGCACTCTCACATATAAGAGCCACCTGTACGAAGTCGCCCAAAAAATGAAAACAAGAAACAACATCATAATGAAACTGGCAGGAACAACCTGGGGATGTTCCACTGAAACTCTACGCACATCAGCACTGGCACTTCTGTATAGTGTAGCAGAATATTGCGCACCCGTCTGGGCCCGCAGTAGGCATGTCAGATATATTGATGTGCAACTTAACGAGACAATGAGGCTCATAACAGGAACAGTAAGACCCACCCCGAAACCTTGGCTGCCCGTCCTTGCCAATATCGAACCACCCTCGATTAGACGTGAAAGAGCAATCCAGAGGTACAAAGAAAAGTTCAGGGACCTACCTCCTCCCCCTGACAGATTGATGTCAAGAAATCCCTTCTGGAAAGAACTCAAACAACAGATTGATATCGATAACCTGTGGAAACAGCAATGGCAGGAAAGCAAAGTGAATAACAGTTTCCTTATTGAGGACCCATCTCAACGAGTTCCAGGCTTCCAACTCCAACGTAGAGTGTGGGTAACTCTAAATCGTCTGCGGACAGGTGTTGGTCGGTGCGGATATTTGTTGAAAAAGTGGGGTTTCTCCCAGGACCCCAATTGTGAGTGCGGAGAAAGTCAAACCATGCAGCATATAGTTGAGTGCGACGTACACGGACTTAAGGGAGGAAATCTGATGGACATACATGTGATAAGTGACCAAGCACTTTTGTGGCTGGAAACCCTGAAAATTTTATTGTAAATCATTGTTAATGTTAATTTAAATTTTTATGTTGATGTTTGTAAGTGTATCACGCTTTGCCTGTAGCTGAACGAGAAATAAATTCAAGAACTTTCCTGGCCCTCAGATGATCTGTCTCGGCAGGTGCCTTTTATTCACATATTTCAGAGAACAACAGCCTCTCTTCTTTTACATTATTTCACCGAACATTTGGAAATGTGTGTGTGTGTGTGTGTGTGTGTGTGTGTGTGTGTGTGTGTGTGTGTGTGTGTGTGTGCACGCGCGCACGCGCGCTACGTAATATTCATATTTAAGAGGGTGCCCTAACATAAAAGAAGAGGAGATATCGCCAATTGTAAAAGGGGAGGAGGAAACAGAACAGTGACGAAATGAAACAGATGAGGAGCAAAAAGCGCTGTGTTGTTGACAGATGCACAGACGAAAGGTACAGAGCTTTGCTTTGCTAGCTTTCTTTTCAAGTGCGTGCGCGCGCCCACCCACCCACCCATCCACACACACACACACACACACACACACACACACACACACACACCTGCTTCCCTCTATTGTGCTTCGTCAACTGCCAGCTCCCTCCTGGCCCATAGTGAGTAAGGTGGGGTGAGGTGTGGGGGGGGGGGGGGGGGGTGTGAGGTGTGGTGGGGTGGGAATGCCGGATCTGGGTGTTCTGGGGTGAGCATTGGCAAGAGGTAGGGTAGGTTGGTTGGTTGGTTTAATAGGGGGGGGGGGGGGGGGGGGGGGGGACCAAACTGTGAGGTCATCGGTCCCTTGTTCCCAGTAGAACAATTACCCAAGCGGAAAAAGAAAACAAAGTAGATGTATGGAGAAAGGAAGAACCAGAAGAGCGACAGAAGGACAACAAACACTACAATGGACAAAACAGGGCAAGAAAACCACAGAGACACGCAAGAAACAGGGAGAGGAGATTAAAAACAAGAAAGATTACCATGGCTGGCTGACCATGAGAATAAAAAAGGAGAAGTCAGCCACTCTGCAACACATTAAAACCTCCACACTAAAAGCTCTAGGGTGGAACACACAGAGAGACAAAGGACATGCACTAAAACTCAGATCAAACGATAGAACCCACCCTCATGAATAAAATGTAAAAGTAAAGCTGCTGTTGAGGCATTGTTGCCCAACACCAAAGGCAGGGTGCAGGGAAAGTTAAAAGTCTGCCGCAGAGTGGCTAAAAGTGGGCAGTCCAGCAAGAGGTGGACGAGTGATATTTGGGAGCCAAAGTAACACTGAGGTGGGTTCTCGCGATGGAGGAGGTAACCATGTGTGAGCCACGTACGGCCAATGTGGAGTCGACAAAGGACAACCGATTCCCTGCAAGAAGCCTGCAGGGAAGACTGCAGGGAAGACTTCCACACATTCGCAGTCTCCTTAATGACACACAGTTTGTTGTGCATACTGTTATGCCACTCCGTCTCCCAAAGCCGAAAAACTTTGTAGCGTAAGACAGAAAGCAGGTCAGTTTCAGAGATGACCATCTCCAGGAGCGGTTTCCGCTTAGCCTGTTTGGCCAGCCTGTCAGCAAGTTCACTGCCCGGGATTCCAACATGTCCTGGGGTCCACACAAACACCACTCAATGACTGGACCGTTCCGGGGCAGAGATGGACTCCTGGATGTTCGCAACTAAAGGATGGTGAGGATAGCATTGGTCAATAGTTTGTAAGCTCCTCAGGGAGTCAGAACAGAGAAGAAATGACTCACCAGAACAGGAATGGCTGAACCGAAGTGCACGAGATATGGTCACAAGCTCTGTAGTGAATGCACCGCAGCCAGCAGGCAAGGAATGCTATTCAACATGGCCTCTGTGGACGTACGCAAAGCCAACATTACCGGCAGCCATCGAGCCGTCGGTGTAAACAACTTCAGAGCTAGAATACATCAAGAATCGAGAGGATGTGACAGCAGAGAGCGGCAGGGTTAATGGAGTCCTTAGGGCGTTGCAAAGGGTCCGGACGAAGCTTCAGCCGTGACATACACCATAGAAGTGTATGTGAATGGACCTCAAGTAGAAGTGGTGAAGGGAAGGACTCCAGTTCGGAGAGAAGGGATCACATTTGAACCGCAATTGTGAGACGAATTGCCGCGAGTGGGAAAACAAGATGGTAATTTGGAAGCTCAGAACTACGAATGTGGCAACATAACTGGTGAGCAGTTGTGCATGTCGGATCTGCAATGGAGGGACTCCAGCCTCCATCCGGACACTAGTCACTGGACTCGTTCTAAAAGCTCCCGTCGCTAGGCAAACGCCACAGTGGTGCACTGGGTCAAGGAAACGCAATACTAAGGGCGTCACTGGACCATAAACCAGACTCCCACAGTCAAGGTGGGATTGAACAAGGGCTCTGTAGAGCTGCAGCAGCATAGAACAACCTGCACCCCAGTTGGTGTTGCTCCGGCAGCGGATAGCATTGAGGTGTTGCCAGCACTCCTGCTTATGCTGACAAAGGTGAGGTAGACAAATAAATCAGTGTCGAAAGCCAGTCTTAAGAATCGATACGACTCCACTACAGAAAGTGGTTCGTCATTAAGATAAAGTTCAGGTTCTGGATGAACGGTGTGACACCGACAGAAGTGCATGACACATGACTTTCCAGGTGAAAACTGGAAGCCGTGGGCTAGAGCCCATGACTGCATCTTGTGAATGGCTCCCTGTAGGCGCCGCTCATCAACACCAGTACTGGAGGAGCAATACGAAATGCAGAAGTTATCCGAATACAGAGAACAGGAGACCGACGGCCCTATAGCTGCTGCTAGGCCATTGATGGCCACTAAAAATAGATACACTCAATATGGAACCCTGTGGAACACCATTCTCCTGAATACGGGGGTAACTATGGGAGGCACCAACTTGGACACAGAAAGTACGGAGCGACAGGAAGTTTGGGGTAAAAATCGGGAGTGGACCCCGGAGACCCCACTCGTACAATGTGGCGAGGATATGATGTCTGCTTTATGTAAGTAAAAAAAGACAGCAACCAGATATTGGCATCTGGAAATGGCTGTTCAGATGGCAGACTCGTGGGGCACAAGATTATCACTGGTAGAGTGACCCTGCCAGAAGCTGCTCTGACATGGCACCAGTAGGCCATGTGACTCCAGGGTCCAACCCAACCACTGACACACCATACGTTCCAGCAGCTTACAGAGAACGTTGGTGAGGCTGATGGACTGATAGCTATCCACATCAAGCAGATTTTTACAGGGTTTTAGCACCAGAATGATGGTGCTCTCCCACCATTGCAATGGAAAGATGCCATCGCACCAGATATGGTTGAAGATGATGAAGAGATATCGCTTGTAGTCAGATGAAAGATGTTTAATCATCTGACTGTGGATCTGATCCGGCCCAGGAACTGTGTTGGGGCAATGTGCAAGGGCACTGAGGAGCTCCCACTCTGTAAATGGGGTGGTATAGGGTTCACTGTGGCGTGTTGTGAACGAGAGGACTTTCCTTTCCCTCCGCCATCTGAGGGTGCAAAAGGCTGGGGGGTAGGTTCTCCGACGCAGAGGCTCCAGCATAGTGCTCAGCAAAGTGCTCGGCAATTGTGTTTGTGTCGGTACAGAGCACGCCATTGATGTTAACGTCAGGAACACCTGCTGGGGTCTGGTACCCAAAAAGACGTCTGATCTTTGTCCAGACTTGGGAAGGTGATGTATGGCATCCAACTGTCCACATGTACCTCTCCCAACACTCCTGTTTCCGTTTTTTATAAGCAGGCAAACACAGACACAGAGCCCGCTTAAAGGCTATTAGTTGCTCTAGGGAAGAATGTCACTTATGTCGCTGTAGAGCTCACTGATGCTCTTTAATTGCCTCAGCAACTTCCAGCAACCACCAAGGGACTGTCTTTTGCCGGGGGCATCCTGGAGAACGAAGGTTTGCATTTTCCGCTACAGAAATTATTGTGACCTGCCCAATCACAACACCAATGGTACCACGTGGGGGAGATTCAATGGTGACAGCAGAGGTGAAGGCTACCCAGTCTGCCTTGTTTAAAGCCCATCTGAGTAGGCGTCTGTGGGTATGATGCCACGGGAGTGACAGGAAGATCAGGAAGCAATCACTACCACACAGGTCGTCATGTGCTCTCCAATGAATAGGTGGGAGGAGTCCTGGGCTGCAAATTGATAAAGCAACGGCCAAGTAACTACCATGAGCCACACTGAAATGTGTGGCGGCCCCAGTATTTAAGAGGCAGAGGTCAAGTTGGGACAGTAAATTTTCGACATCTCTGCTGCGGCCAGTAAGCATGGTGCTACCCCACAAGGGGGCGTTAAAATCTCCCAGAACTAGGAAAGGTTTAGGGAGTTGATCAATCAGTGCAGCCTATTCATTCAGGGGCACCGCAACATCTGGAAGGAGATATACGAGTACGTTGCAGACAGTTGTTTCCTGCATCGCCCGTATCTTGACCACCACAGCTTCAAGACAAGTTTGAAGGGGCACAGGTTCACTACATACCGAGTTCAGGACATAAACGCAAACTCCACCTGACACTCCACTATATTCACTACAGTTCTTGTAATATCCTCTGTAGCCACGAAGGGCAGGGGTCCACACTGCCGGGAACCATGCTTCCTGGAGGGCAATGCAGAAAGCAAGTGTAAAGCTTAACAGTTGCTGTAGCTCAGCTGGTGGTGGGAAAAACTGCTGCAATTCCACAGGAGGATAATGTGATCATGAGGCATGAAACACTCAATGAGATAGTCTACGCCTCAGGGTCACCTGCTGCCACTGACTTATTTCCTAAACAGGCCATATCCATTGTGTCTGAGGGTCTGGTGAGATCTAGGTCCTCAGCGGATGCCAAAATCTTCACCTCATCCTCAGATGAAGAGCTTGTAGGCAGCGGTGATGTGGGTGCCACCACAATTCCCTTGGTCTTGGGGATGATCTTTCTGGATTTCTCTCCCTGATCCTTGGGTTTCTCTGGCTGCGAGGCTGATTCAGTCTCCGGGACTGAGGTTGCTCGTGAAGCCCTATGACCAGTTGCTTTTGGGCACTTCAGCCACTGGCGGGTGTCATCATTCCCACTAGCAGAAACCTGGGAAGGGAGTGACCCAAGGGATCCCTTCCTAGCGAGAGGAGCCAAAGAAGACTTACGCTTCTCCAGCTGAGAAGTGGGGACTGGTGTCCCCGATGGTTGGGGGGGACAGTGCTCCGAGGTAGGTGGTGCGGTAGCAACAGGGAGGGAAGTGCCCCCCATCATCAAGGGGGCAGGTGTAGTCTTCCAGCTCTAAGAGCCGACTGAAGCTTGCGAAACTCATTGGGCTACAACTGTTCTCGTAGCGGCGGCATCAGAGCAGGTCATGTCCACAGGATGTAGGCACTTAACTTTCCTCTCGGCCTCAGCGTAGGTCAGTCGGTCCAGGGCCTTGTATTCCCTGATTTTCCTTTCTCACTGTAAAATCCTGTAGTCTGGTGAGCAAGGGGAACGATGCTCTTCATAGTTGACACAGATGGGAGACGGGGCACATGGAGTATCAAGATGGGACGGATGTCCACCATCTCGACATGTGATACTGGAAGTACAGCGGAAAGACATATGACCTAACTTCCAGCACTTAAAGCACCGCATTGAGGAGGGATATAGGGCTTGACATCACAGCGGTAGACCACCACCTTGACCTTCTCAGGCAATGTGTCACCCTCAAAAGCCAAGATGAAGGCAATGGTGGCAACCTGATTAACCCTCAAACCCTGATGGACGCGCTGGATGAAATGAATTCCTCATCGCTATCAATCGGCGCACAGCTCATTGTCAGACTTCAAAAGAAAATCCCTGTGGAATATAATATCCTAGACCATATTTAAGCTCTTATAAGATGTGACGGTAACGGAGACATCCCCCGGTTTCTCACAAGGAAGTAATGCCAGTGACTGGGCAGAGGATGCTGTTTTTATCAAGACTGATCCTGAGTGCATTTTGGACAAGCCTTCCAACTCCCCAAACTTGTCCTGTAAATGTTCTACAAAAAACTAAGGCTTCATCGAGACAAAGGAGACCCCATCAGCTCTCGTACATACGCGGTACCGAAGTGAATAAGGTTCACTGTCATCCTTAACCTGGTGTTCCTCCCAAGGTATGGCTAGGGAGGGGAATGATTTAGGATCATACTTCCTTGCATTGTACTGAGACTTGGAATGATTAGAGACTGCTGGCACTTTATCACCAACAACTGATGACATGGTACGCTTCACTGGGCTTCACCTGCCCTGATGCCACCCACTCTGAACAGGGGTCCTCCCCACCGGTACCACCTAGCCGCAGCAAAAGCCACTTGGCAGGATGGCCATTGCCGGGAGTTCTGATGCCCCAGGGTGATGGGCATCTACTCCTTGGCATACGTGGGGAGTTAAGGGCACAGGCATCAGCAGAGCGATCCCTGTGCAGCCAGAGGGCTACAACCAACAGGGTACTTGGTGGCCCCACCACAACGGACTGGCTACCCTGCTGCATATGAGATGTAAAGAATTTCATGGTCATCATTGACACAGAAAACAACACTGCATTGTGGGTGGAGGGAAACGAATCCAGGAAGGTGTCCTCACCCAAGAGATGGAGGGTGAGTGGGACTGCAATGCCACGACAAGAAAGTGGGCTAAGGATCTCAATGAGCGATGGACGTGATGCACCATGTAAGGTGCCCTTCCCCAATAGGCTCGCTCTTTGGGAAATTTTTTAAAAATGGAGGTCAAACCCTACAGGGGACCATCACATAATGGCTGAAATGTGTGAGACTCCTTTTAGTCGCCTCTTACAACAGACAGAAATACCTCAAGCCTATTGTAATCCCTGGGCCTACAGGGGGAAGGAGGCAGGGACAGGTTAGACTGTGTGAAATTCACTCAGAAAGCAGGGATCGTATGTGCCAGTTTTGTGATGCCAAGAAATTCAGCAGACAAATACCAGGAATGTTCTAGAAAGTTTCAGAGTTTTCTTTAGTGTTCTCAGATATTTATTAATGATTTGGAATGTTATCAGTGGTCTGTAAAGAAATGAATAAATGAGGGACAGAGTACCTTATTTCAAATTTTGGTACTGTTGAATACTTAAGTGGATTTAAGAGTACTTAAACATATTTTTTGGCGTTTGATAGTAATTTTGAGAGAGAAATAATATTTTTATATATTTTTTAATGTTCATTTTTACTATGTTCTTAAGTGATTGGATGATCTCAGAAAACATTTGAAAATATAGACCAGGCGAAGCAGGTCTATTTGACTTAAATACTAAATAAATCCGACAGATGGCCACTATGGTAGTATAAGGGGCATTCAAATGACACCAGGTCACTAGCATAAAGTGATGGTAATGATTTTATTAACTCAAAAACTTAGTTATATACAGTACTCATACTCAAAAATAGTCACCAAAACTGTTAGCACATTTATCCCACTGTGAAACTAGCTGGTCGATTCCGTCCTTGAAGAAGCTACGTAGGCTGCTGTCGGATCCAGGCCTGGACCCAGTTACACATTTCATCGTCCATTGCAAATCGATGTCCATGAATAGCTTGTTTTAGAGATCCAAACACATGGAAGTCACATGGTAAAAGGTCGGGACTGTAAGGTGAATGTTCCAGCATTTCCCACCGAAACTGCTGCAATGTCATCTTCACCGCATTGACCATGTGTGGGCGGGCATTATCATGCAGGAGGATAATGCCACTGGACAACATGTCTCAGCGTTTCAACTTGATGGTTCGTCTAAGCTTATGTAAAGTGGCTTGATAATGCTGGACATTGATGGTCGTTCCCCTCCAGGAACTCAACAAGCAATGGGCCCTTGTGTCCAAAAAAGAATGACGTCGTGACCTTACCAGAACTGGTGTGCACAACCTTCAATTTCTTTGGAGGTGGTGAAGTTGCATGTTTCCACTGCTTTCTCTGATGCTTTCTTTCTGGTTCAAAATGGTGACACCATGTTTCATCACATGTGACAATATGCGACAGAAAGCCGTATTCCTCCTCATGATAACGTTGCAGATGATTCAAAGACAGCACCATTCAAGTATTGTGCTGTTCGGCAGTCAACTGGTGGGGAACCCACTGCACACAGATTTTTCGATAGTTCAAGTGTTGATGCATTATGGTGAGGGCAGTGCACACACTAATACCCAGTAATCAATGGATCTTGTCCACAGTGATCCTGCAAAAGCAGTGCACACTGCAGATTCCAGATGAATCAGTTGGTCTGTGATTGACTGTAACACTCAAAAGCCACTTTGAAATTGTGATAAATGTCTTCTGGCTTCCAGACACCAATAGTCGTTTGTTGACCATTCTTAAAAATGGACACAGCCCATTAGTTAGAGAGATTATTCAAAAATTAGTCAAAATCTGCGGATCTTTTCCTGGTCAAGGATAGAAATAACAACACTTCTGCCACTTGGGGGCTGGGAAGGAATTCCGCCATCCCCTCCAAATCCAACCGACTTTATCAGATCCAGTGGCTGTATTGCGCCAGTCTGCTTAAGTGCTGTGAAATTCTCATTCACTAAATGGAACACTGTATGACACAATGTCTTGTGCACAGAAGGGTAAGTATTTTTACTCCGCCAGGCATTTCCAGGTCAGGAAATTAGAATCGCAGTTATTGCACGCGGACACTTTGGCAAAGTGGGCCGTGAAACATTCAGCAATGACTAAAGAATCAGTACAGATGTTGAAACTGATACATACTGTTCCCAACACATGTGCTTGCTCCTTTTTATAAAAAACCATGCCTTTGCTTGAAGTCTCTTGAAAGCTATTAAATGGCAGCAGAAGGATGGTGTCTACATTGTTGTTGAGTCGTTTGAAACCCTCCAATAGCTGCAGCTATTTCTTCAGACCACTACGCCACAGGTTACCAGCTGGAAGGGCCCAAGAATAGGGTATTGTTGCTTCCACAATGTGTACAATCACGTCAGTAGTGCCTTGTACCACTCCTTTGATATCATTCTCTTTACTGGTTTCAATTTTTTTTTTTTTAACTTTAGTTATGGCAGTGACAAATGTTCTATTGGTCAGCATTTTGAGAAAGAGAGACTAACAGGAAAGTGGTCACTGTTGTAGAGGTTGCCATGAATGAACCACCGGATCAAGGGCAAAATGCTTGGGCTGTAGACTGTAGGGTACACGGCTGAGTATGTTCCATGGCCCATACTGAAATGTGTCGCAGCTCTATGAGGCCTGTCTAAAAAGTATCCAACCTTTGGCCATAAAAAATATTTCCAATACCTGATGGGGGTTGGGACAGTAATCCCCTCCAAACTAGGCCCCTTGTGCTTGCACACACTTAGCCCACCAATCCTTCTACCACTGGAAACACCTTTGGAAGTCTTCTTTTGGAATGGTGTTCAGCTCCGTCGGTGTGTTCCACATTCTCTCTTCTCTAATCTCGAAACGGGATCCTTTCAGTGGTGTCTTCAATTTTGGAAACAACCAGAAGTCGCAAGGTGCCATGTCTGGAGAGTAGGGAGGTTGGCAAATGGCTGTAATTCCATGTTTGACCAAGAAATTTTGGATCAAGTGGGATGAACGTGCAGGGGCGTTGTCAGGTTGCAGTTGCCAGTTTTTCGCCATCCACTTGTCTGGTCTTTTGCGCCGAACTGCATCATGGAGTCGCCAGAGAATATCTTGATAGTATTCCTTTTCCACTGTTTGTACTTCCGGTGTGTATTCGTGATGCACAATTCCACGGACATCAAAGAAGGCAGTCAGCGTCATCTTGATTTTGCTTCGCACCTGCCGCACTTTCTTCTGCCTTGGAGACTTGGGATGCTTCCATTGCGACGACTTTCTTTTTGTTTCTGGAATGTACCCGTACACCCATGATTCAGCTCCAGTTATCACAGTGTTCAGAAACCCAGGATCAGTGTTGATGGTGTCCAGAAGGTCCTGTGAAATGTCAAAACGGAGGTCTTTTTGTTACGGCGACAACAACTCAGGCACAAATTTTGCAGCCACTTGGTGCATGTTCGAATCATCACGCAAAATTGCATGTGCAGACTCTTTACGCACTCATGAGCAATCTTCCACACTGTCAAACGACGATCTGCCATTGCCAAATTTTGCAATATCTCAACAACAGCTGCACTCCGAGCAGTTTGGGGCCTGCCAGAACGCTGGTCACTCTTCGCTGACGTGTGGCCATTTTTGAATCGGTTGAACCACACCTTAATTTGTGTTACACCTATTGTATCTTCTCCAAACACATGCTGAATCTTACGAATTGTTTTGCTTTGAGTACCACCAAGCTTTTGACAAAATATGATGCAGCAGCTTTTCTCAACACGTTCAGTGATCTTGAGAGAATCGGTAATCTCATGAACATGTTGCGTAGCACCTCACTCAGCAACCGACAGGCAGCAGCTGATGCGCTGGAAGGAGGGGACAAAATTCACGTATACACATAAAGGTCTCTTCCTTTACGGTGTACAGTGGTGCCGCACTATCGTTTCTATTTTGTGCGGGAAAATCAAAGGTCTGATACTTTTTAGACAGACCTTTTAGTGTTAAGAATGCATACTTCAAGTTCTGAAAGTAGCTGTTCTACTGCTTAATCCCTGCCAGATGTTTTTTCAGTGTGCTACAGAGGATTATGGGCATTGGCCCCCTCCCTCAGTAGGAGGAAGGTGGAAGCAGCTGTTCCCTAGCTTCATACGCTCTTGATATAGTATATATATGTCTGGGGGCAGGTAGATATGATATTACATATTGTTACCCTAACTGATAAGAGACATGAACAGCTGCGGCTTCCAAGGTATCAGAGAATACGAGCACGCAGACTTCTGAGGCCCTCTCACCATTACAGTAGGGTTTGTAGTTTTTAAGACTAATGGGTTGGGTTTCTGAGTACCATGCCATGCCATCTACAAAGTAAATAACCATAGCTACAAAGAAACTATCAAGTAAATAACCTTTAACTGATGGAGTTAGGCCAGGTGGCAATGGTAGCCGTTACGGTTCCATTGAAGGAACTGTCAGACTAGAATATGTGAAAGCGGTAAAGGAGAAACGAAAGTACGAATAACTTTGCTGCAGAGTTGCGTTCCATCTGAATTTGTTATTCTTCATTGGTATTCCTAGGCCCGACCTCTGGGAGGATGAGGGCTGGATCCACTAGAGCAGTCAAATTTGGTTTATCTTTTGACTTTTTGCTTCTTGTCCCAGTGAGTCTTCAACCCACCCAGATAGACGTGCACGTTTACGTGCTACTTTCAGCACAGGCAGGTGCACCAGCACAGGATCAAATCCACTGAGTGGATTAATATCGAAGGTCAGCATGCCGGCCAGCCTGGATGTGGTTTTTAGTCTGTTCTCCACATCCCACAAGGTGAAAACTGAGTTGGTATCCAAGTTACACTTCAGTTACACGATTTGCCATCATTTGGAAAACTTTCTATCACTTCCATATGAGTGACACTACATGCAGACAGTGGGGTACACATATTCCATATAAGTGCAATAACTCCAGAACTATGGAAAAAGTGTATTAAACATGCCAGGAAAATTGAAGAAAAGTACTGGGAGAAAGATGAACTATCTGAAAATATCCCCCATATCAAGCAAGTCAGAATCAACATGAATGACAGCAGTTCCGATTCATAAGAACATTATAATCGTTTTCAGATGAAGAATATTGGTAGATACAGTTACTTTAAAAATATGTAAATAGCTCTTGTAAAAGTTGCACAGTATGACACTTGTAAATGGAAGCAAATCATTTTTAAACATGCCATTGGAGGTTCAATGATGGCAAATGAGTTTTTATACGACAAAATATAATCAAGGTCTGAAACTGAAAATAACGGATTTTTATATAACAAAACAGAATCATGGTCTGTGTAAAATTATTTCTGTGTTCCTTCCAAGTCACAACTCTTATGCCTGATTGTGGCAACATAGCATACGATTCTGATACCATGTGCACGCACACGCATGCACGAGCAGGTGCGCGCAAGCGGCAGGCCCAATCCGTTAGAGATACTTGCAGAAATGGCCCGCTCTTTTGGCCCATTGTGGAAGTCCACTTGTGGCCAGCTATTTGTGAGTCACAGACACCATGTTGATGAAATGAGACCACAGTGATCAACCCATGCAACAGATAACTTGTGCAAATACTCTGAGAATCAATACTAATGAGCATAGGTAGCAACTCACTGTATAAATCTCACACACACACACACACACACACACACACACACACACACACACACACACACACACACCGGCAGCTGCTAGGCTAATGGCAAGAAGTGGTGGCAGCACTGACTGTGAATTGAGGGGAGTGGTAGGAAGGGGAGAAGCACTAAGAATGAGGGTATAGGAAGCAGCGCATGTACTCAGCTATGCCCAGACAGTGACAATGCATGACATCTCAGTGAACAAACTATTTCATCTACTGAGACAAAAACAAGATTTTTCCAGTCTTTTTTGTTAAATTTCCCTGATATGTTTGAAATTCTCTGATATTTGCCTGATTTCTAGAACTTATGGCAACCCTGAAAACATAGCCTCACAATCTGAAGCAACAGAATGCTTCAGATTTGTTAACTTCTTTTTTAAATCATCATTGTGGTAATGCTAAGTTCTGACACAATCAAAATAAGGTAGGAGTAGAGATAACTCCCCAAATAGTACAGGTGTCAAGTCGTGACAGGCACATAACAAGACTGAAAATTTTGTTAGCTTTTAGGAAAGAACCCTTTTTTGCACATTCTGCCCCCCCCCCCCCCCCCAAATCATTGTGAAACAGGAAGGGTACAAACTAATTTACTGGTACCAGTATGTGGATGACAATCTGTCTTGGAGATGAAACACAAAACAGGATATGAGAGCTATACATTCACATCAACACAGTACACTCACAAATCCACTTCACAATGGAAAAGAAAAAACAAGAAACCAAATTTCCTGGATCTTACAATTACAAGAAACAACAACCAACATGAATTTTCCACCTACAGAAAATCCACGTACACAAGTGCTGTTACCCATAGCTCCAATGGTGCATAAATATGCCAGCTTCACAAACATGCTCACAGGTTAAACAGAACACCTCTTAAACCAGAAAACTACACACAGGGATTAAATGTAATCAAAGAAATTACTATTGGAAATGACTAAAAGAACAGACACCACAAACAAGTTCAACAACGAGGTAAAAATGAAACATAACAATAACGGCCACCCATTCAAGAGAACAACCAAAGGATCTGAAAACCCTGAGGCAGAACACAAAGACAACACAGCACAACACAACACCTCAGGAAACAGAAACAGATGGTGCACACTAAAATACAACAATAAAATAGCACATAGAACTGGAAGCATATTGAAAACACAATGGAGCCCAATAACATTCAAAACAAACAACACGTTCAACAAAGGCTAACACCAGACAAAAGAACCTCTGACAGATTCAGCAATGTTGGAATATACGAACTCATATGTAAGTCCTGTCAGGCCCAATATCTCTGACAAACAAGCAGAAATTTCCGAACAAGGTATACAGAACATATGACAGCCCTAACGAGTGAACGTACACATTACATTTTCACAGAATGAACAAAAATCACAGCCCCACAAATATCAAAAGTGATCTACATCTCCTGGAACACAGCAACAATGTATCCTGAAAACTAACAATAGAAGAAAATTATTACATACAAAAGGGCTATAGTGGAAGAAAAAAACCATAATAAACGAAAACATAACACTTTGCAGCAACACACACTTTACTGCTCTAAGACTAAGACAGACACACACACACACACACACACACACACACACACACACACACACACACACACACACACAAATAATGAACAGAAGTCATCAGAATCCCACTACAATTTTCATAAACTTCCCCCAATTATGTAATACATATCTCACAACACATACAAACAGCAAAATGGCGTAATATTTTGTATCACTAATAAGGTGAGAAAGTTATGTTTCTGTGTGTCGAAAAGTAGCTGCAATCCACCCAATGAACGTGAGTTCATAACAAATTATGTGACAACCTAATACACAAGAAAACTGTATCCACACCACAATGACAGGCACTCACACGCTAGCAGATGACATGATGTACGGGGTAGGTGGCGGCAACAAAATAACACAGAAAATACGCTGGAAAGAGCAGCAACAATTGTGGAAATCATGCTGTGATGTATAGTAAATAAGATATTATGAAATTATGCACAGAAATAATATTTAAAAGAAAACAGTAAACATATTCTATGTAACATTGCCGGAGAACAGTGATCTTTATTTTCATAAAATTATTTGAAAAGAGTCTTAATCACAGCCAATGTTAACTTCTGACCAGTTTCGGCCTTTTAATTATGGGCCAACATCAAAAGTTGCACCATCTGGATGACGATGATGGCGCATGACCCACTGCAGAGGCCTAAGTTACAGTGGGTCAGGGACCATCGCCGTCATCCAGATGGTGCAATCTCTAATGATGGCCCGTAATTAAAAGGCCGAAACTGGTCAGAAGTTAACATCAGCTGTGATTAAGACTGTTTTTAAATAATTTTATGAAAATAGTACTTGTGTAATAACCTTTAACAACACTTTATAAGTATGACATTTCTGCATGTTTCACAATCAAAGAATACACTGCAGATCGTGATATTGGTCGCAGAAACTAGTTTGGGGAGATAAATAAATAACGAAAGTGTTTTGCATCCAGGCAGACCCACAATCCCATATTGTTGAAAATTTAAAAATTCTGAAGAGCACTTACATTTCTCAAAAAACTATATTTAGACTGTAATTCACTGTATTTAATGATAAAATGTTATTCTAATGACTGAATATAATACAACACTCACAAGCGCTAAGTCCCTGGCGTCAAGTGGGTGAGCAGCAAGCCACCTTTCAGGAGCAGGCACGTCTGCTAAGATAGGTTGTGCTATCTGTTGGATACTGCCAGCACCCACCACTCGCCGTCCACTGCCTGCTGAACCAAGCTGAACTTGCTGCAATCGTTGGGCATATAGTTTGACACGTTCCAAGAACTCGTGCTGTTCAAGAGCATGTGGACCCAAGGCAGAAACGTCAATCACATTCCTAGAAAATTAAAATAATGTGGCTTACAACTGTGCATAACTCAGCAAATTATAACATGTAACAGTTACATAAAAACTTCAGAACATTAGCACCATACAAATAAATTAAGATGATTGTCTGGAGATAGCGTACAATGTGAAATTTGTCAACTTGCAAGGGCTAAAATAAACTGGTGTCGAAAATTAATGCAACAAACTGCTATTTCCCCATCCTGAGTTTAATTCATGATATAATCATAAGAACTGTCATGAGACGGTTGGTTGGTCGATTTGGGGGAGGGGACCAAACAGCGAGGTCATAGGTCCCATCAGGTTAGCGAAGGATGGGGAAGGAAGTCGGCCATGTCCTTTCAAAGGAACCATCCCGGCATTTGCCCGAAGCGATATAGGGAAATCTAAATCAGGATGGCCAGATGCGAGTTTGAACCATTGTCCCTCCCAAATATGAGTCCAGTGTGCTAACCATAGCGCCACCTTGCTCGGTGTCAACAGATGTCATTATGACTGTGTTCTGCACGCAAAATGGCATTCCGATCCATGGGCAACCACACAAGCAAAGACATCAAGGCACCTATCAAGCGGGGTAGTGTTTGCAGTGTAGTCCCGCACCCGCAATTGCTGTGTACGCAGTCGCAGATGATGCAGTATGGCACAAAGATGCCTACCAACTCTCTGCTGTGGAGGGCCATAGGAAGGATGCAAGCACAAGCATCACAAACTGATTTGGCCTGATAGCTTAATGTGAATTGTTCTGTTGCTTCTCAGATGAGGCGACAGTTCAGAGAGACCACAACTGCATCCCGGAGACCAAAACAAGGCTGACCATGTGTGACATCAGAAAGAGTGGACCATTATTTGACTGTAAGGGCACGAAGGTACTGGCTTACTACTGCACTGTAACTGGCATCTGACGTCGCAGCATCCCCTGAACGTGTTATATTGAGGCAAACAGTGCAGGGAAGGCTTCAACAGAGCGGCCTTTATTGTTGGAGACCTGTTGTCTGTCTGCCTCTGGCGTGTCTTCACAGAAGGAAATGTCTAGAGTGGAGCCAACAACATACCACCTGGACGATCAAATGGAGGGCCAATGTTCTTTTCACAGATGAGTCCCATTTTGGTCTGGGGAGTGATTCTCAATGTATTCGCATCTGGAGGGCACATGGAACATGATTTGGGACCCAAACACTGTGGAAAAAGACCGATATCAAGGCGGATTCCTAATGGTGTGGCCAGGGATTATGTTGACCACTAACATTCTTCATGAAATTATACGGGCAAATCAGCAAGATTTAACTGCTGTCAGGTACTGTGAGAAGATCTGGGATCTCATGCGTGGTGGTTGTGAGGTGTTGTGGGCCCAGACTTCGTACTGATAGACGATAATGCTCGACCTCATAGAGCACAGGTGGTTGAGGTTTTTTGGAAACAGAAGATATTTCATGCATGGTGTGGCCTGCTCATTCTCCCAATTTGAATTACATAGAGCATGTCTGGGATGCACTAGGGAGATGGGTTGCATCACTTCAGCATTCACCAACCATTCTTCAAGACTTGTGAACAGCTCTGCAGGAAGAATGGGCATTATTGCCTCAATATGACACTGATGACATCATTCACAATATGCCCCGCCACCGTCAGGCCTGTATTGGTGCCATAGCTCGTCACACCCCATACTGAGCACACTAACCAGATGTCAAAATGTGTGTGCAAATCCATTACATTGGAACAAACTGAAGAACATTTTTGTATACCGTTATGCATGTTGCAGTTGATTATGTTCTGTATTGTTTGCATTGTTTCTACCATACCTGTTTGTATTGTTTTGTGGTAAAATAAATGCAACCTTGCAAAATTTGCATTTGTTGCTTTAATTCTGGACACCAGCGTATTTTAAGTATGCTTTAATAGCATACTACAAAGCAAAACTGTATATAATGTTTGAATGAGATATTAAACCATTTTTACCCGCAATTTCTATGTAACTTATAGTTACCAGTTGCATTTTCAGTCCAAACGGGATGCTAGAGACGGGTAAAATATGAACATGTTGACAAGAGATGTACCACTGACTGTTAGCATTATTTGAGGGGCTTGTGTACATGTGACTAAGACTCAACATCTGACTGAAAAGCTTTCACAGCTTTTTCACATTCCTACACAAATACATCCATTGACAAATTTGTATAAAAATATATAACTGTGTAATAAAATTTCACATTCTTTGTAATTTTAATATTAATTGTGTGATAATCTATTCACAATGGCACATCTGCAACATGTTTCTTTTTGGAACAACAACTGAGTAAGAAATGATTAAAAGATCATTCTAACAATGAAAATGAAAGAGAAACAACAAACCCCAGCTACTGGTGATGCACGTCCCACATAAAATTCACCTGACTGGTTTTACGAAGATTATCTGGATTTTTGCAATGAGAGGCTTTACATGGAAAAGTCACTATCTACTTCAAAACACATTTGCAAATGGATCTTATGGACTGGCCTACTTCAGCTTTCTCACATTTGCAGAATGTTAAGGTCAGTGTCTGTACATTAATTTCATACATCAGTAACACACAAATCCAAAAAACTCAAAAAAATTGCCTCTGCAGATTAGCAAGCACTGCTAAGTACAAAACATATTTGTTAGTAGATGAATACACAGCGTAAGAACTAAAACCGTGAAGTTGCTAGAATGAATCTGAATCTTTATAGCAGCAGACTTTTTTACTTTCATGTGAACCCCCTTTTTATTAACAAATATTAAAACAATTTTTATATAAAAGTAACATCTTTATTTTTAATTACTACTGGCATCAAAATGCAGCCATTTAACAATAAAGTAAAATTTGTTACAAAAACATCAAATAGAAAATGAAAACTTTATTTTCAAGACCTGAACAGAGATGCTTTTCATTTAACAAAGACATTTCACATCTCTGTGTCAAATTTTACTTTATTTTCATATAACATAACTAAATACAACATTACTTTTTGAAAAAAAAAAAATCTGGACCATTAGTTGCTAGTAAAAATTTTAATTTGTCTCAAAAATGAGATCGACAGGAAGTGCAAAATGGCTAAGCAGGGATGGCTAGAGGACAAATGTAAGGATGTAGAGGCTTATCTCACTAGGGGTAAGATAGATACTGCCTACAGGAAAATTAAAGAGACCTTTGGAGAAAGGAGAACCACTTGCATGAATATCAAGAGCTCAGATGGAAACCCAGTTCTAAGCAAAGAAGGGAAAGCAGAAAGGTGGAAGGAGTATATAGAGGGTCTATACAAGGGCGATGTACTGGAGGACAATATTATGGAAATAGAAAGAGGATGTAGATGAAGATGAAATGGGAGATATGACACTGCGTGAAGAGTTTGACAGAGCACTGAAAGACCTGAGTCGAAAAAAGGCCCCGGGAGTAGACAACATCCCATTAGAACTACTGATCGCCTTGGGAGAGCCAGTCCTGACAAAACTCTGCCATCTGGTGAGCAAGATGTATGAGACAGGCGAGATACCCTCAGACTTCAAGAAGAATATAATAATTACAATCCCAAAGAAAGCAGGTGTTGACAGATGTGAAAATTACCGAACTATCAGTTTAATAAGTCACATCTGCAAAATACTAACGTGAATTCTTTACAGACGAATGGAAAAACTGATAGAAGCCGACCTCGGGGAAGATCAGTTTGGATTCCGTAGAAATTTTGGAACACGTGAGGCAATACTGACCTTACGGCTTATCTTAGAAGAAAGATTAAGGAAAGGCAAACCTACGTTTCTAGCATTTGTAGACTTAGAGAAAGCTTTTGACAATGTTGATTGGTATACTCTCTTTCAAATTCTGAAGGTGGCAGGGGTAAAATACAGGGAGTGAAAGGCTATTTACAATTTGTACAGAAAGCAGATGGTAGTTCTAAGAGTCGAGGGGTACGAAAGGGAAGCAGTGGTTGGGAAGGGAGTGAGACAGGGTTGCAGCCAACCAACGATGTTATTCAATCTGTATATTGAGTAAGTAGTAAAGGAAACAAAAGAAAAGTTCAAAGTAGGTATTAAAATCCATGGAGAAGAAATAAAAACTTTGAGGTTCGCCGATGACATTGTAATTCTGTCAGAGACAGCAAAGGACTTGGAAGAGCAGTTGAACGGAATGGATAGTGTCTTGAAAGGAGGATATAAGATGAACATCAACAAAAGCATAATGAGGATAATGGAATGTTGGGTGATGCTGAGGGAATTAGATTAGAAAATGAGACACTTAAAGTAGTAAAGGAGTTTTGCTATTTGGGGAGCAAAATAACTGATGATGGTCGAAGTAGAGAGGATATAAAATGTAGACTGGCAATGGCAAGCAAAGCGTTTCTGAAGAAGAGAAATTTGTTAACATCGAGTATAGATTTAAATGTCAGGAAGTCGTTTCTGAAAGTATTTGTATGGAGTATAACCACGTATGGAAGTGAAACGTGGATGATAAATAGTTTAGACAAGAAGAGAATAGAAGCTTTCGAAATGCGGTGCTACAGAAGAATGCTGGAGATTAGATGGGTAGATCACATAACTAACGAGGAGGTATTGAATAGAATTTGGGAGAAGAGGAGTTTGTGGTACAACTTGACTAGAAGAAGGGATCGGTTGGTAGGACATGTTCTGAGACATCGAGGGATCACCAATTTAGTATTGGAGGGCAGTGTGGAGGGTAAAAATCGAAGAGGGTGACCAAGAGATGAATACACTAAGCAGATTCAGAAGGATGTAGGTTGCAGTAGGTACTGGGAGATGAAGAAGCTTGCACAGGATAGAGTAGCATGGAGAGCTGCATCAAGGCTGTCTCAGGACTGAAGACCACAACAACAATGTTTTCATCACTAGGTAAATCAATTGCATAACAGGTCTTTAACATAAAGTTGCTTTTTCAGGTCTCACTTGAAACAATTTTTAAAAATTTTAATTTAAATACGTTAATAAGCCATAATGTTTTGTACTTACCAACCCTCAGAACATTTAATCTGCAAAGGCAATTTTTTGTCCTGCCTTGTCTCATCTCTCTCTTCTGAATTGCGTTGCACTGCATTAACAAATTTATGTCCAGACATTGACCTTCAAGTACCACAAGAGTTAAGGATATGAAAAAAAGGCCAGTCCAAAGCCCCCTTGTTCTATATGGCTATATAAGCAATGGACACAAGAACTGAGATGCTATGCAATGGAGACAAGAGCTGAGATGCTATCTGGTTTACATTGTTCTTCTAGAAAATGCATATCCAGAGATTAAAGAAGACTATCCACACAACTGTATCATACCCATGTGGTGATGAAAATGTTGGATATGCAGCACCTAGCAAAAAGTGCAAGCTAGGAGATACACTCCACTGCATAAGTCATTTCAGGAGAACCAGTGAATACTACACAGTAAACATAAAACAAAGCACAAAGTTTTGTAGATAGATAAATTCCAAACAAAAACATATGGCTGTCAAAATGGCAACACATGAAACTTTCAATGATTATTGAAGCAGAATCTTATTGACAGACATCTCACAAAACCCACAGAAATTGTCATATGTAATGGTTGTCAGTGGCACCAAGATTAGCGTCAGTCATGCACGGATGACACTGTAACTGAAGATGGTAAGGCTATGCTTTCAAAGGTTGCTTTGCAAAGGAAAATCCAGGCATACTGGCCCAGTTGAATTCTCACACTACTGCAAACATGAGTGATACAGGTATTAGTGTCAGTGGTGGCAGCAAGAAACTGCTGAAATCACTCAAACTGGAAAAAAAAAAAAAAAAAAAAAAAAAATCTTTGGGACCCATGGTAACCCTGTCACATTTTAAACAGAATTTGCAGCTGCATTTACTATTCTTAACCATAATATACCATAGATCCCAACAGCAGAAAACTGTGGCCATTAGTTGGAACAAAGCATTGGTCACAGTAATCTACAAGAAGGATAGAAGAAGTGATATGCAAAACTAATGTCCAATATCTTGAACATTCATCTGTTGTATAATCTTTGAACATTATCTGAACTAAAACATAATGGGATACCTCTAGCAGAATGATCTCCTCCATATCAACTAACGCAGATTATGAAAACATCAGTCAGGTGAAACCCAACTCTTACTTTTCTCACATTACACCTCACAAGTCATGGAACAAGGCAGTCAGTAGGTGCAGTACTACTTGACTTCTAAAAAGTTGTCTGATCCAGTATCACACTTATTAATGAGAGTATAATCATCATACTGATTTGCAGTATATAGATTTAGAGCATTTTAAAGAGTGGAAACTTTGTTCTTAGTATCAAATTTCTTGACAAATAAGCAAAATATTCCTAGACTGCACATCTGTCAAGTAAGCAGCATTAATATAGGCAATGAAATGTAGCACGAATGTTCTAAGCCACTTATAAAACATGATCAGCTCCATTTCCTAAACTTTGCCAGTCCCTATTCCTTCATCGCTTTTCCTTTCCCTTCAACCTTTTGCCGGAAGGAGGAGCCACTTGCTCTGAAAGCTAGCACATTTCCACAATTTTTACATGTGATTTCTTCTGCCACCACTTGGTGAGTACATTCTTTTTATCTATCCATAGCTTGTTATTTATTAATGGAAAATACAATGAAATGATTAAGGGTAACAAAAGGCCTTCTTTGGAAATAGGAAACATGCACCACATTTATGAAAGCCTGACGAGAGACTGCAACAGCTTCACTTTCTGAAGATGGCATTTGGCCGATATCTTAAACGTGTAGTAGTCTTTTCATTATGCCTGTCTGCAGCTCAATGCCTCTCTATGTGGTAAGCAGCAATCTGTCCTCTTCATAATATAATTGTAACTTTGAGAACATATTGTTCCTTCTTCAGCAAGGAATGACAGTATGATTGGGACTTAGAAAGAGGGATCAGGTTATTCAGACTGTAAGCCGAGAGGGAAACAGGTGGTGTTCTCCTTCTCCCTTTATCCCTGTAACACTTGAGTCTCCTACAACCTAGAGTTTGACTGATCTCCCCCACTCTTCCCAAATCCTAATCAGCCCTTGTCTCCATGAAAAAAGAATATTAAGTTTAAAACATAAGACTACTATTTTGACATCAGGTGTTATCATTGGTACTAGCTACTTTGCCTCCTGGAAGTAAATATCACCAACCACTCAATTTTAACAGATTGTGTTAATTTGGTTAATTCGTTATTTCACCCACATACATGATATCATCAATCCACATTACTCATACATATGAAGTACAACTTCTTCTTATACTTTCAGATCATATGTGGATGTTGACCAAACCTGTTCATTATGTCTATCCCAGAGACCACTTCCCTGTGGGATCCTCGGAATAAGATTAATATAATGTAAAACCAATTTATTCACTTAAGCTACATAGTTTCATTACTACAAAATTTTTTAGTAATAAAAACACAATTTCAATGCTGAAAAATTAATTTCACAACACAGGCAATGTATTTGGAATCTGTTTATGGCAAATATTCATGTGAGACATGAGCCTTCTTACAGGCTCATCATTCTAGTCAATAGAAATAAAACGTATTTTTAAAGTAAATAGGATATAACATACGTGGGAAAAAAAAAATCAAGATCATGATATAATTAATACCTGTATCACACACTTTATTGACACAAATGACAACAAAACTGCCAATACATGTAAAAGGTGTAACAACAGTTTATGCTTTGAATACAGGTAGTCGCTTGCAAGCTTTTTTTTTTTTTTTTTTTTTTATAATATGAGAAGATTCTGCTGCATCTATTGCAACAGAACTGAGTTCATTCTAATGTTCTGCACTAATCAAAAGCTACTTGCTATGAAAATAATAAATATGGCAAATAAAAATAAATTAAATAAAAGAGAAAAAAGCTCTTTTACATACGTGGCTGTCTCTTGCAGTATTCTGTTCAGGGCTGACTGTTCATCTGTCTTCTTGGGCAAAGAGTTAGGGTACCGAGTTAAGAATTCATCACTGAAACCGGATAAGAGAACAATGTATGACTGATGAGTATACTTTGAGAAAATGAAGTTTAATGTTAACTGTTGCCATTGAAAATCTCATACACATTTTTTAACCCAATAACATTAACTCCCCACCGTTAATTTCCAAACAAATGCCTTTGTAAAGTATTTATGACAAATCGTTATCTAAAATAATATCAGCGATTCCTGCAGAATGGTAGTAACTCTCAGCGGGTTTAATGTACCAATATCAGCTCACGAAATACATTTGTGATAACTGCCCCAAGTTATAAGAGAACTCCAAATGGTATTACTACACATGGGTTTTCATTTGTAAAGTAATGCAACTCTGAGTAAAACCAAAACAATTCGCACATTAAGTAGCCTTAACACTTTTTCTTGCTTTGTGGAAATTCAGAAATAAATTAAACACAAATAAAACATCAAAATTATGATTAAGATGTCCTCTTGGTTCCCTAATGCAGTATTCTGTACTTTGAGAGTACACTGACACCTCCAAGGTTACGCAACACAAAACGATCCACAGATAGTGCCGAAATAACTGCAAATCAACGAAACTAAAACAAAATCTACATGCCAAAAAGCAGCCACTGAAAGAGCAACATAAACATTATTAAGCATGTTATGCATCAGCTTAAAAATGCATTCGATAGGTGTTCATTATTTGTTGTGTATTGCGACAGTTTGCGTTTGGTTACAAAATTCTAACTGCAGAAGTCTAGTTCTTGAAGTATTCCACTGGATGGGTAATTTCTTCTGCGTGCAAGTATTTTAAGATATTGTATTTGCTTCCAATTGTGGGGTATTTCAATACTTCGCAGGAGATATTAGGGCCCTATCTTCGACACCTTATCCCTCTTGCATAAAGCAAACAGTGCTGTCAATTACACATTCTTCCCTTTGTAAACAAACGCAAGATAGCAAACATGTTTATCAGTGATACCAGAACAATGCCCGACTGGTGAAGAGAAGAGACTTTATACTGACCTATGAACTCTCTGGATTGCAGCACTATTGCTCACTGGATCCACTAGAAGATGTGTCCTTTCGTTTGCTTCCCCGCCCTAAAAGCATATTTTTTGTTGAATATATATATATATTTTTTTTTTGCACTATGGAAACAAACATGGAGAATTAGGTTTCATGATGAAACGCATCAACCACAGTGTTATTGCATATCACACTTCGTAATCCAAATTAAAGCAAAGGAATCCATGGGTACAATCGTCTTATCACATAAATTTCTCATTTCTAAATGCGAATGACTTTTACATCACCTGTACCGAATTATCCTCTTTACAACTATAACAACATCCCATGTTCTTAAGTATTTGTACAAACGACATACGTTACGAGCAGGAAACAAAACTTTCCACCACAACACCTGACTTCTGTCACACCACCTGACGCCCTACTGCATTTGCTCGATTCAGTCGATCAATGATCTTCGTTTGTAAAGAACCCATCTTTCAGTAAAAATCGATTTAGTAATCGCAACACATATTCAGATATCGAACTGAGAAATTACAGAAGCGTTTTGATTACGAGAGCAAAGGGGAGGATGGAATCCAGCTACCGATAATGTAATGCTGAAGCAGTCGGCCTGATTGCTTCGGTGTCGGCCAATCGACATGTTGCGCTTCGCACGAAATGAACGTTAAGGCAACATTTATTGCATAGCGTTTTGATGCAACATAATCCAAGAATACATCAATGTGAAAAATCAATAATAGAATATCTATATAAAAGAAGGAATAAACGATGTCAAAGATACTACGTCGAAGTGAAATCATCTTCTAAGCCGTAATGCACAACCATTGAACAACCTCTACATCACCCCCACCCACCCAACCACTCAAGTGCTAATGATGTTTGCGATTAATCCTATCGTGAAATGCAGATCGCGTGATGACTGCTTTTGTTGATGTGGAACCGTCAGGGGTAACTGCTGATGTTTGTGGCAGGTTATTGGTGATGGGTGGCGATGTAACAGATGGTTCTCTCGTGTCGGTAGATGGTGGGATAGGCGTCTTGTGTGCCGAAGTGGAAGCAGAGCTGAAGGCAGGTTATAGGAGGTCAATAAATATTGTTGTTGGTATTCCCATAACATCGACACTGAACGCTGTACTTTCTCTGCTAAGCATTGTACGAGGGTAATCCCAAAAGTAAGGTCTCCTGTTTCTTTATAAGTACAGAACTCTGTTTGTGTGGCAGTTGGTCACACTGTTATGAAGAGTGCTTCACGCACTGGTGTAAACATGCAACGCCGTGCTGAGGCGCTCAGACTGTGCTTGGCAGCCGTTGAGAATTATTGGAATTTGCGCAGCTGAATAAGTTTTAAGGAGAAAAAAAGGACATTTTACTAATAACTATATTTGTACATTCAAGAACAAAAAAAAAATTTACAGCGAACGCAACAGAATAATTAGTGCACACAAAGAGTGTTAGACAATGCCAAAGAGGTCTATTTTACACAGAGCACTTTGCGCCGTCACACACGAAATATATTGTTCACACAATTCCAACACCCCTCCTTGAACTTATATTGTGTGTGTTGCTTCCACAAGATAAACCAAATAGTCCCACAATCTTCTCAAACTTCTCCCTTTCCAAGGGTTTGGTCAGAAGGTCAGCTAACATATCTTCTGTGCGCGGATAGTCCACGGCAATGTTCTGTCGCTCTATGTGGTCCCGAATGAAATGGTGCCGTATATCAATATGCTTTGTCCTAGCACTAGTAACATCATTTTTAGCTAGGTTTCTGGCTCCCTTATTGTCACAGAAGATGGTTGTAGGTTCCTCAATTAAATTGGGTTCTATTTCACTTATTAATGTTCGTAGCCATAATGCTTCCTGTGTGGTGTAAGATAGTGCCATATACTCGGCCTCTACGGTGCTCAATGCAGCAGTTTTTTGCTTTTGACAGGACCATGATGTGAGGCCCCCCACTAATTTAAAACAGCAGCCTGTGGTGGAGTACCTGTCTCCCCATTCACTCCCCCAGTCCGCATCGCTATATCCCTCTAGTTTTGTGTTACCATCTCTATGGTATTTTAACTCATAGTTTGAGGTTCCTCTTACGTATCAGAATTTCCTCTTTACAGCTTTCCAGTGCTTTTCCTTTGGGTCTCTGCAATATCTGCTCACTGCATTGGTGGCAAAAGCAATGTCGGGTCGTGATGTTTGAGACAAATATAACAGACTCCCTACTGCTTCTAAAGAAGGACCATTCTTGTCACATTCCACATCAGTCTCATTTACACTTAACTTCACTACTACTTCCATTGGAGTACTTATGGGTTTGCAATCTCTCATGCCAAATTTCTCTAATATTTTTTCCGTGTATGATGATTGACTTATGCTCAATTCTTGTCTTTCTTCATCCTTAGTAATCTGCATACCTAAATAACGTTTGACTTCTCCCAGATCATGCACCTTAAACTTGGTTTGCAGCTGTTTCTTGAAAATTCTCATTTGGCCTTCACTTTCAGTCAGGATAAAGAAATCGGCCACCCATATCGCCTTTATTATTATTTCTTCTTTTCTCCCTTTATAGTAAATGCTGGGATCTGCCTTGGATTGCTTCATATTCATATTTATTAGAATTTCATGTAGACATCGATTCCAACAACGTCCACTTTGTTTAAGTCCATAAATACTTTTTCTCAAACGCCAAATCTTTTTACTTTCTGATCTGGTTTTTATGGCTTCCCTTGGTGGAATGACATATATCTCCTCCTCCAATTTCCCATTTAAATATGCCGTTTTAACATCCATATGATGAATTATTAAATTTCGTTTTACTGCCAAGGCTAAAAGATATCTCAATGATGCATACTTGACTACAGGTGAAAAAGTTTCTTCGTAATCTACCCCTTGTTTTTGTGAATATCCTTTTACCACAAGTCTTGCTTTGTATTTTGGTGAAGAGCTTTCAGGGTTATTCAAATTGAATACCCATCTTGCCTGCAGTGGTTTCTTATCTCCTGGCATATCTACCCATTCAAAGGTTTCGTTCTGATATAAAGATTCTAATTCTCTCTTCTCGCTTCTTTCCATTCTTGAGAGTTTGGGCCACTCATTGCTTCTTCTGCTGTTCTTGGCTCATCATTAAAAGACTGTGCTGTATACATCTCAAAATCCGGATATTCCTTCGGTTTTGGTACACGAGAAGAACATCTTACATTGCTTTCTTAATTTTTTTCATCCTCTAACTCATTGTCATCATAAATTGTATCCATTTGTCCTTGGCTGTCGTCTTCCTCTTCTTCACTTTCTATTTCCTCGAACAAGGTTTCACCTTCTAAACTAGGTGCAGTTGACTTAGTGGTTTTGCTCTCTTTTGAGTCCTTTCTATTTTCAAAGAATATTACATCTCTACTTTTGACAATCTTTTTAGTCAACAGATCCATTAATCGGTAGCCCTTTGAATTTTCACAATAGCCTACAAAAATATACTTTTTAGCTTTCGGATCCCATTTTCCTCTTAGCTGTTTTGGAATATGTGCCATTGCATCACACCCAAAAACCCTTATATTGCTTAGATCAGGTTTCTTTCCTATCCATATCTCATAAGGGATTCTATTCTTTAATTCTTTTGTAGGTGATCTATTGTTCAAATATACAGCTGTTGACACTGCCTCTGCACAAAAATCTTTGGATAATTCAGCATCAGTCATCATGCTCCTTGCTTTCTCAACAATGGTCCTATTAGCCCTCTCAGCAACCCCATTTTGAGTTGGGCTGTACCTTATGGTAGTTTGATGCCTAATTCCCTTTTCTGCCTGAAGTTTCTTCAATTTCTGGTTAATATATTCTCTCTCATTATCAAACCTGATGATCTTGATCTTCTTTCCCATCCACCTTTCAACCATATTGCAATATTCCTCAAAGATATCTCTCACTTGGTCGTAAGAACTATGAAAATAAACATGAGTATATCGTGAGTAATCATCAACAAACATAAGAAAATAATTACTCCCACCTATGGATTCACACTCCATTGGGCCACATACATCTGTGTGGATTAACTGTAAGTCTTCTGTGGATTTACTCTTACTAGTCTTGAAGGGTAACCTTGCTTGTTTTCCCTTTATACATGTCTGACAAGGATCCTTGGACACACTAAAATTCTGTATTCCCTTTACCATATCCTTTATTATAGACATACTCTTTCTATTTAGATGTCCAAGCCTCCGGTGCCATAAAAAACCTTCTGCTGAATATACTGAATCACTAACATTTTTATGTTTACTGTCAATGATATCCAACTTAAAAATACCCCTTTCGTTACTTGCTGTAGCTATAACTTCACCACTTTCACTGATTACTCTTGCACCCTGCATGTCAAAAGTGACTGTATTTCCTTTCTTGACAATTTCCCCTACAGACAGCAGGTTAGTTGCCACATTTTTCACATAATGAACATTGTGTGCTGTAACCATATCTGATTCACCATTTACACTTACATGTAGATCTAGTTTTCCAGCCAGGTGACACTGGAGCTTGTTGCCATCAACAGTAGATATTCCCATATGAGTCTTATCTTTGATGTCATAAAGAAGTAATTTATCTTTAACAATATGCATAGATGCACCTGAGTCTAAAATCCATTCCATATCACGATTACTCATCCCACCAAAGGAATAAAAACATAAGAGTGCCTTACCTTTGTTATTGGTCCTTCTCTCTGGGCTATCAGTAACATACCTCTTTTGCTGAGTGTCTGATCTTAGGCTTACTTTTTCTTTGCACTGAGACGCAATATGTCCCATCTTCTGACATTTATAGCACCTCACCGATTTCTCCTTTTTGTTTTTTGAGTAGAGAGCAGACGCACCTTCCTTCTCCAATGTACAACAGCTTGGAGCACTCTTTACGTCCTGCAGGATTTTCACCTTAACACTGTCGCCTGTGATTGGTATACCCGAGCTTTCAAGTCCCATAATCATAGGTGCATACCTTTCGGGCAATCCTGCCAACAGCAATGTTCCTATCCATTCGTCAGCGATCTCGAATCTGATGTTTCTCAGTCGGTTCGACGTGGTTATTATTTTGTTAACGTATTCGTCTACACTCTTACATTTGTCCAGACGAGTGGTAATTAACTCGCGTAATAATCCTACTATTCTTGTAAGACCACCATCCTCGAATGCACTTCGTAAATTGTCCCAGACTTCTTTCGCTGTAGCAGCTTTTTCAGCGTGAACATAATTCACCGAATCAATCAGTAATATTAATTTTGATTTTGCTTTCCTATCCTTACTTGAATAATTCTGATCTGTGGATTTCATTGTCCCATCTACCACGTCCCATAAGTCGTCTAAACGTAAATACGCTTCTACTGCGAACTGCCAGGTTGCGTAGTTTTGACGACCTATAAGTCTTTCAATCTGTGGAATTTGTGCCGCACACATTCTTAACGGTAACTTGCTTTTTATTGCCGTAAAGAACACCGAAAAATAATGCGGAAAAAAATTGCGATCGTCTTGTAAGGATAACTCGCACTTCACGTAAATTGGAACTTTTCCAATACTTTCTCCCTACTATTTTATTGATATACTTATTCCAAATGCAGCCTGGGCCCATAACCTATTGGAATTTGCGCAGCTGAATAAGTATTAAGGAGAAAAAAAGGACATTTTACTAATAACTATATTAGCACATTCAAGAATAAAAGCCGGCCTCTAGTGGCCGAGCGTTTCTGGGCGCTTCAGTCTGGAACCGCGCTGCTGCTATGGTCGCAGGTTCGAATCCTGCCTCGGGCATGGATGTGTGTGATGTTCTTAGGTTAGTTAGGTTTAAGTAGTTCTAAGTTCTAGGGGACTGACGACCTGAGATGTTAAGTCCCATAGTGCTCAGAGCCTTTTTTTTTTTTTTAAATAACAATAAAAAATTTACAGCGAACACAACAGAATAATTAGCGCACACAAAGAGTGTTAGACAATGCCAAAGAGGTCTATTTTACACAGTGCACTTTGCGCCGTCACACACAAAATATATTGTTCACACAATTCCAACAAGAATGGAGCTCACGTTGGATGTTACCGCCAAGTGCGAACTGCGCGTGCCAATTGACGGAAGTGTATGGTGAGTCGTGCATAGATGTCAAAAATGTTCGTAAGTGATGTAGAGAGTTTGCAGCTGGTCGGACCGAAATTCACGACGAACAAAGGAGCGGGAGACCGTCGGTTTCTGAGGAGACAGTGTTGAAGGTTGAGCAAAGCTTGCATGAAGATCGGCGGATCGCCCTGGATGATCTCTGCACGTTGGTTCCTGAGGTTTCCCGAAGCACCGCTCACAGAATTTTAACGGAAACATTGATCTACCGGAAGATGTGGACAAGATGGGTGCCACGCATGCTGACTGAGGACCACATGCATCAACGACTTGATGCTTCCAGCGCATTTCTTCACTGCCTTGCAGCTGAACAGGACAACTTTCTGGACTCAGTTGTCACGGGTGACGAAACCTGGGCATACCACTTTACACCTGAGACCAAGCAACAATCACGCCAGTGGCGGCATCCTTCTTCGCCAAAGCCGTGGAAATTCAAACAAATACAGTCTGCCAGTAAAGTCATGACAACCGTTTTTTGGGATCGGAAAGGGGTATTGTTAGTTGACTTTATGACCACTGGGACCACAATTAACGCCGACAGGTACTGTGAGACTCTGAAAAGACTCAAACGGGCAATTCAGAACCGGAGAAGAGGAATGTTGAGCAAGGGCGTGCACATACACCATGACAACGTTCGCCCACACATCGCTAGGCAAACCGTTACTCTCCTGCAACAGTTTCAGTGGAAAAAAATCACCCAACCACCCTACAGTCCTGACTTGGCGACCAGCGACTATCACCTGTTCCCTAGGTTAAAAGAACATTTGTCCGGAAAGCGATTCAGCTCCGACGACGAGGTGAAAGAAGAGGTTCATAACTTTCTGAACAGCATGGCGGCGAGCTGGTATGACATGGGCATACAAAAACTGCCATAGCGTCTACAAAAATGCATTGACAGAGATGGTGATTATGTCGAAAAATATCTAAATGTTCAAGTTATAAACTGATGTAAACCACTGTAGAAATAAACAGATCTATGTAATTATAATAGAATAGGAGACCATACTTTTGGGATTACCCTCGTATATGGCTCATCGTACAGTTGTTGCAGAGGTTCATATACCGTGTTGTGTCAAATGAAATCTTGTTTGTCAAAGACGAATGGGTGGCGAGACTCTTGTTCTCTTTAGTCTCTTGTTCCCTTGCTGCAATAGGCCAGAGTTTTCATATCTGCGAGTGTAGCTTGCTGACGATGTCTGACGCATCGCCAATAATGTCTGGCATACAGCAGTAGAACTCACCCAGTAGCCTAATTGGTTGACCATAGGCCAAACCAGCTGTATTTGTTTTCAGATCACCCTTGATGGCTGTGTGGAGGCCCAGTAGCAAGTTTGGTAGTATCTCAGTCCAACACTGTGACTTGTGACACCGAAGGGATGGAGGAGGCTTAGAGCTAAATGTGTAAGCATTCTACCAAACCATTTGCTGCCAGGTCATAAGTAGTTGTCTGTATGAGATTTGTGCCTAAAGTGGCGGCAAATGCCTTGAACAGGTATGATTCAAACTGTCTCCCTTGCTCAGTGGTAACGCACAATGATACACTGAACCAGGCAATCCATCCCTGGAAGAATGTAGTTGCGATGGCCTAAGCAGTGATATTGGACCTGGAGAATACCTACGGTCTGTGGTGGTAAGACAGTAACTACATCCCTCTGATAGCAACAACAGTCCAATAACGTCCGTGTGGATGTGTTCAAATCATTGATTATGGCGAATGAATGTGCTGAGTTACTTTGTTATACTGACATGCCATGCAGTGGTGGACAAATGCCTTACAGTCTTTGTCAATGTTAGGCCACACAAAAGTTCATTTCACCAACTGTGTTGTAACATGGACATCAGGATGCGACAGGTCGTACAGCAACGTGATTGCTTGCTGTCGAAACCATGAGAGACAAAGGGTTGTGGCTTCACCATTGCAGTTCAACATTGGGCTGTTGTATAAAGGCTAATGCCTCATAATCGATTGCACTCGAGATCACTCAACACAAGAGAGCGAGTGTCTGCCGGGACATTAAGTTGTCTCAAAACATGGACAACACTGGTCATAAACATGTGCACTGACTGTGGGTGCGCTGGGGCTCGAGCATCATCATACAGCCACAGAATTTTTAGTTTGATAAAGACAAAATAAAATAAATATACCTCACTTTCTCACTTGGCTTTATCAAAAAGTAATACTATTGAGACCTGAGATGGAAGTTAAAATTTCTGACCTCTAAAACATGTTTGTTTCAGATGTCTTTGTGCAAACGCAACCAAGCAAGACACTCCCCCCATTCCTTGCCTTTCTCTGGTCAAGCCAGAGGCACTCCCAGAATAGCAGTTGTACTTTTCAAGCTTGTTTTCATGTTTTCTTACAAGTGACACGCTACAATACGCCCACTCCATTTGTCAACAATTGGTTCTAAATATCTGCTTGCCAATATTGATCAGTAATAAAGAATAATGCGAGATACAAGGAAGCCAATTGTTACCGACTCCCTCATTAGTTATTCTTTTTAAATGTAACAGTGGTGTAGTATAAGATTTCAGTGAAATTGCTTCTATGTAATCTGGATTGTTATCGTTTTGTTTGTTGAGACAATGGCATTGAAGGATGCAGGAGCTTGTATTGTAGGGTGAAGGGGTGTTACCGCATTAATAGCTAGTACAAAAAGAGGGTCTACTGAAGGGATGTGTGAAGCAAGGTAATCATTTAAAAAAATACTAATACTCCCAAGAAAACATATTAATCATTCAGCCATTGATATGCACCAACAAAAATTTTGGAAAGTTGGCACCCTTGGTTGTAAACTGTCTATGAAGTCTAAATGACAAATGCAATGATGCTTTGTCTGGTGACTGACAAAATGTGTATGTCATTGGTTTGTGGTCCACAATGAGAATGAATTGTCTACCTGTGAGCACGTGTCTGAATTTCTTGATGGAAAAAATATTCTGCATACAGTTCATGGTCATAGGTAGACTAGTTCTGCTATGAAGGAGATAGCTTTTTTCTGTAGAATGCTAAAGGCTGCCACTGAATGTCTGTCTGCTGTTTTAGTGCAGCATCTATTACTGTTGCTGACAGATCAACTGTTACCACCAACAGTGCTTGCAGAACAGGGTGCACCGACAGAGCGGCCTCAGCAATAGCCATCTTGCTGAAAGCTGTCTCGGCTTCACTACTCCACAGCAGTCTGGCGCTTAACTGAGCAACCCTCATAGAAGATCATTCAGAGGAGCAGCTAACAATGCATTGTTCCATACACAATGATGGTAGAAATTGGTGACACCTAGAAATCACCACAATTTACAAACAGTCAATGGTCGTGGATAATTAACCATTGGGTCTACCTTGTCTTGAGGTGGTTGAATTGTGAGGGCATTGACTGTGTAGCCAAGGAAGTGGAATTCTGAACCTTCATCCGTGAAATATTGGAATGTTTGTGAGGCATTGTCCAATACAAAAGGCATTCTTGTAAACTCAAAGAGGCAAAATGGAGTGGTGCGAGCAGTTTTAGCAATCTCTTCTAGCACTACTGGTACTTTATAATATGCACACATGAAGTCTAAGGTGGAGAATACGTGCTTACCATAAATTTAAAGTCCTCAATGTGCAGTACGGTGTAGTGGTCTGGGATTGTCCTTGCAATTAGCTGTTGTTTTTCATCGCCAAGACACCATCCATTGTTCTTCTTAGGCACTGTATGCAGCGGTGAGGCCCAGTTGCTGCTTAATGGTCGGAATATGTCCTGTTCAAGCATGAAAGAGAATTATTACTTAGTTACTTTTAGATTCTTGGTTGGCAGGTGGTGCAGTCAAGCATGGATTGGCAGTCTGGGTGTTGTGATGATGTAATACACTGTCAAATGGCATACTGATGCTAGTGTTGGTCACTATTTGATGATCTTCAGGAACTGTTTAAGAAGTTCCAAGTAGGGAGAGTCAGTCATGATCATCCTAATGGCAGGACCATCCAGACAATGTACACTTACTCGAGTGGCCAGATTAGTGCTGGTATCTAGCAGTCAACAATGTCTGAGGTTATGTAGCAAGTGATAAAATGACAGAAAGTCTCCAGCTATTATGGGATGTGTCACATTCGCTACTATAAATTGTCACTCAAACTTATGACATAGGCCTAGATTTAGTGTACGTGTCACACGCCCATATGATTTTATTGTAGATCTGTTGGCAGCAAACAGGTGACCACCATCACATTTATGATGAGAAACAGGAGTAGATGTATAAACAGACATTTCTGCGCCGGTATCCATCAGGAACTGGAGATTGGTGTAGATACTGGTGACAAACAATCGACAACTGCTCTTTAGATGGCTAGTCGCCATCATCACTGATTTCCTGTCATGTTCCCATCTCACATGGCGTAATGTATCTCTTGTCTTTGACATCCAAACCTTCTGTGGTACCAGCAGATCTTTTGTGATGAAGGTGATCAGCTGGGTTCACCCTGTGATTGACTACTTGAATGTCATGTTCGTAGTGCAGAGTCTAGCACAGTGACCTCCACGATCTGTATCTGTAGTGATCCTACAACAGAATTGTGTGATGGGTTAACAATTGCTACTGTTGCCAACGGGCCTGTCTCAATGATACAGTCAGCAGTCTATGCTAATGTGTCAAGGTCTCTGGTGCATACTGTAAGGATCTTCTGTGTGACTTGAGGTAGATGTGGAAGCTAGATGTTCCTTAGAATGTCTTCATTGACAGCATTGCTCGCTATTGTTAATAACAGGTGCAGCAGCTGTGAGAGATTGCAATCTCCTGCGAGGCAATGCAATCTCCTAATTCATGTGTTAGCAGCAACTACTCAAGTTGTTTTGCCTCAGACTCCGACAGACACGTGACCATAGCATTCTTCAAAGTCCTGTATCAGTCAGAGATCAGTGTTAAGGCCAAAATATTGTACAATTCATTAGCAATGCCTTCATTAAGAGCGGCGACGACATAACAGTAGTTAGTTTTATCAGCTCTTAGGTTGGTGAGCATGTATTGACTCTCGATTTGTGCAAACCATTCAACGGGGTTTGACAGTGACTTGATTAACTGAAGCATTCAGGGGCACATTGACAGATGGTGGCAGGTCTGACATTGCTATATGTCAATACGTGGATGGTGCACGGCATGGCTGATGCAGTAGATTGCCTCTTGACTTTCAAAGTATGTCAGCAATGCAGTATGTGGATGACACATGGTTAATTTGTGCTTGATGTTCAGAGCAACATGACATGGATACTATGTTAGTTGACTTTGACTCTCACCTATGATTATGTCAGGGCCACCAAAAATGATGCGACTCATGAGAACTTAACTTTAAGGCAAAATTTATTGCTTTGCACGTTGATACAATGCAGTCTGAAAATACATCAACATGAAAAAGTAATAACAGAATAATTACATAAAACTAGAAATAGACAGTGTCAAAAAGATTAAGTCATAGTGTAATCACTGTATGAATTGCACACTTCTTCACCTTGATACACAACATTGCACAACCACTACATAAAGTTAGCAGGGCCTGTACTGTCACCGTTGCCATTGGCTGTTCCAAACTGTAACAACTTGGCAATGATAGGTGGAACATGGGAGGCATATGACGACTCAGCGCAAGTAGACAGACTTCAAGAGAATTTACAATTCAGAAACCAGTGAAGACAAAGTGGATCTGGGTGCACCATCTGAAATTCAAGGATCAAATGTGCTGTTTGCACTAAAAGTGATGGGATTACCAGATCCTTGGGTGCTATCAGAAGTGCCCAGGTTTGGAATGAATTCTCCATGTATACACCATGACTTAAATCTGCAGGCTTGAAGGTGACTTTATTCTCTAATAATTACAAATAATTTTGTTTCAATGTTAATTTCTTATTGTAAAAAACGCTACTTTTCTATCCTTATTCTGACAACTTTTCATTCTTGTGTCTATAATATTCGACTAACATATTAAAGAAATGCTGTTAAGTTGCAGCAACATGTCAACTGACAATGTTTATTTTTTGTGTTTGTTCATTCATTGTAACCTATCAGTTTACAGCAACTGTTGGAATGCTTGGATCATGCATGAATATACTAGCTTCCATAATTGAGAATAGTGACTAATAACAGTGAAATTAAGAGACGATATCTAAGTTCGTTCCATGAAAAGTGGTTGCAGAATGAAAATTGTGAAGAGTGGTAACAAAAACTTGACAGTGATGTGCTTGTATGTAAGTCAGAATATGCTTTATCTCATTTACTTTTAAATATGATGATGCTAAGGTTGTGAATAAACATTTACAATTAACAATATTATGAAAAGAACAGTTGCCATTCACCATACAGCAGAGATGCTGAGTCGCAGATAGGCACAACGAAAAGACTGTCAGAAAGTGAGCTTTTGGCCAATAAGAATTTCATCGAAAATAAACTACATACATATACATACTCAAGGAAATGCGATTCACACATACGTGACCACAGTCTTTGGCTGCTGAAATCAGACTGCGAGCAGCAGTGCGTGATGGGAGAGGCAACCACGTCATATGGGAAAGGAGGAGGTTGGGGCAGGGAGGGGGAGGGATAGCAGGGTAAGGGTGGGGGATGCTCAAGTGCTGCTTGTGGGAGTGTACAGGAATGAGGTGGAGAGAGGGTTGGGAGATTAGATGGAGAGTAAGAGAGAGTGGGAGTGGGGGTAGTGAAAAAGGAGAGAAGTAAAAAAAAACTGAGGGTGTGCTGGTGAAATAGAGGACTGTGTAGTGCTGGAATGGAAGCAGAGTTAGGGGCTAGTTGGGTAACTTAGATTGAGGCCAGGAGGGTAATGAAAATGTAGGTTATACTGCAAGGAGAGCTCCCAACATTGTTTAACATGTACAATTAGAAAGACACAAAGGGAATATTATAACTCAAAAGAAAAATCAGCCTCTTTTTAACCCCTTCAGACTTGAACTATTTTGTCCGCAGCTCGTGGTCGTGCGGTAGTGTTCTCGCTTCCAGCGTCAGGGTTCGATTCCCGGCGGGGTCAGGGATTTCCTCTGCCTCGTGATGACTGGGTGTAGTGTGCTGTCCTTAGGTTAGTTAGGTTTAAGTAGTTCTAAGTTCTAGGGGACTGATGACCATTGACGTTAAGAACCATAGTGATCAGAGCCATTTGAGCCTGAACTATTTTAACCTAGAGAAAAATATATTTTGCTGCAAAATATATATTATTATACTGAAAGGAAATATCTAGACATGTTTTCAATTCTTTTCACCTCTCTTCATTTTAAAAAAAGTGCACAATTGTGCACAAAATGTCTCAAAGGCCACAAAACACAAAGCAGTGTCAAATACAATACAATACAATCGATCTTCATGCAAACCCTCATTTAAAAAGCTTCATATTCTTACATTACCATGCCTATATATCCTAGAAACAATCATGTTTATAAGTAAAATCGTCGATGTAAATAGCAAGATTGCTCTACAATGTAAATATGTGAAAAATTTAAATAGTTTATACAATTAAGGCCAAAATAAGAAATGTGTATATATAAATTTATCTGTGTGTTATATGTGGTCTATTACATATATGTGTGCATCTGTATAATCAAGGCCAAAAGTATGAAATGTGTGTGTGTAAAATTTATTTGTGAAATGTTATTCCCATACGTTAGAGTTAGTTATATTGCTATATACTGAAAACCATACAACAGCTTCTCTGTTAAACTTTATTGCAAATTATTTGACTTGTCTTATATCATTATTTACCCCTGTACAGTGTATGATTCACAGGACCAATAAAAAATAAATATACAAAGTATGTAGGTCTTGGTGAACAGTGAGGTTGTAACTAGTCATGTCATACAAATCAGCTAAAAAACGTAAAAAAAGTATACAGTTCTATTATCCCTCAATTTCGCCCATGGCAAAAAACTAGACAGCTAACTGGTCCAAGTAATTTTGATAACAGTCCAAAATGTGTATGCCATGTACAGCAAAGCATGAGAACATTGACACAGGCACAAATCTAAAGCAGAAGAGTAAATAATGTTCAATCAATAAAAAGAAAGTAGTTTACTTTGTACAAATTTATTACACTGTAAACTCTTTTAATATGCTATTGCTTAAATTAGCTTACCTTCTGAGTTGATTTCATGAGAGTGATACTCTCGATATTTGTCACTGTCACAGCACTCTTCACTGGTACTGGTACTGGTACTGCTGCTTCTTCTTGTACAATAATTCATCACGGGATACACGTCTTTCTTTAGACATGATTGTTGAGACTGGATTTTTACAATACATTAGTCTATGTCTGACTTAGATCACTTTAACATCAACTATTTCTAGTTTTCATTCAGCATGGCAAATAATGCTGCCATCTGTTGATCTAAAATCAAAGTTTGATTTGGATCAATTTTTCACTTATTAGAAAACGTGATCATATGTCCATGTATGGAGTTAAGTAATTTCCATAAAAGAAGTGACTTAGACTACTTCGATTCTGAACTTGCCACATTTATTAAGCCTATTCAGTGTACAGCAAAAAAATATTTGTATTCTGGCGGTTTCCGGTGATTAAGGGTGGCAGTGTGGTACTGGTGTGCAAGACTCACACTCCCCCTTGGCTATTGAACTTACTTGGAGTTGCTTTGCCGATCTTCTTTTCAGGATATCCGGCTGCAATATCCTGCACAATTTCTTCTCCAAAGATAAGATGCTACTTTGTAGGGATTTTTTCTACTTCTAAAATAACTCCGTACACTCGAGAATACTTTGAGCTCAATCTCACTATTTTCATCACACATAACAGTTTTCATACAACTAAAACATTTTTCATAAGCTCGGCACTTTTCGGTCCATCAGAAACTATCACATTCATTTTTCCATAAATACAGTCTACAAATCTCTCCTAGTTTGACAAGACAACTGTCCGGACCTTACGAAAGTAAGAGAAAGAATGAAAAAGTAGTTGTCTCTCTTCTTCTTTCAACATTCAAATGTTCACACAATAATGTATGATGTCACACCATCTCAATTACTCCTTGTGCTGGACATGTAACTTTTTAGGCAGGCTCGGCGACTACCTGCCCGCGCCGATCATCTATCCGATACTCGTCCATGTGCACACAAATAATTGTGGTGCAGTAGACACAGTTCTACTTTACCACACTCATCTCTGAAATAATGCGTGTTCGAGACGGTGGAAATACGAGGGTCTCCAGAATTTACCCTGAAATTTTCGAGGCACAACATATACATGTTTGTTATGTACATCAATATTGTATTCACATATTATTACTTCACATTTCCATCAATTTATATAACTTCTTTTTAGCCATTGGGTACTTCATATATAGCTCTTTTTCCTTTTTCATGTTAACATCATTATAATCATGGACCTTATCATCAATGTAAGCTTTGTAAGGACAAGAATCTTTCTGTTCTCTTTCCAAGCGTAAACTCCAAGTGTGCATTACCCAAGCATATGCTGTTATCTGCTCTTACTTCGCGTAATACTTTTTCTACATATGGATTTATTCAAAACCTTTTACAACCTGGAGGAACCCTGGGTAAATAAAGGTGTTCTTTTCAATCACGTAACTTCATACAAACATAATAATGCGAGTGGAAACGAGAATTCAATCTTACCAGAATAATCTCTACAAAATGTGTGACTTTTGTCATGATACTGCCCTTTTTCTTTAGGCACAGTACCTATACCTCACATTTGGGTTGATACTATGAAAGCACTTCCTCCTTACGTTGTGGTAGGTATGCCCCTTTAAACAAATTCCTAATACACTATGGTACAGGTCAATCCCCTTCTTGGTCCCGTGCCCACACAGTATAGGTCAGCCTTTCTTGGGTCTGCCTACCTGCCCTTTTCCATCCAATCAATGGTGGGTATGACCTCCTCCTCCTTCCTGAGTAGGCTTCATAGTCCATTGCCCTAGCATACATCTTTATGTACCCTAGAATTCGAATACCTCTTAGAGAAATTAACATCCTACTTCACTCCTTACACTCGCTTCTCAATACTTTCTTTAACCCTTTAGAGTCCTCCATTACTCTTCCAGTTCTATTTTCCCAATAGACACCGCACTCCTACTTATGCTCTGCTTGTCCCATTATCTTACAATTCATCAGAATAGTAGTTAGACTGACTCCAATTCTGTCCACTTAAGTAGACGATGTAGCATAACGAACCACAATATGTTCCTCCTCCTCTCATGTACACATACTAGTGTAATACCGGCATCATAACCATAAATACTCTTAGTTTTTACATATAAAAATATATCCCTGTACTTATCTTTACGTGATGTGGAACTGTCACCTCACTTACCCAGGTGTGCATACCTATCACTATATGCACAATTTCCCCCTCAAACACATGACGGTCCCACATTACCTTAAACAGTACTCTTCTTGTTTGTGTCTTTGTGTTTCATTGTGTGTATGCATATGGGTAGTCATGTAGCCTGATTCTTTGGTCAACTTATGGAAAATAAGTTAAAGGTTATAGAAAACCATAGAAATCGAGAAGGACTTCAGCGATTAGAAGTATATGCATATGGACAGACGGAAAGATAGACTGGTACTCAAAAGAGAAGTAAGAAAAGAAAAAGTAGAAATGGTTGCTAAGATCGAAGAAATGAAAGAAGATAGTCCCATAGACAGGAAATCCTTCCCACCCCCTTTTCCCCAGGATCCCCACTTCACCGGTACTTGAGTGAGAAGCCAGAGGAGGTATGATGTTAAACGTCTCCTGCAGAACTGACATTCTCACCATCACCTTCGAAGTCCCCAAAGAAAGATCTTAGCAATTCCTATGGAATGGCAAATGGTGAAGAATCAGTCACACTTGCCTGCGAGGATTGTGTGAAAGGTGTGTGTTAGCCTTTACATCGGCCGCGGTCCGGTAGTATACGTCGGACCCGCGTGTCGCCACTGTCAGTGATTGCAGACCGAGCGCCGCCACACGGCAGGTCTAGTGAGACTTCCTAGCACTCGTCCCAGTTGTACAGCCGACTTTGCTAGCGATGGTTCACTGACAAATTACGCTCTCATTTGCCGAGACGATAGTAGCATAGCCTTCAGCTACGTCATTTGCTATGACCTAGCAAGGCGCCATTATCGGTTGCTATTGATCTTGTAATTCATGTATCATCAAGAGCGATGTTCACCAATTATGGATTAAAGTTAAGTATTCCAGAAGCTACGTACTTTTTTTTACTAGACTCAACTCCTTTAACTGTTCCAGACCTCACGCCAGCCTGCGTGAGCTTAAACGCGTGCCTTTCGACTACCTCCTAGTGGCTTGGCTGTCTTGCCAAGTCACATCACCTACACTACCCACACCCTTTCAAAATCAATACAAACCCTCCCCATTCATATGATATCTCACCAAAAGGTATCAAATATTCTATAAAATTATACACTATAATCAAATAGTTTTTCAGCTAGTCACTTCATACTATATCGTTCTTAAATATACTACTCTTATTTATTTTATGTCATCAAGATAGCACTCTGCTTACCAACAGATTATTATTCTGTTTGATCCGAATTATGTCTAGAGATCACTGGTTATTCATGATTCCCTAAATTAGTCACGATTGTGTAGTTATGTTCGGTCACTTAAATACCAATATGACATAATAGTTTAAGAGGTTATTAATAGATTACAGAATAGTCGAAGATTTGAAGGAAATTCGGTGTAGGAAAACTAATGTGGAAGTAACAGCGAACCCAACTCAGGAACCGAATGTCATCACTCTACCCATTATCACGGAATGTTAACGTCCCTGGGGTATAATGTGACTCCACCCAAATCCCCACCGAGCGAGGTGGCGCAGTGGTTAGACACTGGACTCGCATTCGGGAGGACGACGGTTCAATCCCGCGTCCGGCCATCCTGATTTAGGTTTTCTGTGATTTCCCTAAATCTCTCCAGGCAACTGCCGGGATGGTTCCTCTGAAAGGGCACGGCCGACTTCCTTCCCCATCCTTCCCTCATCCGATGAGACCGATGACCACGCTGTCTGGTCTCCTTCCCCTAAACAACCAACCAACCAACCAACCAACCCAAATCCCATGGATATGCTCTTAACCTCACTTGAGCAAGTGCAGACCAGCACTTCTCATTACATTTTGTGTGAAAGTCTCCCCTCAACAAAACAATTACCACTTTACTAGTCAACACTACATTCTGTGAAGCTACCCCATTCTCTATCTTATTCTGGATAAGTTTAAATTCCTTCCACAAACCTTCTATGCCTTTTTTAGTACCAAGTTCCTATGCTAAATGTGGTGGAACGTTGTCTGTGTTTACCCTTTCGTAAATTTACGGTCGATTAATTCGTCTACCTGTCCCTCCAGACTGCTTATATTTATGGTGGCAGAGGTTGCTAGCTTTTCATTAAAATTTCTCCCTACCGCATCTACACGAGTGTTGACCCCTGCAATTTGCGATTGGACAATAGAGATCAGTGTGTCTTGTCTTTCAATGGTATCTTTTAAGGTATGTAATCTCTGTTTCACTGTGTCGAATGTAATATTACACATACTTTGAAATGACCCTAACTTCTCATTAAATTCAGACTCTATATTGGTACACTTGTCCTCAATATCAAATTCTAATCTTTGGGTCAACTTCTGAAATGAATCATCCTACTTTTGGTCAAAGTCCATAAACATTTGATTCATTTGTACAATTAAAGAATTACTTAATTCATTCTTTAAATCTACTCGTAAATTTTCCACTTTATCATTTAACATCTCAGATTTAGAATTTAAGGCTTTACCCTGTGCTTCTAACTTTTCACTTAAAGTAGTACTTAGTTTATTTCTCAAATGAGTAATCGAGCAGTTGAAGTTGCACTCTGTGCTTCTAACCGTTCACTTAAAGTAGCACTCTGTGCTTCTAGTTTTTCATTTAAAGCAACATATTGGTCACTTAGTTGTTTCTAGTTCTGACTTAAAGAAATATTTTGGTCACTTAGTCCTTGTCTTTGTACATCTAACTTAGTATTTAACTGAGTATTCACTGAGTCCAACTTCAGACTTAGGCCTAGTTCCCTAATTAAATTTGCTACTTCAGTCCAGTCTGGCATGACCTTAGTCACTGTCATCGCCATGGCTGGTTCCATAGGTTGTTGTTCCTTTTTCATAGTCTTAATTTTCTTCGATTTTGTGATCATTAAAAAAAATCACCTCTGTAAATAATGACCACCCTAGTTTACATTCAAATAGTTATTATCTTGAGCCTACCCAGCATAGGATTGTAGGCTGCGTCGGTGAGGTGTAGAAACAGCACCAGTGAACTGCACAGGTGCTGGCAGAGTCAAATGTTGGTCGCAGCATTGGCATTGGCGGCGGCAGGCGCAAAGTTAGCAACTCAAACAGCAACCAGCAATGATGGCAGGTTATTGTGACTGCATCATCTGGTTACTGTGCTCGGCGTCGGCTGGTTACTGCGTGTGTGAGGGTTGCTTCCTCCCCATAACCAAATCTTCTTAATCGAATATTGCAGACCAATTTTTTCATCTGCTATGGCAACTCTAAACTTTTTCTCATCTCAATCTTCATCAAAAAAATTCCTCCTTTTCATGTCCTGCTCTCTTTGGTCACCACGTTTTGCCGGTTACCGGCGATTAAGGGTGGCAGTGTGGTACTGGTGTGCAAGAATCACACTCCCCCTTGGCTATCAAACTTACTTGGAGTTGCTTCGCTGATCTTCTTTTCAGGATAGCCAGCTACGATGTCCTGCACAACTTCTTCTCCGAAGATAAGGTGCTACTGTGGAGGAATTTTTTATACTTTTAAGATAACGCCGTACACTCGAGAATACATTGAGCTCAATCTCACTGTATTTTCATCACACATAACAGTTTTCATACAACTAAAACATTTTTCGTAAGCTCGGCACCTTTCGGTCCATCAGAAACTATCACATTCATTTTTCCATAAATACAGTCTACAAATCTCTCCAAGTTTAACAAGACAACTGTCCGGACCTTACAAAAGCAAGAGAAGGAATGAATAAGTAATTGTCTCTTCTTTCAACAACATTCAAATGTTCGCACAATCATGTATAACGTCGCACCGTCTCGTTTACTCCTAGTGCTGGATGTGTAACTTGTTAGGTGGGCTCGGCAACTACCTGCCCGCGCCCATCATTCGCCCGTCCTGCACACACGTAATTGCGGTGCAGTAGACACAGTTCTACTTTACCACACTCATCTCTAAAAAAATGCGTGTTCGAGATGGTGGAAATACGAGGGTCTCTAGAATTTCCCCCAAAAGTCTCGAGTCACTACACTATGCTGCTGTCAATTCATTCTCATTTGAAACAAGAACAAATCACTGGACACAAAATACAATTTGGAAAGATGTGTCATGATATTGGGATTCTGTTATAAAGGAGATGGTGAGATTAGGATAAACCACACTAATTTTAATAAAGGTTTGGTAAACACTTAGTAGGTCATGAAAGATGGTGTTTGGAGATTGAGCAAAAGCAAAGACAGATGCTTAACACTTGTAGGGAGGTCCGAGCAGCAGTTTCAAATGTGGCACAGGCCCTCGCTCCACTTGTCATCGACTGTGTAATACACTAGAGCTGCTACAAGCTGAGCAACTCGTCTTTCCATCCATGAGTAACTTCAGCCTCTCTGTGCAATCAAACCTACATAAGTGGAACACCGTGCCAGCCCCAGCAGTCCTGAAAATGATGGCAGAGAGAGCTGTTGAAAGCTTGAATGTTTTATTTGAAATAACACAACTTGTAAACAGAGAATATATCATTCAGCCTGAATGTGTCATGAATGACATTTTTTTGAGGAGTGAAAAGAATTAGAAGGAAATTAACAAGTTCAAGGGCAAAACAAAAGTACTGATCCAATGACACAACTCTAGCCAATTAATGCTAACCATTTGTGGAATTTATTGGCAATGCACATTTTGGTTGATTACCTCAAGGCACTGCAGTAGCCTCCCTGTTAGTAATCTTCGAATTCTAGTCAAAGATGGTGACGCTACACCCCTTCCCAAAAGCAAATGCTAGAACAATGATAAACTGGATTAAGAATAAGTAATTCAAGGAAGCAGGATGCCCAAACAGGGTGTCATCCGACAACAGTGCAAAAGTTTGAAAAAGTAGTGAATGAGCCACACATTTGGCATGCAAATACCTTTTATGGGGGATTAAAATTGTATGCTGGACCGGGATTCAAACCTGGGTCCTTTGCCTTTCGCTGGTTCAAGTGCTCTATTGACTGACCTATTTGGAAATCTGAATGATAGGAAAAGAGATACTGGCAGAAGTAGAGCAGTGAATGTGGGTTGTACATGGATGGCTCACAGGGTGTATACGTGGACAAGGAACAAAATTCCCGGATTTCCCAGTTAAAAATACACTTTCTCCCACGTGAAAATGCACTTTTTCTGCGTTAAGTGACAGTATACTCTTCCTCGGCACTGTAATACCTATCAATCCTTTGAAACTCGGGGGGGGGGGGGGCGTTTTGAAGGACGTTGGATGTGCAGAAACATGTACGCTGCATATTTTCTTATTATGAAGGTATAAATCTGAATTCCAGCAAACACCACAAGTCACTTTCCGAAGCATTGAAATCGAGATTGCGATGCCACTTTTGTAAGCCAGTGTCACGTGATCTCGCCAGCTGATGACAGCATATGACACGCGATGCAGTCAGTCAATAGCAAGATCATTCTTAAGTAGCGTGAACACACAAGTAAGGAAAGTTAATGGTTTACATTAATATACATAGCATTCACATAAAAAGATTAATAAGCTGGAAGACAAGCTAAGCTTCCACATATAATGTTGATCTTTTTGCGCATGTTACACTTTAAGATACATCACACAAATGTACCAGTAAATTTTTAATAACGATGTAAATGTCTGATCTTCTGGGCTCGAAATTCTTCTAAATGGCCATCCTCAAATAGTTGATTTTTAAATGAGAGTCAAACGCTTTGTGATTAAAGAAATTCATCGTACATTCTCGCACATAGTTCATCTTGCATAAACGGAAATTTACTTTGAACGTAACGCTTTTCAAACCACCAGTAGCTACATGTTAGAAATAGGTTCGTTTCAGCAGTTGCCAGAGAGCGCCAGATAACGGGCGTCACCGCGCTTGTGTAACTACGATGACGCAGGAAACTTGATCTTCATACCGCATACGTGTAAAACTTTTAAAAGATCTTACATTATGACATAAAAGAAACAAGACATCAGAGGATACGTCAAGAGCATCGGAATTCCGTGAACCATACTAAAATGCATAATTCAGCTTAAAGTGCACATTCGTGGGTCCAGATTCGGATGCAAATTTTCTTGGAGTACCAGTACTGTATTATCTCATGTTTGGTTCTTTATTATGGCATAATGCCATACGTGCACTTGAAATGCAGCGAACAGTTGAAACTAGCCAACAGTGTGAAATTAAACACTTTGTTTCAAATAAATTGACTGCCTCCGCGGAAAAGATTTAATAAAAGCCAAATCTCTTTAGCAAACCGACAAAGATAACTTCATTGTTCTGCAAGGCGATTAATGCTTGACTGTCAGAGAGGTGGACACAAAATCTGAAACTAATAACATATTTTAGCCTTCTGTAATTATGCGAACGTATTTCAATTCATTTGATAGCTCCCGGCCACAAAAATCCGTTTTGTTTTCATTTAATGTGAGAGCAAGAAACAAGGAGGTAACAAAAAAAACACTGAACTTAAACACAGGTCACGTGGAGACGACCCTCATCCCTACCGCAACTCAGACTGCTCTGTGCATCAGCCACGGATATACGATATTTTGGAACCGGGACAATACTAGATAGTGGCAGCCGGCCACATTTCTGTAACCAAAAGCAACTGCTCAAACGAATCTAATTTAAACAGTTGTCACGTCACGCTCATCGGAGGCAGTTTGTTGTTATGAAGCATTGCACAGTCTTTCCAAAGCCTTTGCCACACTTCGCTGTTGGCAGACGCTCGTCTGAGCACTGTGTTTTGTTGTATATGGCACATTTCCTTTGCAACTTAAAATTTCATTTCCGTTTTCTTTTTTTCTCTCGTTCATGTTTTGTTGCTGCAGAATTATTCTGCAGTAGCGAGATACAGTAATATCCTTTGTTAGAGAATCGGTTCTTACCAGCCAAATTCACAAAAATTTAACTGAAAACTACAACAATGAAAAATTCCCGGAATTCTAAACTATTCCCTGTTTTCTCCGGGATGAATAAATTTCTGGGTTTTTCCCGGATCGTATACAGCCTGGGCTTAGTTACAACAGCACTTACCTGTGAAAGGCAAAGGTCTTGGTTCAAGTTCCAGCCTGGCACACAGTTTTAGACTGACAGGAAGTTTCAGATCAGTGCACATTCCACTGCGGAGTGAAAATCTATTCCGAAAACAATCCCCAAGTCTATGACGAAATTGTTTCCTCTTTTTTCCAAGATTGCTATTCCCATGAGGTACACTGGAGAATTTTTGTGAAATCTGGAATGTAGGATAAGAGGTGCTGGCAGAAGTGGAGCTGTGAGCGTGGGTTGTGAGACATGCTTCAATAGCTCAGATGGTAGAGCATTTTCCCATGAAAAGCAAATATACCAGGTTCAAGTCCTAGTCAAGCATACGGTTTTAATCTGACAAGAAACTTCCAATAAATGCAAATTATGCTGCAGAGTGAAAATTCATTCTGGGGATGCCACAGTCTAAGACATTAGTTTTGACGCACACTGTAACCTGAAAGGTTAAACGGTTGTACAGTATTAAATATGAAAAAAGGCTCCTACAAAAGGGATTACAGCATTTGTACATGAAATTCTGAATTAACTTTCAAAATTATTGGATGAATGATAACATAAGCTTTCTAACATTAGTTGATCAGAACAATGTGAAGGGTCTTTTGATGTTGATTATATATAGAGATCTATCAAGCTTATTAGAAAATTTTAATGTATGTATGACTAAGTTAATAGGTTATCCTGCAATTGTATAAGATTTTGTATATTTTATGAGAGGCTAACAAAGACTACAGATTTCTGGGATTGCTTTCAAAAGGCACTGTAGTGAATAGTATACAGGATATTCAGAAATTCCCATTACTTTTAGAGGGGAGGGAATAGGAAGCCATGTCCAGAGATGTGCCATTCCCAGTCTGCAACGGTTTCAATTCAGATGTTTAACTCGCATCCCCTTCTTCTTGAGGAACTGAAGAAGGCATGACATAGCACAGTTATTAGGCAACAATTCTAAACTGAACGTAACAGGGTGGCTACTAAAAAAAAAAAATAAACAAATAAATAAATTTTGCTGTCAATTCCAGGTACGGGGAGGGAGATGATATCATACGAATCTCCTGATAAATTAATGGTGAGCAGGTGATGGTGGCAGCAGCAGTCTTACAATAACAACTATTCTAAAATTTTTAAACATCAGCAACTTATGTGATCTAATATTCAAATAATTAACACACTTTCAAAAATTTGTGATTTACAAACCTCAATAAAATTAAATTCCAATGTTAGGTTAAAAACATAGAATCTCCTGCAATTTTACAAAATCCCCTGAGATTTCCTTGATTTTTCCCGGTAAAATGCAGTTACCTGAGAATTTCCAGTTTTCCAGTACATGTTTACATTATTCTGAAACAAAAACAGAACCCGGATACTATACATACAGAACAGCACAGATGCATTACAACAGCGGCTTGATGTGGTGACCACTAACATTGTTGCAGGCTTTGTACCTATGAGACATCCCAGCTGATGTCTGACCGATTCTAGTGCACCATACGTGGACATGTTACACGTATGGATTGAAACCGTTGTAGAATGGAAACTGTACATTTCCAGACACAAGTTCCTATTCAAAATATTATGTACTCACTCCCCTCTACAAGTCCTAGAAGTTTGTAACATGAATTTTCGAATAACCTGCATGGATGTAAAGTACTATTCAGTTCATAGTCCTGGTGTAATTGGTGTAATTCACTGGGAGTTTGCTTTCTATAGGATTTTCAGCACCAGTCACAATTTGGAGAAGTTACTTTCCTCCACTTGTGCAGAGAGCTGATACACCTTCCACTGTAGTTTCTTATTTGGTTAACAAACAACCTGCTCTTGCATGGCAATTCAAACCTAGGTGGCTTGGTTGATATGCACAGCATTTTTAGTTGTTCAGTAGTAGCATTAACCTACCATGCGTTCCTGCAGCATTCATTAATATCAAAGCTGTTGTCAACTAATATCCTTCTGGATTCCAAGGGTGGGTGATGAAAACAAAGCCTTTCTTTGCTAACAGTTGGAATGCGTGCATGATGGAGGTGAGGAGTTTTCTGTGGTCCCAGGCAAGTGCACTTTTTCCAGCAGAGATGGAACTGGTGTGCAATTAAGTATGGGTACACCCAAAAGTAGGTGTAAGTCTAATTATACCAGTTATAAGACACACAGTATGGCTGAGCTCTGTGTTGACAAGTCTTGTATTATTCATCCATTTTGGGGAGCAATATTCTGCAGGAGGGTAAACCAAGCCCAGAGCTTAAGTATGGAGTGTAGATGCAGAGGATCCCCACAAACTGGCATTGACTTCTGAAGAATGTTATATCGAGTTTTGATTTTGGCAGCTGCTTTTAGTACATGTTTGTAACAGTGTTTTATCAAGTGTGACCTCTAGATATTTCAGGTTTCTGTTATTTCTGAGTAGACAGAGTTCTTTGTTGGTGAACTTTTAGTTTAGACAAAATGCATAGACTTCTATCTTAGCAACACTTCCTTACAACCTTCATTTGCAGAAATTTTCACCAATATTTGTTCAGTCATTGGTCAGTACCTATCTTGTAACTTAAAGATCTCTATGTCTCATTGTGAATGCCCTGTCGTCAGCATACCCAAATTTCCCTGATGATGTTTCATGCATATATATGTACAAAAGGAATAAGAGAGGGGCCACGGAAGATCCTTGTGGCTGCCCATTGTTTCGCTTCATCTGTGAAATAATCTTGTTTCCCGTTGTTTAGCTTCATGTGTGTACTCATCTTTTTGCCCATTATCACTTGGAAACATTGATTACTGAACATTTCACTCGTGAGATTGGCATATTTTAGGCTTGGGACGACTTAGAAGTTTCAATGTGACACCAGGCCCCTCTCCTGCTCATTTTGTACATATGAGATATGCCTGCATTATAAGCAATATAGAGCTTGCGTATGATCTGTCTGGAGGCAAGGTGTCATATTAACAACCAGACAATCTTCGAGATCTGGCAAACTTTACATCATTTTATCATAATGTACTATCTCTCAAGAATCTGAGCACTACTCATACTCAGCCTTTTCTTCAAGGGTTCCCTTGGAGAAGTCAGCTGGAGATATCCCAAAATCTAAACCGGAGTCCACATGCACAAGACATGCATTTACCATCAGGTCGCAGCAGAAATGGGTATTGCGAGGCCAATTAATAACTGAGTAGGTGATAACTATAATAGCTAATCTCTTCAGGAAGAATAAGCCAGAATATTAAGTAAGTAGATAAGAAACCTACTTTTAAGAGGAATAATGTTTAATAATAGCCTATCTCTTCAGGAGGAATAACCAAGAATATTAAGTACATAAGAATCCTCCTTTTAAGATGAATAATGCTTAATCACTACAAAGTAAAGAAAAAAATAAGGCACCCAGTCTCCTTTCTTAGAGGAGAGATTTTGTCTTTCCTAATAATATTATTGAGAGGATATGTATTTTATTATATGATGGAATGACGTGTTAAGCCATTTGAACAGAAAAACAGCACGTCTCATCAATGTAAATATTAATTTAACTATAAGATTTAGCTTTGGACTTACCTGTTCTTGATGCTTGGTGAGAATATATGCTAGTAGCACGGAGACTGGTACAGGTGTCACACAGAGAAATCTTTGGCTTTTAGATTATACTGAGCCACATAAAAAAACCAAAAAGGAAGAGAGGTGACTCGTACCACTGTCAAAATGCAGAGGCATAACTTTGAAAGATCACACGTGTGTATTAGCATGGAGGCGGAGGAGCAAGATATACTGTGACACTTTCACTTTATTGTAAACAAATAATAAGGAAAACATTGGGTAAGTATCTTTTCAGTTTTTAAATATGACTTTTAATGATTAATTTTTTATCCCCTACATTATGTTATTACTAACCTTCTATGACAGAAAGATTTCTACAATGTGATACTTCAGGTTTAAAATATGTCTTTATACAGAATTTCCCTTTTATTTACTTCAAAAAATAAATAGTTTCCTTATAGTAATGTATTTCACCACTGACTGGTAGATTATTTTTCTGTGAGGCCTACTATAAATAAATGCACACTAAGGGACAGACCAATGCATAATAAGTATCATCTTGCAGGTAATTAATGAACAATTAATTGTAAAGCTCAGGTAGGCCCTAAAACAATACCCGTATAGTTGAGTCATAATCCAAGGTAATATAATGCATTCCACCATTTGAAAAAGTGATGCTCCTTTAAGCGATGTGACCCATCCAAACACTCACTCACTCACTGTCTGTCTGTCTCTCCCCACCCCCCATTCCCTGCCCCCTTCTCTCACCTTGCATAACATGTGTAGGAGCACAACAAGATGATGGGATACAGGGGGAGCCCCCAAAGGTTAGTGAAGGAGGTTAGTGAAGGAAGGTACATTACGTTAAATACGAGGGGGGACCCAAAAGAAACTGGACACCGAGGGCACTGCCAATCGTAGGCATAGTGCAGGGTTCTCACGCTAGATGGTGTTAGTAGAGACCTTCATGAAACAGTTGTGCAGACAGCATCAGTGTAGAGCTGAACGTGCAAGTGTGGTATTGTGTTTGACTGTTGGCGGGTTACCTCTGCGAAGTCGTTATGGCAACAAAGAGTGTGTGTGAAATTTTGTTTCCTGCTTAAAAAACCTGCAACGGAGACACACCAAATGCTTCAGGAAGCTTTCCAGGAGGACGCTATGAGCCACACACAGGTTTTCGAGTGGTTTGGGCGCTTTAAACATGGTGAGGTGTGTTGAAGACCAAGCTCGTTATGGACGCCCTTCAACATCGCGAAATGAGGAGAACTTTGAAAAGGTTCGCCAAAAGATCAACGAGGTTCTTTACCAAACGATCAACCAAATTTCAGCAGAGACAGGAATCAGCTGGAGCTCGTGCCAGTGGATTTTGAGTGAGGATTTGCACATGAGACGTGTTGCTGCTAAATTTGTTCCGCGCCTTCTCACACAGGAGCAAAAAACCATGTACATGAATGTGTGTCATGACTTGAAAACAGAGATTGCATGTGATCCAAACTTCTTGAACAAAGTTATTACAGGGGAGGAGAGTCAAGCAAGCGTCAAGCCAGTGGAGGACTCCCAACTCTCCCAGACCAAAAAAGCAAGGCAAGTGAGGTCAAATGTGAAGACTATGATCATTGTCTTTTTTGATGTTCGTGGAATTGTGCATTGGGAATTCGTAGCCTCCGGCCAGACTATTAACCAACACTTTTACTTGGATGTTTTAAGGCGTCTGCAAGAGGATGTGAGGAGGAAATGCTCGGAACTTTGGCAATCCGGTGACTGGTTTCTACATCATGACAACGCTTCAGCACACACGGCCTTACGAGTAACCCACTATTTGGCATCTCAGAGGTGGTCTGTCGTTCCCCATGCTCCATATTTGCCGGACCTAGCCCCGTGCGACTTTTTCCTATTTCCACGAATGAAAAAAACGCTATAAAGGGGAACGTTATGACTATGTCGAGGTGGTAAAAACAGCTTCGCAAAGGGCACTGGACAATATCAAACTTGAAGAGTTCCAAACATGCTTCCAACAATGGGAAAAGAGACTTGACAAGTGCATCGCATGTAATGGAGAGTATTTTGAAAGTGACTGAAGTAATTTTGTAAAAAGGTCATCGATACATTTTTTATGACAACAATCCGGTTTCTTTTGGGTCCACCCTCGTACAGTAAAGGTGAAGCAATGAGAAGCCTAGTTTAAAAATAACAAGCAGCATACGTAATGAACAGAAAGAGGCCTACAGAAGATAAAGTGGCAAAAAAGTAAGAATTAATAAAATTTTGAGATGAGAAAGACAGAAGGATGGAGGAGCAAGTGTGGGCTGGATGAAACTAGACAGGTTTGTGCCTAGTAGACTGCACAGCAGTGCAGCAATAGGACAATTCCTATTCTACTGTTTACAAGAGGTGGGTTGCCTACTGCAACCTTTGGATTGTGATGGTCATTAAATTGAGGAACAATCAGTTTGTCACGCTCACACAGAATGCTACTTGGTAGTCACATATGTTATTTCTCAACTCTTGAGGACTGCTTAGCAGTGGCTATTCATCCAGTTTCAAAAGTTTCATTGTGATATCTAGATATAATGCTGCATTGGCATTACAGAATGACACGTTTACCAGATTTCCCCCAAAACAATGGAAAGAAGTATGGAAGTTTAGGGTTTTAAGTCCCATCGATGATATAATCATTAAAGACAGAGAAAAGCTTGGATTGGAGAAAACAAGTCAGCTTACCTTTTTAAAGGAACCAACAGGTATTTGTCTTAGGCAATTTAGGTAAATCACAGAAAACTGAAGGACACAATTTTAAGCATTATTTTGTGTACTGAGAATTTGAAAACTGAAATGTTTGACTAACATTTAAAGCATAATTTAAAGATCGACAAAAATAGTTTTCTTCTTTTGACAGAAGATAGCATTTCTCTCGTCGTGCGATGTAACTATACAATGGCTAGTGAAAAGTCATCTGTAGGCTCTAATAACTAAGGTCTTTTGATGTGACTTAGAATTCTTGGTAACAACTTAAAACTTTGCTTAAATACTGAAACTGCCAATGCTAGGTGTTTAGCACAAAGACTAAATTTTCTGTGTATTTTTAAAGGTGTTTGATTAAAATGATCCAAAGATTCTGCTCAAAACTGCATATATGCTCTTTTTCAACAAGACCAAGAGGGTTACTACAAGGCAGTACAAAATGTTTTATACGTAGTTCTTTTTTCCCCTACAGAAAGTTATAAAATATCTACACATGAAACATAAAAGAAATAACATCTTGGGTTGTCGGGTGTTCTGCCGGATATCAGCGTCGTACTTGCACGATATTTCGGTCACGTAGCTCGAGACCTTCATCAGGTGCGACCTGAGACTGCTCCTCGAGTGGACCTGGTCCAGTATTTATGCCTATGGCCTTCCCCCTCCACCAACGGCTGCAGGCGCTTCCTCTGTGGTCCGCGCCCATTCCCTGCGACCTGCTGGAGCGTTGCTGCTCCGTTTTCCGTCCGCTGCGGTTCTAGGTGTTCCCTCTGCGGTCCGCGCCCACCAAACCCGCTCCTGGGCGTTTCATCTACGGTCTGGGGTACCAGGCGTTCCCCCTGCGGTCCGCGCCCGCTCTCCACGACCTGTTGGAGCGTTGCCGCTCCGTTTTTCGTCCGCTGCGGCTCTAGATGTTCCCTCTGCGGTCCGCGCCCACCAGTCGCAGTTCTGGGTGTTCCATCTTCGGTCTGGTGCTCCTGGCAGTCCGTCAGGGGCTCGTTTACCATCTCCATGTCTCTGGTTCTTCTGTTTGTGTAGTGTTGCAGCTGGCCCCGTTGCTCCTTTAACAATTCCAGAGCCGGATCCCAGGCTCTGCTTAGCTGGTACCCTGTGTCACGATTCACAAGATCGTCAGCCATTTTAATCTCAATCGATTCTCTTATAACGCTGTCCCAAAATCTGGGTGTTTGTGCTAGAATCTTGGTATCCTCATACTTCATGGTATGATCTAGTTCTAGACAGTGTTCAGCAATGGCTGACTTAGTCACCTGTCTTAATCTAGTGTGCCTCTGATGTTCTTTGCACCTGATCTCCACAGTTCTTGTCGTCTGGCCAATGTAGCCTGAAGAGTTACATCAAAAGTCTCTACGGGGAGGAGATGTATCAGAATATCAAGAAGCTGGACAAGCTACGGCAGAAGAAAGGGAAGATGCTGAGTTCTCTCAGTTTTTTGCTGAGGTGTCGAGATGGAGAAGTGGTACCAGTATTTGCCAGAATTAAACATCACATCAACTCCAGAGCGGCGAACAAGATAAAACGCAGAGCTAGCATGGCACTGGTGAGAGAGAGGATTCGAGATATGCGCCACAGGTTAGATGTTGTGGCCAGGGAGCTGTTACACATTCATCTGTACATGGCAGCCTCCTTAACAAGAGAAGATTGGGATTGGGTAGACCGTGCCTCCTGGTCTTTAGCAGAGTGTGCTAGAAGGAATGCCTCATCTCGCCAATCTGCAAAGTTTGACCGCATGAGCAAGAAAGCACAGCAGATGGAAGAGACACGCACGGTGACGAATCTGAGTGGCATACAGTTTGATGATATAACCTTAAAGGTACTCAGCAAGGGTCTCAACTTTGCTACGACCCCTAGAAACGTACCCATTTCAGGTTTTGTCAGTGCAGTAGAGCAAGTTGCAGCCACACTTCCACCTAATGTGGCAGAGGAAGTCCGCCGAGAGACCTGCAGGGCCCTCACCAAGGCCAGGCTGCCGAAATCGAACATCACAACCGAGGAGAGGCTTGCACTCAAGAAACTACGGGAAGACAACAGCATTGTGGTACTGCCAGCAGACAAAGGGAACTCCACTGTCATCTTGCAGCGGGTGGATTATGATGAGAAAGTACGCCAACTTCTGGAGGACCCTGCATACAGAATTCTGGAGTGTGACCCCACGGACAAGGTGGCCAAGAAGACTAGTGCTCTCTTGAAGGAAACAGGGATGCCTGATAAGATCATCAGACAACTACGGGAAAAAGCGCCAGTGCCACCTAGACTGTATGGTCTACCTAAAATACACAAGGATGGCGTGCCCCTACGTCCTATTGTCAGTAATATTGGGGCACCTACGTACACAACAGCCAAGTACTTGAAAGGTCTCCTTGCTCCATATGTGGGGAAATGTATTCACCACATCCGCAACTCAGGAGATTTCCTGCAACGCCTCAAGCAACTGCACATCACTGATTCGGACATCATGGTTAGTTTTGATGTGGTATCGCTGTTCACCAGGGTCCCACTGAAGGACTCACTAGAACTGATTGCAGAAAAATTTGATGGTGCTCTGTTGGACCTGTTCAGTCATACACTGACATCCACGTATTTCCTGTACAGAAACCAATATTATGAGCAAGCTGAAGGTGTAGCTATGGGCAGCCCACTGTCCCCTGTGGTTGCCAACATGTTTATGGAGAGTTTTGAGGAGAGGGCATTGGAGACAGCCACATTCAAACCCACATGCTTCTTTAGGTATGTGGATGACACCTTCGTGATCTGGCCACATGGGATGGACAGGCTCAATGAGTTTCTTGAACATCTTAACTCATGCCACCCTAATATCAAGTTCACCATGGAACTGGAGAAGAATGGCCAGCTGCCATTTCTGGATGTACTAGTCCAGAGGAAAGCAGATGGATCAATTGGCCACAGTGTGTACCGAAAACCAACACACACTGATTTATATCTGCAGGCCAGCAGTTGTCACCACCCTGCACAGAAGAATGGGGTTCTGAAGACTTTGGTCCACAGAGCACGTGCCCTATCAGACCAAGAGAATCTACCCACAGAGATAGAACGTCTCAAAACAGTTTTCTCCAAGAATGGATACACGGACAGACAAATTGAGAGGGCACTCCGACCAGCCACTATACCACAGGTTCCTGAAGAAGACCAAGATGAAGCAAAGAAGGTGGCATATCTGCCCTATGCTGGCTCTATTTCTGCCAGAATCAGTAGGATCCTGCGTAAACACAATATCAAGTGTGTTTTCTGTCCATCCAACAAGATCGGGGGACTGCTGGGGAGTGTCAAAGACGACCTGGGGTTACGAAAACCAGGGATTTACAATATACCTTGTCAATGTGGCATGTCCTACATTGGCCAGACGACAAGAACTGTGGAGATCAGGTGCAAAGAACATCAGAGGCACACTAGATTAAGACAGGTGACTAAGTCAGCCATTGCTGAACACTGTCTAGAACTAGATCATACCATGAAGTATGAGGATACCAAGATTCTAGCACAAACACCCAGATTTTGGGACAGCGTTATAAGAGAATCGATTGAGATTAAAATGGTTGACGATCTTGTGAATCGTGACACAGGGTACCAGCTAAGCAGAGCCTGGGATCCGGCTCTGGAATTGTTAAAGGAGCAACGGGGCCAGCTGCAACACTACACAAACAGAAGAACCAGAGACATGGAGATGGTAAACGAGCCCCTGACGGACTGCCAGGAGCACCAGACCGAAGATGGAACACCCAGAACTGCGACTGGTGGGCGCGGACCGCAGAGGGAACATCTAGAGCCGCAGCGGACGAAAAACGGAGCGGCAACGCTCCAACAGGTCGTGGAGAGCGGGCGCAGACCGCAGGGGGAACGCCTGGTACCCCAGACCGTAGATGAAACGCCCAGGAGCGGGTTTGGTGGGCGCGGACCGCAGAGGGAACACCTAGAACCGCAGCGGACGGAAAACGGAGCAGCAACGCTCCAGCAGGTCGCAGGGAATGGGCGCGGACCACAGAGGAAGCGCCTGCAGCCGTTGGTGGAGGGGGAAGGCCATAGGCATAAATACTGGACCAGGTCCACTCGAGGAGCAGTCTCAGGTCGCACCTGATGAAGGTCTCGAGCTACGTGACCGAAATATCGTGCAAGTACGACGCTGATATCCGGCAGAACACCCGACAACCCAAGATGTCATTAGATCGCCGGGAAAGCCTGAAGAGTTACATAAAAGAAATAACTTTTGGTAAACATGTATACCACAAATCACTTACATACCTACAAAGACAATGATAACGATCTGTGGAAACGTTTTGAGTTCAGCCACTTAACATAATAGGGTTACTGCAAATTTTTGGCAATAAACATATACATAAATTAGCTCATCGTCATCATCATCAGTTATCTGCTATATTAGCAGGTCCTTTGCCTCTCCATTTTCAGCGATCCATTGCTTCCTTCTTAAGGCTGCTTTATGTTGTACCATCCATCATGTCATCCTGTATCTGGAATCTCTCCCTTCCTCTCTTCCTTTCCCTTCTACATGTTGTTGTTGTTGTGGTCCTCAGTCCCGAGACTGGTTTGATGCAGCTCTCCATGCTACTCTATCCTGTGCAAGCTTTTTCATCTCCCAGTACCTACTGCAACCTACATCCTTCTGAATCTGCTTAGTGTATTCATCTCGTGGTCTCCCTCTACGATTTTTACCCTCCACGCTGCCCTCCAATACTAAATTGGTGATCCCTTGATGCCTCAGAACATGCCCTACCAACCGATCCCTTCTTCTGGTCAAGTTGTGCCACAAACTTCTCTTCTCCCCAATCCTATTCAATACTTCCTTATTAGTTATGTGATCTACCCATCTAATCTTCAGCATTCTTCTGTAGCACCACATTTCGAAAGCTTCTATTCTCTTCTTGTCTAAACTATTTATCGTCCATGTTTCACTTCCATACATGGCTACACTCCATACGAATACTTTCAGAAATGACTTCCTGACACTTAAATCAATACTGGATGTTAACAAATTTCTCTTCTTCAGAAACGCTTTCCTTGCCATTGCCAGTCTACATTTTATATCCTCTCTACTTCGACCATCATCAGTTATTTTGCTCCCCAAATAGCAAAACTCTTTTACTACTTTAAGTGCCTCATTTCCTAATCTAATTCCCTCAGCATCACCCGACTTAATTAGACTACATTCCATTATCCTTGTTTTGCTTTTGTTGATGTTCATCTTATATCCTCCTTTCAAGACACTGTCCATTCCATTCAACTGCTCTTCCAAGTCCTTTGCTGTCCCTGACAGAATTACAATGTCATCGGCGAACCTCAAAGTTTTTATTTCTTCTCCATGAATTTTAATACCTACTCCGAATTTTTCTTTTGTTTCCTTTACTGCTTGCTCAATATACAGATTGAACAACATCGGGGAGAGGCTACAACCCTGTCTTACTCCCTTCCCAACCACTGCTTCCCTTTCATGTCCCTCGACTCTTATAACTGCCATCTGGTTTCTGTACAAATTGTAAATAGCCTTTCGCTCCCTGTATTTTACCCCTGCCACCTTTAGAATTTGAAAGAGAGTATTCCAGTCAACATTGTCAAAAGCTTTCTCTAAGTCTACAAATGCTAGAAACGTAGGTTTGCCTTTCCTTAATCTTTCTTCTAAGATAAGTCGTAAGGTCAGTATTGCCTCACATGTTCCAGTGTTTCTACGGAATCCAAACTGATCTTCCCCGAGGTTGGCTTCTACTAGTTTTTCCATTCGTCTGTAAAGAATTCGTGTTAGTATTTTGCAGCTGTGACTTATTAAGCTGATAGTTCGGTAATTTTCACATCTGTCAACACCTGCTTTCTTTGGGATTGGAATTATTATATTCTTCTTGAAGTCTGAGGGTATTTCGCCTGTTTCATACATCTTGCTCACCAGATGGTAGAGTTTTGTCAGAACTGGCTCTCCCACGGCCGTCAGTAGTTCCAATGGAATATTGTCTACTCCGGGGGCCTTGTTTCGACTCAGGTCTTTCAGTGCTCTGTCAAACTCTTCACGCAGTATCGTATCTCCCATTTCATCTTCATCTACATCCTCTTCCATTTCCATAATATTGTCCTCAAGTACATCGCCCTTGTATAGACCCTCTATATACTCCTTCCACCTTTCTGCTTTCCCTTCTTTGCTTAGAACTGGGTTTCCATCTGAGCTCTTGATATTCATACAAGTCGTTCTCTTATCTCCAAAGGTCTCTTTAATTTTCCTGTAGGCAGTATCTATCTTACCCCTAGTGAGATAAGCCTCTACGTCCTTACATTTGTCCTCTAGCCATCCCTGCTTAGCCATTTTGCACTTCCTGTCGATCTTATTTTTGAGACGCCTGTATTCCTTTTTGCCTGCTTCATTTACTGCATTTTTATATTTTCTCCTTTCGTCAATTAAGTTCAATATTTCTTCTGTTACCCAAGGAGTTCTACTAGCCCTCATCTTTTTACCTACTTGATCCTCTGCTGCCTTCACTACTTCATCCCTCAAAGCTACCCATTCTTCTTCTACTGTATTTATTTCCCCCATTCCTGTCAATTGCTCCCTTATGCTCTCCCTGAATCTCTGTACAACCTCTGGTTCTTTTAGTTTATCCAGGTCCCATCTCCTTAAATTCCCACCTTTTTGCAGTTTCTTCAGTTTTAATCTACAGGTCATAACCAATAGATTGTGGTCAGAGTCCACATCTGCCCCTGGAAATGTCTTACAATTTAAAACCTGGTTCCTAAATCTCTGTCTTACCATTATATAATCTATCTGATACCTTTTAGTATCTCCAGGGTTCTTCCATGTATACAACCTTCTTTCATGATTCTTAAACCAAGTGTTAGTTATGATTATGTTGTGCTCTGTGCAAAATTCGACCAGGCGGCTTCCTCTTTCATTTCTGTCCCCCAATCCATATTCACCTACTACGTTTCCTTCTCTCCCTTTTCCTACACTCGAATTCCAGTCACCCATGACTATTAAATTTTCGTCTCCCTTCACAATCTGAATAATTTCTTTTATTTCATCATACATTTCTTCGTCATCTGCAGAGCTAGTTGGCATATAAACTTGTACTACTGTAGTAGGTGTGGGCTTCGTATCTATCTTGGCCACAATAATGCGTTCACTATGCTGTTTGTAGTAGCTTACCCGCATTCCTATTTTCCTATTCATTATTAAACCTACTCCTGCATTCCCCCTATTTGATTTTGTGTTTATAACCCTGTAGTCACCTGACCAGAAGTCTTGTTCCTCCTGCCACCGAACTTCACTAATTCCCACTATATCTAACTTCAACCTATCCATTTCCCTTTTTAAATTTTCTAACCTACCTGCCCGATTAAGGGATCTGACATTCCACGCTCCGATCCGTAGAACACCAGTTTTCTTTCTCCTGATAACGACATCCTCTTGAGTAGTCCCCGCCCGGAGATCCGAATGGGGGACTATTTTACCTCCGGAATATTTTACCCAAGAGGACGCCATCATCATGTAATCATACAGTAAAGCTGCATGCCCTCGGGAAAAATTACGGCTACATAACCTTCTAAAACTATTTTTATCAGTCTGTCATTCTTTCTTGATATATGCCCAATCCAATTTCTCTTTCTTCTCTTTATTACATCTAGTAACTGTCTTTTCTCTCCCACTCTTCTCAATACCTCTTCATTTTTTACTCTGTCCATCCAACTTATTCTTTCCATCCTCCGCCATGTCCAGATCTCAAAAGCCTCCAGCCTTTCTCTGTCTTTCTTCCTCATAGTCCATGTTTCAGCACCATATAGAAGAACACTCCACACAAGACATTTTATGAGTCTATTCGTAAGTTCTCTGTCCAGACCACTGCAGAAAATTCTCCTTTTCTTATAAAACGCCTTTTTTGCCATTGCTATCCTTGTTTTAATTTCTGTGGTGCACTTCCAGTCGGTGTCTATCCTGCATCCAAGATACTTAAAATTTTGCATCTGTTCTAGTATTTCTCCATTCAGCATAATTTTTATTTCCTTATTTTCTCCTAGTGCCAATACTTTTGTTTTATTTGAGTTAATTTTCATTCCATATTTTTTCCCGTTAGTTTCAACTGTGTCCACCAAATCCTGTAATTCTTTTTCCCCTGTGGCTAGAAGGACCATGTCATCAGCAAACCTCAAACATCCTACTCTTTTTCCTCCAATTTCTACGCCTTTGTCATCTAATGAGCATTGGTCAATCATATTTTCCAAGTAGAGGTTGAAAAGAGTAGGAAATAGACAGCATCCTTGTCTTACTCCTTTTTCTAGTCCTATCCAGTTTGTACCCTCTCCTCTCACTTTAACTGAAACTTTTTGAGTTTACAAGTCTTCTGGTTTTCCAGTCCACTCTCTTTTCCCTCATTATAGTTGCCAGCTTGTCCCAAACCATATTGTCAAATGCCTTTTCTAGATCGATGAAGCACATATATAAGTCTCTTCCTTTTTCAATAAACCTTTCTCCCAAGATTCGTAGGAGCCCTATTGCATCTGTGGTGCCCGTATTCCATCTAAAGCCAAACAGCTCCTTGCCAAGATTCTCCTCCATTACTTTTTCAAGTCTCTTATTAATTAGCTCACTATGCCTACTTTCATTCACAGCTTTTGTACCGCATCATATTTTGTGATAATTCGTCACTAAGGAAAGAATTGTTCATTACACAAAAGCGTGTAATCAGAGCAAAAAAAAAAGAGAGAGAGGTAAATTTGTTATTAATAACAAATCCCAATTCAACAGCAATAGCAATGTACATGGTTTCAACACTAGGAAAAAGGCCAATCTTCACTACTTTTGGCTAAATCTGACTTAGGCACATAAAGGGGTGAATTATGCTGTGACAAGAGTCTTTGGTCACTTACCAAATAGCATCAAAATTCTGACAATTAGCTGGCCAACTTTTAAAAAAACAAATTGAAAGAATTTCTGAATGCCTTCTCCTACTCTCAATCGATGAATTTTTTGTTATCAATTAGTAACCTTAGAACTAAAAATAAAATTTTGAATTATGGCATATAAAGAAACCTTTTGTTAAACTGACATGTTCCACAGCGTTACGAAGTGTCGTGTTCATGATCTACGGAACAAGTATTTAAAAAAAAGTTGGGGGTGGGGGGAGAGGGCTGCTGTAATAAATGTATTTTGAACACTTTCTTTTTCCTCTGTTCAGTGGAGTAATTACAAATCTCTCCACTAAGCTGTCTGCTCCAGATTAGTAGACTTTCTGTTGTACAGCAAAAGCATTAAAGTTCTTTTCAAAACAATCAAGAGAGCTGCTTACATACCACAACTTCTGTTACAATGTAATAATTTCTCCACTGAATTTCTTGCTTAATGATTACAAGGACATGTCCATTCTATAATAAATCATTCTGTAAGAACTATTTTATTTATGGATTCTTCCATTACTTCTTGAGAGAAGAATTCCATATTTAAGCTAAATAACAGGTACACTGTTTTTGTTCTACTGATTAACATTGCATTTGTTATTCAACATTAGAAATGTTGTATTTATATTTAGATACTAAAGCAAATTCCACAGGACTTCAAGTACCTGCAATTACATCTTGGCTGTTCTATTAACTACTTTGGCCTTAGGTTGGCCTTGCACATGCAAACAAAAGATCTAAGCTTTCAAATCTTTCACTTTACATCTGCAAATTCAGTGCTAAGAAGGTGGATAGTGACATGATACAGAGTAGTAAGAAACAATGTATCTCATTGTATGTGAGAAAAAGACAGCATTTTGGCATGTCCTAACGTTGCAAACATTTTTAGGGTGCATCTTAGACAATATCACTAATTTTCATATTAATGTATTTACGGTGATACCTTTCTACCATGAGGAAACTGCAAATTAACAGGGATACCATGTATATTGACTTCATGGTTACATGACAGAATTACTTAAGAAAAAAGTGCAACCAGCTACACTGAATGAACAGTTTATTTCACCATAACTATGCATAGTTTCAGGCAGTTAGTGTAAGAACACCCCTCTCTGTCCTCTGACAATGTGCCACGGACTGAACTAGTTAAGTTGAAATTTACCACGCACTCAAATAGAGTGGCTGGTTGCAGGTCTCCCTTCAGTAATATTTTTTTTAAAAAAGAGAAGCCTGCCATGTTGTTCACAAACCCAAGGGTGTGTGTGTGTGTAGGCACGTGCATGCATGCCCAATGCAACACATACCAACCTAAAAGGTACATCACTTATAATACATATGCATGTCTTAGTAAACTTAAATGTATTTCAGCAGGGCTGACTTCCTAACTCCTGCCCAGAAGCGAGGTCCAACCCCACCTAGAATAGTTTTTCATCACCCTTTAATCTCCGAAATATCCTGGTCATACCTTAAAACTGCCAAAACATATACTTTCAACGGGAGAACCACCTGCAAAACTATACAGGTTGAGTTCCAGTTGTTACATGAACACTGTTAGGCCTTCCACATTGGTGTGAGTACCACCAAGTTATAAGTTATGACTAATGGAAATAGACAGGCAGTCCATACTAGGCACACACAATATCCTATCGCAAAGGATGCTCTACAACATGACAGCCATGACCTCAGTGCCTATTTCACCATGTGCCATATGGATTCTCCCTCCCAACACCAGTTTCTCTGAACTCAACAGTTGGAAACTGGCTTTAGAACATGTGCTAAATTGTTGTTAATACTCCTCCTCTTCATCCCTTTCATTTTTCTATTTATTTTTTGAATTTCCAAAGTAACTATTCTTCTCTCTAACCCCACACCTGTGTTCTATGTACAGCACACACAGATTCTGCAAAATGTAAATAAGAGCAAAGGAGACCACTTACTAAATAGCAAAAGTATTGAAACATCGACATGCACAGAAAAGAGTAGGTATATTTGTTTGTTTAGGTCAAGCTACATGAATTTTTTGTCAAGCTAGATAAGGACAATGTCGGGACACGTGTAAGAATGAGTGATTGAGTAACTCTTGCTCAACAAAGGATTTATTTCGAAAGCTAACAAATAAACTTAATCTTTTTGTAAGTCTGTCAATGACTCAAAACTTTTGCTGTTTGGTGAGGGGTCTTCTTTGCTCCTACATTATTTAGATACTGTCAGCAATTAGTTTACCACTCTTACTATTTCAGGAGGTTTTTTTTCCCACTCGCCTAGTTACCTCTACATTCGACCTTTAAGTTCTCAGGTTTTCAAATCTTTTCTGGTGCAGTCATCAACAGTCTAAGTCTTTCCTTCTCATCCCATCCAGTAAGTCTCCCAAGGCCTGGGATTCTGGCTGGGCAAATTTCCCATATCTATTCTCACTTTCTAAACTTCACCCACCCTTTACCTTCATTCCTGTTCCTTGCCCTTCAACCCTTCAGTCAGATGAAAGGGCCCTTAAAACTTGAGTGTTTCAACATCTTTTATGCATTTTCTCCTGCCACCATTTGTTCAGTAGACTTTTTTATCTACCAATATTATATTACATCACATTTTAAGATTTCCTGGCAGCAAAATTTGTGTGTGACTAATGAAAACAAACACAAAACATCCACAGAAAGAAGAGCAAGGGGAGACAGGGAGAAGGGGAATAAATCAGTAGTAGGAAAATAGGTTTGGAAACCGGGAAATCACAAAATTATACTGAACAAGAATCGTGCTATGGCAGCCACAGGTAGACACTACAGTAAGATTTACAGACATGAGAGATTGTGAACTATAATGATAAGGAGGTTAGAATGTATCAGGTTTCAGGTGCTGGCAATACCAACTGTAATGGTAATATTGATTTGAATTTCCGGACTAAGTAAACTGGAATGAAACTGCACCTTCGTAGTGCACTACAGAGTGCATCGGCTGTACATCAAAGTCATGTGCTTCTGTTCTCTCTGAGGTCTCTTCCATAGTTAGGGATCAAACATTGATTTTTTTGGGAATCACTGGTATCATGGTTAAAATATCCTGCAATATTGGCATAATGGCCCAAATGATTTTAGTGTTTAGCCTAAATAATGTCCAAAAATGTTGACAGTCCTTTTCAAAGTATAACAGATTTGGAACGTATGCTTGCTTATTCCCATCCCCAGTAAAAGTTGTTGCAGTATGTATTCATGGATTTAAAGTATAATTTTACTAGATTGTAAGTGTAAATATTTAATAATGTTTCACATGCTGGAGGACTGTGGATTAGCACCTTCAGCAAACATTTAAAGAGGCGCCAGCTTCATCCTTTTGCTCTGAGATCTTTACATCTTTAAACATATTCTCATAAATATTGGTCACCTCACACAACAAAAATCCTTTGATGAGTACCCTAACCTGGAACAATTTCTTGTGTGCCATTATACAGAAGCAGAAAGCTGACCTCTTGCCTGTGGCAAATTCTGTTGGTGAGATTTGAAACCATCATTGTGATGTCAGCAGAAAATAACTAAAATACACAATTATACAATTGTTAAAAAGAGTAACAATAACAGTAAACAATGCAGATTTAATACCACATACTCATTATTGTGCTTGACATCAGAAATATTCTTTTTTTTCTTGAAAGCTGCATCAGTACTTAAGGTGTCCAGTGGATTTAAATAAATGTGTGTGCTGCTAACTAGCTTTCTAAGACCACATTCATGGACCATGGAATAAATATCAGAAACTAATCAATAACACCTACTTTCACTACTGGTATAATTGTCAATTCTGATACATGCACAGAACTTTATCAAGATGGAGTTTGTTGAGATACATTTATTTTCCTTGTTCTATTTTATTTGTATGAGCTGACATAGTGTAGCCCTTAAGTTCATGTATAATACATCAATATTACTTGCTTTTGTATTACAACTACAAGATACACACACAACAAATCTCACAAAAATGTCTATCTCTCTTCTCTCATGTGAGAATATGATAACTAAATGACTACTCTTATAGTTAATTATCATTCATACATCAGATCTCAGTAACAAATAGATTTATGTAGATAAAACACAGAGAACTGTCCTTGTGTTAAAGCAGCAAACCTTTATTTAATACATTGATACTCATTTTGAAATCTGTGAATTGTTGTTAATACAACAGCCTTCCTAGCTCAGTCTCCATCTTTATTCTTATCAGAAGCATGGTCAATGTCACTTGGCATTCCTTTCATTACAACAGTATCTGAAACAGCAAAATTTCTTTGTTTATGCAATTAATTTCTCTTCCTTACAAGCATGCTCAACTTTGATAATGCCTGGATGAGGACCATGCACATTCCTTGTAGCACCACCTTACACTAGCCACAAAGCATAGTAACAATCAAAGATTAGATCTCTGCATGAAGCTGGCAAGTGGGATTTTCATATCATTACAGTTTAATTTCAATATACAATATTAGCTACCAAGGAGGAATTACTTCCTAAAGGCTAACATACTGCAAGCATTACTGTTCTATTACTATCAAGCAAAGATAAAATAATTCCGTCTTTAAATGTGTGTAGATCTTTGTTGCACAGTTTCAACAGACGTTACTCTTTCATAAAATATGAAAACATTTTCTTAAATGTTGTTTCCTTGTAAATACTGTACAATACATCAAAGCTTTCTGTAGTCTTTCATGCAAAATAATGTTTGGTTCTTTTCAGTCATGCACACACATACAAAAGCATCTTTGCAACGTAAGATACTTGTTAACAAACTTATGTGCTTGTAAGTGTACTACAAAGAACAAATATTGTATTTTGAATTTCAGAATATAAACTGAAAGGCATTTTATATCCAATAGCCGTGGTTTTCTTAATAAGGAGGACACAATTGCTTCCGCAGTATTTTATTTTTACAGGGTATAAGAACAATGATCTGTAGGGCAAAAACAAGTACAATCAATTGTAGTTATTACCTTGAGCATTTTTTCAGCAATGTGCTGTGCCACTGTCAACACTCAATGATATGGAATAATATTGCGTGCGTGTGTGTGTGTGTGTGTGTGTGTGTGTGTGTGTGTGCGCGTGTGGGCGTGTGTGTGTGTGTGTGTGTGTGTGTGTGTGTGTGTGTGTGTGGCGCGCGTGTGTGTGTGTGTACCATTATTATTATCCTTAATTACAGCAAATCATATTTGTTATTATCTGAAAAATTTTTATCCATGTAACTGCAATGATTTTCAAAAACCTTTGAGATTGTTGGAGGAAAACTTTTCAGACAACATCAAAATTTGAAAAAATTCATTTTTTAACCTGTCTTTGTATTTAAGTATTCCACGTCACACTGTCAATAAATAGGTAAGGACAACTAACAAGAATCCCATTAAGGTTCAAACAAGTGCACAAAGTTTATTGGTAAATATTAAGATTATTACTTCTTTTTAGCAGTGTGGTAATTATAAAGCATTGTTTCAGAAAAAGCAATACAATACGTAAAAGTAAAGGAAATATAATAATACAAAGCAGTGTCAAATGCATGCCTATTAAGAGTACAAAAATGAAGCATTAAATGATAACATCTTTAAATTTCCTCATATCTGAATGTTACCATCAGCAGACTGCTCCACTGATGCTCCACGATCGATATTAGCATCATCCATGGGAGGCCGGTCAACCTCAGCCATTGGTGAATAACTAACACTTGGATCAACACCCTGTAAGAAAACAACAAGCACCCAACTGGAGGACGAAATCTGAAAATGCAGAAATATTGACTGCATATACTGCACTTATTACTCTTTGCAGCCGAGCTAGTTTTGACAATCAATTACAAAAGGTAAATCACAGTTTTGCAACTAAGGGTCTTACAATATCATCTGAATAGTGAAAGCACAGATGAGGTATCCAGTAAGTCAGTCAGGGTGTTGAGCAGTAAAAATTATTTGCCATCAAATTTAGAAGAGAATATGACAATTGGTTCATTCCATTTTTACTATGTCCCAAAGGAAAATAAATCTACATACTAACAAACGAGAACATGTGTCTAAATATTTCTTGAAATTATTATATGTATGAGCCTATCAATTATCAGGATAAATATTTCTGAATGAAGAAATAATGCTAATAGTATGCAATTATATGTGTACAAAATACTTCTCCACTGTGTGCCTCTAAAGGGTTTTTGTCATTAACAGACTGCTTCTTAACAAAGGTCACTGGGCATTGCTTACAATGGAAATTTGTTCATCCCTTCTCTTTATTTAGTTTTAACAGGGCATCTGATTGTTATCAGAGGATAGACACTACTTCCTCTTTTAAAAAAGATGTTGCCAACTTTTTTAGAGCAGTTGCTGATTAAAGAACCATATATAAGAAAATTTGATGTAGTACAACACACACTGACCATTACAATTTAAGGACGTTGCATACGCCAATGCTAGCAACCGATTGTGGAAAAATTTTAATAGTTATCTATTTATGCAGAGCATAATTTCTTGAATAAAAATATAAAACAAACATATCTATGACATATTCAAATTTCATATTTCAATCTCTAGACTGAACTGTTCATATCACTGAGGCATGTTCTGACTTCATGCACAGATACCAATGTTGCTAAGGAGTACAACTGGTGATGTGTGTGTCTGATACAGTAAAGAAAACAGCATGTTAAACTCCAAACGGAAAAGTAGCTAACAGCCCATTTTGGTAATGAAACAGAGCTTCTTAATAAAGGGTAATGAAAGGAAATTCAAAAGTTATTACAGTGATGTCTTCAATTTACAGCATCTATAATTTGCCATTTTAGGTCTTTTATACCTAACCAAGTGGATGTCCATCTCTTTAGACTGGAGTTAATGTCCAAGCTGTAACAGATCATCCCTTGAGACAGTTGAAAGATGGATGTCATTAGTTTAATACATCTGTATATTCAGCAAGAAGTATTATTTACTTGTAATTTTATTGTATTTACGCCTCATGGGGGAAAAAAAAGCTTCTGGTATTTTATCACATAAACATGTCGACATTAATTAAATGCACAAAACTTACAAAATCTGTCAGACTTCCACAAAGTGTTCCAACAACAACTGAAACTGGCACAAAACTAAATTAATTGACAACTATAAGGTCAACAACAACAATAATAATAATAATAATAATAATAATAATAATAATATGGTGGGGCAACTATTTACAGCCTGTAAATGAGACAGAGTAATTTTGGAAAGAAAAATGAGTTTTCATTTGTGTGCAAAGCTATACGCACAATAATTTGCCACAAGTATATTCAGATGAATTTTAGCAAGAAAAAAAGAAATCAGGCACAAGAAGACATTCTTTTCTTCACTAAACTGGATATTGTGTGATGCTACATTTCCTGCTAAAACACAACTCTCAGCTCTTTGAAAATACATTCAATATTTTGGGAACATACACACCAAGGAGAAGCAAATTATAGTTTTTCCCTTTTATACAGAAACCAAATGGACTATAGAAAACAGAGATATGATACTACACTACTGACCATTAAAATTGCTACACCATGAAGATGACGTGCTACAGGCATGAAATTTAACCAACAGGAAAAAGATGCTGTGATAGGCAAATGATTAGCTTTTCAGAGCATTCACACAAGGTTGGCACTGGTGGCGACACCTACAACGTGCTGCCATGAGGAAAGTTTCCAACCGATTTCTCATACACAAACAGCAGTTGACCGGCGTTGCCCGGTGAAACGTTGTGATGCCTCGTGTAAGGAGGAATAATGTGTACCATCACGTTTACGACATTCATAAAGGTCGGATTGTAGCCTATCGCAATTACGGTTTATCATATCCCGACATTGCTGCTCGTGTTGGTCGAGATCCAATGACTGTTAGCAGAATATGGAATAGGTGGGTTCAGGAGGGTAATATGGAACGCCGTGCTGGATCCCAAAGGCCTTGTATCACTAGCAGTTGAGATGACAGGCATCTTATCTGCATGGCTGTAATGGATCGTGCAGCCACATCTCGATCCCTGAGTCAACAGATAGGGACGTTTGCAAGACAACAACCATCTGCACGAACAGTTCGACGACATTTGTAGAAGCATGGACTATCAGCTCGGAGACCATGGCTGCGGTTACCCTTGATGCTGCATCAAAGACAGGAGCACTTGCGATGGTGTACTCAATGACGAACCTGGGTGCACGAATGGCAAAACGTCATTTTTTCGGATGAATCCAGGTTCTGTTTACAGCATCATGATGGTCGCATCCGTGTTTGGCGACATCATGTTGAACGTACATTGGAAGCGTGTATTCGTCATCGCCATACTGGCGTATCACCCGGCATGATGGTCTGGGGTGCCACTGGTTACACGTCTCTGTCACCTCTTGTTCGCATTGACGGCACTTTGAACAGTGGACGTTACATTTCATTTCAGATGTGTTACGACCCGTGGCTCTACCCTTCATTCGATCCCTGTGAAACCCTACATTTCAGTAGGATAATGAACGACCGCATGTTGCAGGTCCTGTACGGGCCTTTCTGGATACAGAAAATGTTCGACTGCTGCCCTGGCCAGCACATTCTCCAGATCTCTCACCAACTGAAAATGTCTGATTAATGGTGGTTGAGCAACTGGCTCGTTACAATATGCCAGTCACTACTCTTGATGAACTGTAGTAATGCGTTGAAACTGCATGGGCAGCTGTACCTGTACATGCCATCCAAGCTCCGTTTGATTCAATGCCTACGCGTATCAAGGTCATTATTACGGTGGTTGTTCTGGGTACTGATTTCTCACGATCTATGCACCCAAACTGCGTGAAAATGAAATCACATGTCAGTTCCAGTATAATATATTTGTCCAATGAATACCCGTTTATCATCTGCATTTCTTCTTGGTGTAGCAATTTTAATGGCCAGTAGTGTATGAGCATGGTAAAATATTTGCATCACCTTCGGGAGTATTTTTACCCATGAAAAAGTATTATCTGGTAGTGCCATGATAAAAAATGTAGTTTGTTTCATACTTCTGGGAAAATACTGCTTTATAGTTAAAGGCTACCGCTTGTTTTCACCATGGAGCAATGTAAGACAAATAGTAACTCGCAATAATCTCTAGTGCCAAAAAAGTACAAATGCAATTTATTGTGCATAGACCTACTGTTTGACCACAAAATGAGTTACATAAGACTTGAAATGATAACAATAGTCAGACATTTTTGTGTGAAACGCAAAACATGGCCCTAATACTGCTGACTTGGAAAGGCAAAAACCAAAGGAGCATTTGTCTGATTATATTGGGGACCTGTAAATTATCAACGATAGGACATATCTACAATACATTTATAAGTATTGCCACCTTGGTAAGTCAAAATAAGTTAATAGATTTAAATAATACCTGTGTAATTCATGGTGAGAGCATATGTTTGAAACAAAATAGTTATTAAAAAAAACAAGCATATGTCAATAACAAACGGAGGCAATAAAAAGAAGGAACTGTGCATCACATGCAAGGTCATTTTAAAATATTCTAGTATTATCAGAAAACAGTCTGGACAGATCTTCCCTCCCTCAGTATGCTTTTCCCACATTCCACTTTTTGTTATGTTAAAGTATCTGGGATCCATGTACAATTCCATTCTGTGCAATGTTCATCAGTAGAATAAGGAAGGGATACACATTATCTAGTTACCAAATTATCCCCTCCACCTTTCCAACCAAACTTTGCACTGTTTCAATAGGGTGAAAATGTAAATCAGAGCCAGGATTGTATCCCAGATCACTCTTAACATAGAAAGACATACAGGAACCAAGAGTTTCTGTCATATCTAAAATGAATAACATTTTTGTTGTTATTTTTTTAATTCACTTTGGTTACCTTAGCATCCTACCTGAAACTTCAATTTGGTTATTTAGTTTTAATCTTTCACTTATTTTACACATCCTTCATCTATTGGCTCATCTGGAGTGAAATAAAATATAGTGATTGCTTTATTTCTGCGAGAAGCTACAGAATCAAGCAATAAATAAAGCTACTGTTTTTTATGGTTGGCATTTTAAGGTTTAAGCATGTGAGTTCAATAACAACATCACAAGCACAATTTCTTAAAAGCCTTACAAGTAGGAAAGTAACAACTTTGATTAATTATATAGACCAAAAAAAGATTAGAAGGAAATTGAGATTAACCTGGAAACAATATAATGCCAAATAATGGCTGTGTTGAACTGTGTGATGTATAAGGTAGGCCTCCTACCTAACAACAGTAACAGTAAGAAGAGAGACACACAGAGTTACATAAAACACTGTGTATGTGTCACCTGCAGTAGTTTAGAACATAGTTAGGACTTGTTAACAAAGTTACAAAATGAACAGTTATACAGTTATTTTGCAACATATATAGATAATTTTTCCTCAAATTATTTTCATCACTTCCTGTGCAGAATGACGTTCACTAAGATAAGTTGTGATTAGCTTCGAAAGCCAAATGAATACTTCATAACTGTTCAGATTATGATTCCCCTCCTTCATCCTTTAACAACACGGGGCTAATCAATGTATTAAGATGAAACCACAATACCTTATATACACACTTGGGAGTAGTGAAAGCTTCCTTTAATAGTTGTATTTGCAAGGTGTGCAAGAAAAGTAACGAGACCGATTTTTTATCTATCAAAGTTTCTATTTTTTTCAAACAACAATATTGTCCCTTAAAAGTAGTTCCTTTTCAGTCATCGTTTCCACTTGGTAGCAGCACTGAAGGGCTTCAACTGATGTGGCCTTTACATGTCAGTCATGTTCTTTTGAATACTCTCCAGAGTCCCAAAATGACATCCTTTTGAGACATTTTTTGATTTCAGGGAGGAAAAAGTCACAAGAACTCAGATCTGGTGACTAGGGCGGCTGTGCAGCAACAGGAATGCCTTTTGAGGTCAGAAATTCCGTGGTGGAAGTGTCATTGTCATGATGCAGCCTCCACTTGTCTGCAACATCTGGTCTCACTCCATTCACCCTTTTCTGAGCCTTCCAAGGGCATGTTTCTAACAACCATCATCCTTATTGTTAAGCAGCAGAAGCATGCACATGTCTGACATTTTCGTTGGTTTTTGAAGTTGAAGGTCTCTCTGAATGAGGTTCATCTTCAAGGTGTTCTCGGCCTTTCAAAGGAGACATGTGCCAGTGAAAACCTTGTGCTCTTGATAAGGAATGTGCACCTTATGTTAGTTTTAACTTTTCAACAAGTATAATACAAAACTTGATTGCACAACGTTGTTCTAAATTCCAATGTTCCATTTTTTAACACACAACAAAAACACAATTTCACTGATGGCACTTTCAAAAATCTTGTAATGGCTGTATGGAGCTGAAACATGGACTGAGCATCTGGAAGGGATGAACACAGTGTCGCCAGATCGCTCGCAGCGCTGTCTGTATCATTACTTTTCTCACATACTTCATATTTATTAGCTATAAGAGTTGAAATATTTTTTATATTGCTAAAATGTTCATTCCTCTAGTATTGTGTAAAATTACTACAAGCCACCACTCTCCTGTTTAGTCTTATTTGACGTTTTCTGGTGGCAAAAGTGTCACAAAAAATGTGATAGTCTGCTCCTGTAGTATTCTTGAAATCTGGTCCAATGGCCTCGTTTTAAAACTTTTCAATCAAAAATGTTGCTGATGAATAATCAGGCACAATTTGGGAGAAAGCAGCTTTTTTAAGATATTGTTATAGTATCAGGAAAAAGTCTTCTTTTTAATTTTGAGATGCACCACCAGGGAAACAGAAACATTGCAAAAGCACCTTTGCAACCACTGAATGAAACTTTGATACCTGGGCGGAAGGGGAAGAACTGTGTTTTGATTATGTGACACACTTCTTTCTGGGTTATCTCGACTTTAAAATACAGGTCTTCACTTCAGTTCCTTTGCTCAATAAGCAGTTAATATGAGGGAGAAGCAACAGGCACAGGAACCATTCACTACTGCAAAATGTTTCATTTATAACGTGATCAAGGCTGGAAAAAAATTTAAGTGATTTTTTTGTGAGCAATTATTCCATATATAATTTTAGTGCATTTTGCTGAGTCATGTCACCATAGTGCCATCTACAAAATGGCCGAATCTATCTCAACTGTTGTTTTTTGCTGATAGCGTCTATAAACAAAGAGCAATAAATATATTTACTTCATTTTTCTTTGCAGTTCAGAAGAAGTAACATCCGCAAAAACAAACACCACATACAAATGGGGCAGTCGATCCTACAGAATCAAAACATATACTAAATATTTTGAACCCAAAATGTTTTACAGAGAAAACTTAAAAAGAGGCAAATTTTCAAAGCTATAAAAGGTAGAAAAAAATTACATTATTGCCCCTCAATACATGTAGGGAGGAAGTAAAGTGAGTATCAATTAAAAAAAAAAAAAAATGAGAAGGATATGAAAGTGCCCTGAAAGAATTAATAAATAGGAAATAAAAAGAAACAGATTGAAAATATACAAGATGTTTATTACTAATAGTTTTTACACCTGTTCACTTCTTATTAATTCACATTTTGTGACAGTGGAGAAAATACAACATGTATATGTTTTTATGCGACATGGAAGGTGTGTGTACTTTAAATACCTATTGTCAATTATGGCGGTGGTGGTGGTTGTGGTGGCGGTAGTAGTGGAGGTGTTGCTACCGAGATCACGAGGTTTATGAATGGTATTCCGTAATGATTACTTATAAAAAGTTACCAAATTTTATATGAAGAGAGTATAAAAACAGATCCTGCCAACTGCAAAATAAAAGGTTCTCCGTGTAGTATTGAAGTATATTGAAATGAGAATATAAGGATACTTAGCATAGAGTGCACCATTACCCTTTACTCTGGCTGTGTGCAGCTTAATCTGCAATTATTTATGGCCCTACATAATAATAAAATAAAGAATCTGCTGTTTATGCCAAACATTATTATGTCACACATACATCAGTTGAATTAATGCTGCACTGTATGCAGTATTTTAGGGAGACTATTTACTCCTCCAAGATATTCAATGTTTATGACAGAAAATAATATTAAATGTTTTGTACCTGGTGTGATGCCACATCTGGATGCTGTTGAGGATGATAGTGTCTCGGAGGTATATGGTACTGATAAGGAGGATAATATGTATGAGGATGTGGAGGATACTGCGTGTATGGCTGATAAGCAGGTTGCTGCTGAGGGTATGGGGGATAACCAGTGTGAGTGTGTGGTGGGCGAGGTGGTACTGGCACTGTCTGTGGTGCATTTGGATTACCAGCTGGTCCTGCTGCTGCTGGTGGTGGTGGTGGATAACCTTGATATGGTGGTCCAGGTGGTCCTCCAGGTTGTTGATGAGGGGGAGGCAGCCCTGGCTGACCTGCTGGATGACTGGCAGGCATGTGGGGTGTATGCTGCTGAGCTGCAATTGCCGGTGGTAAACCTACTGTTGGTGGTGTCGATACTTTACGAGGTGGGGGTGGTACAGAGGGAAGTGCTGGGGATTGAGTAATTTCAGAGGGCAACTTTGTTGGTGCCATAGGACCAGGTTCAGTTTGTTGCGGTGCTGGCTGCTGTTGCTGCTGCAACTGTTGCTGCTGTTGAAGAATGTGTTGCTGTTGAGGATGCTGCATCTGCTGTTGCAACTGAGATTGTAATTGCAGTGGCGGATGTTGTTGTTGTTGTGCCTGAGGTTGCTGCTGCTGCTGCTGGGGTTGTGGTGGCAGCTGCGGCTGTTGCAGCTGTTGTTGTGGCAATGTTTGCTGCTGCTGTGGCAATGGTGGTGGTTGTTGTTGTTGCTGCTGCTGCTGCTGCTGTGGCGGCGGTGGTGGTGGTGGTTGTTGTGGCGGCTGTGTTGTTTGCTGCTGTTGTTCAGGTTCATTGCTTGGCTGCACATCCATTGGCTACAACATGACAGCAATAAAACTTTAGACTCTCTTCAAAATCGCTAATATATTGATTTGTGCACAAAATTTCTTCAGACTAGAGACCAGAAAAAATGAAGTAAAAGCAAAATTATGTGACATGCTTTACACAGCATATGAGACTAAGAGACAGAATCAAGAAAAGTACTAAACTCGGCACTGGAAAGAAAGTCTTAAACCATCTGGGGCTGGGAGTAAGATGACTGACAGAGTCACAACAGAAACATGTAGCACAGCACTTTGAAAATAAATCATAAAAAGTAAGATGCATCCAGCCAAATACTAAGAATTCAATAATGATGCAGCACATAATACTAACAAAACTATAAAGGTGGTGTTCTTAAATCAGTTACATAAGTGAATAATCTATGTTGCATCCATATGAATGATACTGAAGTACCAGAGATTTGACTTCTATTTCTACATTTTAAAATAAAAGTTCGTCTCTTTGGAAAAATAAAATTGGACTACTTGAGGTAATTTCTTTCTTAAAAGGATAAATGACTTACAAATGATAAAAACACAAGATTAGCACACTTCTGGATTCCACTACGTGTGTTAACTTATGTTCAGACAATGTCCTGATCCTGTCACTAATTTAAGGTTGTGATAATAATGTGGTTAAAGAAAGGTTTCAGAGCATTGTCAACTGCAAATATTTAAAATACTGTGAGCAGTTTCCAAAAATGTAACTCTCTTTAAGTTTCAGAGTAATGCTGATGCACATTCACTTATTAACTATAATAATAACTACATGCAAAATTGTTTCTTACAAATGAAAAAACAAGTTTGAGACAGTAATGGTGCATTTTCATATACACATGCCCTCTTTGATCTTTATTCTTTTGTCACTATTAAAGTCAAATATTCAGGATCTGTAACTGAAATAAAAAAGCTCTCAATGTCATTAACAAGTTTACTTAGAAGCAAGAAATGTGACACCACATTCACAAACATTGTATCTCACTCCCCCGCCGCTCCAACACATTCTTCATTTACACAGAATTTCAGCAAAACTTTTGTGCAAAATTCTAGCCGAGTTTTTGTTCTGGCATAACCACAAGTGCTGGAATGAAGATGAAGAACGCAAGACCATAGAAAGCGGTGAGAAGCTGTCAGCCAATAGCGCGCTGACCAGGAGCGGCATCTAGTGGAAGTGAATACAAGCACTGTTCCTGCCAGCCTTGGCCAGATATTAGTGGATAGTATTCACAGAGTATTAGCACAGCCTAGCAGAGCACTACGAGAACAGTTATCAGTGATCCACATCCATTGCTTGTTGGGGCGTTGTCTATAGGGGAGAACACTTCTGTTTGCATGTCGCTCATCGCTTGTGAGACCCTTGTTATTTCAAATTTAAGTATTGTCTGTCTGCTTTATTGAAATAAAACTACTAATGTTATTTGCTTGAATTGTATAGCATTCCGAGACTGCAGCATCCCTTAGGCACCCTATATGCGACAAGTGGGCAGGACCCCACAATTGACGATGAGGACTCAACAGTTTAGCAACAAGGGAAATCGAAAACCTCACTGACATTACCCCAGATTCATTTCAAGCAATTTTTGAAGATATAAATCAGAATGGCTAGATCAGGATACAAGGCCCACAGGTTATGATACACTACCACACTTCTAAACAGACATGATGTAGTACAGCCAATCTACTGTTGAGCAGTAATAACAGCCATTCTTTGTTAATATTCAAACAATGCACAACTATCAGAAATGGTAGGATGACATCCTACTCACCACATCGTTCATCAGATTTAGAAACTACACACATGCCATTAAGAAAGTAGAAACTACACACATGCCATTCTGGCAGATTCTCACTATTTCCTTCTCTCATTATAAATATCATTATATTTTGTCACACTCAGTTATTATGAATATCCCCATCAACTATTAGTTATTTGTGATCATGGAGGCTAACCTTTGTGCTTTGTTGGCTGAGGGGCATCTGATGCTGTACAACAGCCTAAGCAAATTGGTGGGGCAAGTCATCCCCCACCCCTTCCCACCAAGTTCTTTATAATGTGCAATTTCCCAATGTTGGAGATAATGGTTCTTACTAAAGCATGCACACAGCTTACAATAACTGGGGTACAGCAAGAGGGGTACAATAAAGGAGTGCTTACATCTGTGTGCCTTGCGGCTAGGTACTGGTAGCTGTATGGCTAGCTTGCTCCACACAGATGATGAGGCACCCAGTGTAAACACAGGTGTGAATGGTACCACTTGCATGCACATGTTGAGAAAGAGGCATGAACATAAACCCGTGCCTTTACTTGCACGTGGGGCAAACACAGTCACACGGTGACTAGCTGTAAGGTGCACAGGTGTAAACGCACTCTAAGAGAGCCCACAGCCTGGCCACAGTATCCAGACGCAGTGGCCGTGCCTGTGCATGGTTCTGTGAATGTGTGCATGCTTTCTATTTCCAAAGAATAATTTAGTGGCCTTTTCATTGTGCTTGTCCAGAACTCAACACCTTCTCTATCTGGTGAGTAGCAAACTATCCTTTTCACAATAGTGTTATTTTCAATACTACTTTATGCCTGAATTTTTTAAAAATTTGAATTCACATCTTTGTGAGTAAAACAGTTTAAATGACAGAAAATGAAGAGTGATAGAGAAAACAATTTCATGAAATCTGTGCAGGTAGATCAATGAAATATATGGTGTGAAACGCATAACACTGTGGTATGCACTAAAACATGAAGTATAAAACTGCAGCTCTGGGCAATTTCATCTTTAACAAGCATTGTCTAGATTAAAAATTATTATTGTGTGTATTTTATATGCTACACTGTGAAAATGGAAGCTACAGAAATTATAAACTGATGCAATTCAGAACAAAAGAAGCAAAACAAGACAACTAGCAAACAGAATATGCAACAATTTGCACTGCAACTCAAAATACAAAATCATTTCACATAATTAAAAGCAATTATTTACCTCAGGTTTAGGCTGAGAATCTTCTGTTGAGTTTTCAGCAGTTGGAGGTGCCTCTTCCGTCTTCATGCGTTCCTTGCGAAGCTGTTCATACTGACGTTCCACCATACGTTGGAAGGTTTCATCATCCACAGCACGCACACAATGCTACAAAAACATGTCACCTTTTAATAGTGAGATCAGTAAAGTTCATCTGCAATAATTTATTTATTTTTACATGTTGCCAAGAAAGTCTCTCTCTCTCTCTCTCTCTCTCTCTCTCTCTCTCTCACACACACACACACACACACACACACACACACACACACACACACACACACACACCTGCACCCCTACATCGTACTGGCTGGGCGCACAATGCCGGGATTGAATTTCGGCAGATGTACTGGGGTGGGGTGGAGTAGAGATTGTTTCATTCAGGAGGCAGAGAGGGAGAAGGAGAGGGAGATGGGAGGTAGGAAGAGGGTTTGGGGATAGGTAGCTCACAGTGTGGAGGGAGGCAGCAGGTTTGTGATACACTGGTATCGGAGCCTGTAACAATGTAGCACACAATGCAGGTGACATGAAGGTGTGAATTAGAAGGGTATGACATGACAGAAGAAAGGGAAATGTTGAATGGAGTGTGTGGGGACAGTGGGGTAGTGGAGGTTTTGGCCACGAAGGTTGCAGGAGCGAATGATGTGTTGTGAGGGTGATTCCCATTAGCATAGTTCAGAAAAAGTAATGGTGGAGGGGAGGATCCAGATGGCACTGGTTGCAAAGCATCCATTATCTCTAGTATGTTGTGTCCAGCTGCATGTTATGCTGCAGGGTGATCATGTTAGTTGTTGGCCATAGTTTGGCAGTGGCCATTCATTCTAGTGGACAATTGGTTTGTTGTCATACAGACATAAAACACTGTGCAGTGATTGCAGAAGAGTTGGTATATGACATGCTTGCTTTCACATGTGGCCCACTCTGATGGGATAGGGTAAGTCTGTGGCAGGACTGGAGTAGGAAGTGATGATGGTGAGGGTTGGAATGAACGGGTCTTGCACGGGGTCTTCCATAAGAATATGACCCTTGTGGGAAGGGGGAGTGGGGATAGGGATTGGCTAGGAAGCTATGTCAGTTGGGTGGGTGATAGAATGCCACTCTAGACATGGTGGGAGGATGTCCCGCATTTCCATGTACTAAGATAGATAAGGCACTGGTGAAGAATATTGTTCACATAATTCCAACATTTTTTGTCCTCTGGTGGCCAGTCCATACGGGAGTGACTTTTTGGTGTGGAAGGGGTGACAGCTGTCAAAATGCAGCTAGGGTTTAATATGGGCAAAGGTATGGATGGAGTCATTAGAGAGGTGGAGGCCAACATCCAGAAAGGAGGCACGTTGGGTTGAGGAAGACCATGCGAAGCAGGTGGAAGAGAAGGTGTCGAGGTCATGGAGGAATGAGGATAGGGTGTCTTGGCCCTGAGTCCAGAGCATGTGGGAGGCTACACTTTATTCAATTGACTGGAGGTGTTGGTTAACAAGAGCTGAAATTCTTTTGGTAGGAGCACATTAACCAGCTACCATGGGGCATCCAGGATTACTGGATTTGTTGATTTTGGGTAGCATGTAGAAGGTGTGTGTGTGTGTGTGTGTGTGTGTGTGTGTGTGTGTGTGTGTGTGTGTGAATGGAATGTTGTTAGAGTGAAGAGGGAGATGGACTCAGGGGAGAGGTTCTGGGATGGACCAAAGCATTGGAGGTTAAGTTGTAGTTCTGTGATGGTATCATTATGGAGGATTTTGCAGGGGGAAGCCTTCTGTCAGGTACCCACTGCAATTCATAATGGCAGTGGTGGAGCCTTTGTATCCAGAGAGGATGGTTAGATCACGATCTATGTTGGGATTATGAATAGCTGTCCTTTCTTCTGTTGAGAGGTTAGTGTTCTCAGGAGGGGACTTGAGGAAGGATGGTGAGACCAAATTGGTGTTAAAGGTGACCAAGGAATGATTCAGTGGGGTGGGGGGTTCGTAGTTGGATGGTGATATAAACTGGGAAAGCCAAGGTTAAATGTTAGGATTAGCTTGGCTTTGGTTGGTGGGATTGGCAGCAAAGAAGTGTTCTACTGTAGGGGATGGTAGAAGGAGCATAGGTCTTTAGCAAGTGCAACATGGTTAAACTTGGGTGTAGAGCTGAATGTAAAGCCTTTGGACAAGACAAACTTCTATATGACTGAGGTTTTTTGGTGGAAAGTAACAGCAGTGTTTTGGGTTTGTTCGGGTTATGAGTTTTGTGGAGTGTTGGTAAGAAAGTTTTAGAGGACTTGGAAAATTGTGAAGATCAGCTAGGTAGGGTCTGAGCACTGAAATGGTTGACAAGGGGGTTCACTGTGGGCAGGATACATGTTGATGGATAGTGATGCTTCAAGGTGGGAGAAAGGACAGCCATACATCATCTCAAAACAAACTCTGACCTATCATTCTTCCTGCAGATAAAGTCTCTGCCACTGTTGCAATGAATCGCACTGACTACCTGACAGATGGCTTCTGCCAACTGTTAACTCCTTATCCCAACCACAAACCACACTCCATCTTCTAAATGCTACCCAAAATCCGTAAACCCAACAATCCTGGACACCACATTGAAGCTGGTTATTGTGCTCCCACATAAAGGATTTCTGTTCTTGTTCACCAATACCTCCAACCAATTGCCCGAAGCCTAGTCTTCACATCAAATAAACTAAACATTTCCTTCACCGACTCCCCACCATACTCACACTTTTACCACCTGGACCCCTACTCTTCACTGTTGATGCCACATCCCTATACACCAACACCCCTTACGCTCTTGGTCTTGCTGCAATCTAACGCTACCTCTCCCACACCTTTCAGATTCAAACATACTACCTCATTAGTTGTACATCTTTCAAATTATTTCCTTGAACACAACCACTTCTCCTTTGAGGGGAAGGTATATAAACAAATCGATGAAGCACAGCCCTGGGGACATCAGCATTGCACCCTCCTATGCCGAAGTTTTATGGGCCATCTATAGAAAACCATTCCAGCTTCTCAAAATGGGAGAGCCCTTGGGTTCAAGTTCACTGATGATATCTTCATGATCTGGACTTAAAGCCAGGACACCTTATGCTCATTTCTCCATAACAACACCTTGTTCCCCATCCACTTCACCTGGTCTCTCTCAACCAACATGCAACCTTTCTGAATGATGACTTCCACATCTAACGGCTGCATTCACCTCTCTCTCCATATTAAAATCCTACCTGCATTTTGACAGCTGTCATCCCACTAACACCAAATATCACTCCCAGATAGCCTGGCCACTTGAGGACATTGTATTCACATCAATGAGAATTTGCATGCTCGGTATGCTGAAGCTAATGAAGGACTTCACATGCAGGCACCCCCCCCCCCCCCCCCCCCCCCAACACAGTTCGCAAACAGTTTATCCATGCCATATCCTCACACATACCTAATACTCCCACCACCTCTAAGAAAAAATTACAAAGGAGGGTCCCCATCATCACACCATATCACCTTGCACTAGAGAAATTTAAGCATGTCCTTTGTCAGGGCTTTGATTATCTATCAAGCCTGGAAATGAGTCATCCTACGCAAGATCTCTGACACCCCTCCAAAAGTGGTATTCCATCATCCTCCTAACCTATGCAACATACTGGTCCACCCCTCTGACGCTCCCACTTCCAACCCCTTGTCACAGGGATCAAATCCCTATGGAGTACCTAGTTACAAGACTTGCCCTATCCATCACTCCAAACTTCCTACTCCAGTCCTGTCATACACTTATCCTATCCCATCGGAGGCAGGGCCATATATGAAAGTAACCATTTTATATACCAACTACGCTGCAACCACTGTACGGCTCTCCATGTCCACATGACAACCAACGAGCTATCCATCGGAATGAATGCCCACTGCCAAACTGTGGCCAAGAACAACACTGACCACCCTGTGGCACATCATCTTCATCTTCATCATGCTTCACGCTTCAAATTGCTGGTTGATAATTACTAGGTTCTTCACGTTCTGTTGCCAGTACCCACTCGTTACACATTCAGCACGTACAACTGTCACCCCTGCATCCTGCATTTTTGTCCAGCAAATCTGCTGCCTCCCTTTGAGCCACTAACTACCCATCCCCAACACAACTTCCTGCCTCCCACCTCTCTCTCCGTCTACCAGCTCCACCCGACACAACCCACACCCCATATACTGAAATGCAATCCCATCTTTGTGTTGCCTACCAGTCAACCAGTACAACGAAGGAGCACAGTCTCTCTCTCTCTCTCTCTCTCTCTCTCTCTCTCTCTCTCTCTCTCATCTCCCCCCCCCCCCCTACTGCTCTTGGCCTTGCCACAATCTAACACTGCCTTTCCCACACTCTTCAGATTCAAACATACTACCTCATTTTGTGTGTGTGTGTGTGGGGGGGGGGGGGGGGGGAGGAGGAGGGGGGGGGGTGCACTTGTATGTACTGTGGCTCATCCAGGGTGTATACGTGGACAAGGAAAACAAATTCCCCAATTTTTCCCAGATTTCCCGGATGAAAATACACTTTTTCCGTGTTAAGTGACAGTATACTCTTCCTCGGCACTGTAAAACTCATCAGGCCTATGGTTTTATATGCAGGAGTGGAATTTTCCAGCACTTTAGGAAACAAGACTCAAGAGTGGGGAAAACACGTTGTGAAAGACCTTTGATGTGCAGCAACATGTACGCTGCATATTTTCGTATTACGAAGGTATAAATTTGAATTACACCAAACACCGCATGTTACTTTCCGAAACATTGAAATTGAGATTGCGATGCGCTTTTGTAAGACAGTCATAGCTCCTGTCATGTGATCTCGCCGGCTGACGGCAGCATAGGACACATGATGTTGTGAGCCTATAGCAAGATCACTCTTAAGTAACGCGAACACACAAATAAGAAAAGTTAATGGTGTAAATTAATATACATTCACATATAATACTGGTCTCGAAGAATAATAAGCTGGAAGAAAAGTTAAGCTTCCACATATAATGTTGATCTTTTTTGCGCGTGTTACACTTTAAGATACATCACACAAATGTGCCAGTAAAATGACGTAAATGTCTGATCTTTTGGCCTGGAAATTCTTCTAAATGGTCGTCCTCAAAGAGTTGATTTTTAAATGAGAGTCAAAAGCTTTGTGATTTAAGAAATTCATCGTACATTCTCGCACAGTTTATCTTGCGTAAAAAGGAAATCTGCTTTGAATGTAACACTTTTCAAACCACCATTCGCAATATTTTCCCGCGACCTGTTAGAATTAGGTTCGTTTCAGCAGTTGCAAGAGAACGCCAAATAACAGGCATCACCGCACTTGCGCAGCTATGATGATGCAGGAAGCCCATATGTTCATACATGTAAAACATTAAAAGATCTTACGTATGGCATTAAAGAAACAATACATAAGATGATACGTCAAGAGCGTCAAAATTTTGTGAACCATACTAAAACGGATAATTCGGCTTAAAATGCACATTCGTATGTACATTTTCTTGGAGTACCAGTACTGTATTATCTCATGTTTGGTTCTTTATTATGGCATAATGTCATATGTGCACTTGAAATGCAGCGAACAGTAGAAACTAGCCAATAGTGTGAAATTAAACACTTCGTTTCAAATAAACTGACTGCCTCAGCAGAAAAGATTTAATAAAAGCCAAATCTCTTTAGCAAACTGGCAAAAATAACTTCATTGTTCTGTCAGGAAGGTGGAAATAAAATCTGAAACTAATAACATATTTTAGCCTTCCGTAATTATGCGGACGAATTTTAATTCACTTGATAGCTCCCGGCCACAAAAATCCGTTTCGATTTAACGTGAGAGCAATAAACAAAGAGGAAACAACAAAATCACTGAACGTAAACACAGGTCATGTGGACGCTGCCCACCTCAACTCAAGACTGCTCTGTGCATCATCCCCAGATTTACTATATTTCCGAACCGAGGCAATATTAAGCAGTGGCACCCAGCCACACTTCTGGAACCAGAAGCGGGAGAAGGTACAACTCATACGCGACTCAACTGTGCATGCTCAAGAGCCCACCCGCAACAGCTCAAACGAATCTAATTTAAACAGTTGTCACGTCACGTTCATCGGAGGCAGTTTGTTGTTATACAGCATTGCATAGTCTTCCTAAAGCCTTTGACACACTTTGCTGTTGGCAGACGCTTGTATGAGCACTGTTTTGTTTTTGTATACGGTGCATTTCCTTTGCAACTTAAGTTTTATTTTCGTTTTCTTTTTTCTCTCGTTCATGTTTTGTTGCTGCAGTATTATTCTGCAGTAGCGGGATACAGTAATATCCTTTGTTAGAGTATTGGTTCTTACCAGTCAGAATCACAAAAATTTAACTGAAAGCTAAAACAATGAAAAATTCCCGGAATTCTAAACAATTCCCAGGGTTTTCCCGGTTTTCTCCCAGATGAAAAAATTCCCGGGTTTTTCCCGGATCTCCCAGGTCATATACACCCTGTCATCAAAGGATTTATTCCAAAAGTTCAAAAGTTTTCTTTATGTTTCGTGGGTGCTTGTTGATGACTCAACACCTCTGCTATTCTGCGAGTGCTCTACTTTACTCCCAAATTATTTTTACATTCTGCTAGAACTCTCCACACTATACTTAATTGTGTTAATCAAGGGGAAAAAATTACCTTCGTTGAGACAATATTACATTAATTGAGAAAACAGGCAACTCCTTGCAGTGGGTGCAAATAGAATTGTCAAGGAAGTTTACAATTGGTCTATACGCAATGAAGTTACACTGGACATAAAGAAAACAAATACCATGAATTTTGTGTTGAAGACAGAAAGCAACATTGTTAAATTAGATGTGATGGTACCTCTGCAGATTGTGTAGTAAATGCGGAATTTCTAGGTATGAATATTTATTCTTGGTTGATGTAGCGTCACACACAAAGATACTTGCAAACAGAATTTCAGCAGCATGTTATGCACTTACGGATTCTGTCGTCATTAAGTAACAGTCAGTATCTTTTAGTTGCATACTATCCATGAGTATACTCAGTTCTTATCCTTGAATAACTGCTCATTGTAATCTGCTCAAAGCATTGGGGATTAAAGCTACACCATGTGAATTCATTTAACAATCAGTAAAGCATATTAAAAATTACCTCGATAATTACTGGACGAACAGCTCTGTTCATGACCATGGAACAAAATGTCTGGACTGAACTTAAATTTACCAAAACACAATAAACATAAAACTCAAAACAGAATTTTCTCTTGAAGCACAAGATTTTGCAATTCATTCCCCAAGCAGATTTAAGAGATGTCTAAATCAACCTTATTTAAGATGTTGTCAATGAGTACTTATAAATCAATTCATTCTACGAGGGCATACTGAAAAATAATTCCCCTGAATTTTTCATCCTGTTCTCAAGATCGGTTGTGGTATTACATGTCATGCATATCGTTAGGTCAACTTTCCCACTTCACTGATACAAGTTAAATCCTCTGGGACTAGAGGGATCTGAATTGTAGTTCGTAAAATGGCGGTGTTTAATGTAACTATGTCAGTGTGTAAGAAACAGAGTACTGCAATCGAGCAAAGAAACAGTGTTGCTAACCTCATCATAGGTGACAGCCTCATCGTATGTGACAAAGCTGGAAAGTAGATTGTATACGGCAATCAATGAGATCCAGCAGAATTGGGCTCATGATCTTGTCACAGAACATCACTGGATAACACACACAAAGCTTTTAGGCATGAGTGGCATAACAAAAGTGCTTGTACAGGTCATAATCGCAGAAATGGAGTACAGAAAAGTGCATACAAGATAGGTGTCTTGAACGGTCAATGCCAACATGAAACAGAGGAGATTGGACATCTGTCAACAACTTCTTTTGCATTTTGAGCCTTCAGGTGATGGGTTCAACATTGTGACAGGTGATAAAAGCTGGTGTCACCATTTTGATTCCAAGAACAAGAAAGCTTCAATGGAGTTCCACCACAAAGGATCACTTACACCAAAAAAATTCAAGACCATGCTATTATCACGCAAAATCAAGCGCACAGTGTTCTGGGATTTCAAGGTGTGGTGCATACGGAAGTCATGCCTAAAGTCACCACCATAAATTCTAAGGTACTGCAAGACCATCAGAAAACTGAAAGCACAAATTCAAAGAGTTCGTTCACATATGGGACGCCCTCTCCTTCAGAATGACAATCCAAGACCATGCAAGAGCACTGCGATATCTGCACTAATCCAAAGTCCTGGGTTGACTGGCATCGATCATCCTCCGTACAGTCCCAACATGGCACAATGCGATTTTCATTTGTTTCCAAAACTTACAGAACACCTTCAAGGAGCTTCACTTTGTTAGTAACAAAGCAATGCAAGCAGAGGTGAGGTTGTGGCTCTGTCAACAAAGTCAAACATTCTACAGTGACATTAACAACAAACTGGTATCACATTGGATGTTTTTGTCCCCACGGTCATAATGTTGAGAAATAAATATGTAGGCATGAAGAATAAAGATGTTGAATGTTAGTAAAGTTTGTTTTACTTAAAAAGTTTAAACGGCTGCAAATAAAAAATTCAGATGCATTACTTTTCAGCACAGCGTCATGAACTGTGAAGATTACTTAGATAACACAGAGCAGAGGTTTAAATTGAAAAATAATGCAAGTAAACAACAACACCACATCTCTGACAATTTACATCACACTTTTGTACTACAATGTCTTCTTTTTTTCCTTTCTGGCAAAGTCACTCAATCTATACTGGATAAGTTACTCTAAATCTCCACAAACAATATTACAAATATCTTATACTCTTTCTGAGCTCAACATCTCATTCATGTTGGAGGGATATCAACTCAACTTTTCAGGCAAGCATATTGGAAGTTGCAGTAACAAAATAAAGGACATCATTGTAGCCGAGGTCCTGATGTCAACTGTTTGTGCAAGTAGCATCGCATTTTGAAATAATTTTTGCACAGAGCACAACATAATCATAACTAACACTTGGTTTAAGAATCATGAAGGAAGGTTGTATACATGGAAGAACCCTGGAGATACTAAAAGGTATCAGATAGATTATATAATGGTAAGACAGAGATTTAGGAACCAGGTTTTAAATTGTAAGACATTTCCAGGGGCAGATGTAGACTCTGACCACAATCTATTGGTTATGACCTGTAGATTAAAACTGAAGAAACTGCAAAAAGATGGGAATTTAAGGAGATGGGACCTGGATAAACTAAAAGAACCAGAGGTTGTGCAGAGATTCAGGGAGAGCATAAGGGAGCAATTGACAGGAATGGGGGGAATAAATACAGTAGAAGAAGAATGGGTAGCTTTGAGGGATGAAGTAGTGAAGGCAGCAGAGGATCAAGTAGGTAAAAAGACAAGGGCTAGTAGAAATCCTTGGGTAACAGAAGAAATATTGAATTTAATTGATGAAAGGAGAAAATATAAAAATACAGTAAGTGAAACAGGCAAAAAGGAATACAAACGTCTCAAAAATGAGATCGACAGGAAGTGCAAAATGGCTAAGCAGGGATGGCTAGAGGACAAATGTAAGGATGTAGAGGCCTATCTCACTAGGGGTAAGATAGATACCGCCTACAGGAAAATTAAAGAGACCTTTGGAGATAAGAGAACGACTTGTATGAATATCAAGAGCTCAGATGGAAACCCAGTTCTAAGCAAAGAAGGGAAAGCAGAAAGGTGGAAGGAGTATATAGAGGGTCTATACAAGGGCTATGTACTTGACGACAATATTATGGAAATGGAAGAGGATGCAGATGAAGATGAAATGGGAGATACGATACTGCGTGAAGAGTTTGACAGAGCACTGAAAGACCTGAGTCGAAACAAGGCCCCCGGAGTAGACAATATTCCATTGGAACTACTGACGGCCGTGGGAGAGCCAGTCCTGACAAAAGTCTACCATCTGGTGAGCAAGATGTATGAAACAGGCGAAATACCCTCAGACTTCAAGAAGAATATAATAATTCCAATCCCAAAGAAAGCAGGTGTTGACAGATGTGAAAATTACTGAACTATCAGCTTAATAAGTCACAGCTGCAAAATAATAACACGAATTCTTTACAGACGAATGGAAAAACTAGTAGAAGCCAACATCGGGGAAGATCAGTTTGGATTCCGTAGAAACACTGGAACACGTGAGGCAATACTGACCTTACGACTTATCTTAGAAGAAAGATTAAGGAAAGGCAAACCTACGTTTCTAGCATTTGTAGACTTAGAGAAAGCTTTTGACAATGTTGACTGGAATACTCTCTTTCAAATTCTAAAGGTGGCAGGGGTAAAATACAGGGAGCGAAAGGCTATTTACAATTTGTACAGAAACCAGATGGCAGTTATAAGAGTCGAGGGACATGAAAGGGAAGCAGTGGTTGGGAAGGGAGTAAGACAGGGTTGTAGCCTCTCCCCGATGTTGTTCAATCTGTATATTGAGCAAGCATTAAAGGAAACAAAAGAAAAATTTGGAGTAGGTATTAAAATTCATGGAGAAGAAGTAAAAACTTTGAGGTTCGCCGATGACATTGTAATTCTGTCAGAGACAGCAAAGGACTTGGAAGAGCAGTTGCATGGAACGGACAGTGTCTTGAAAGGAGGATTTAAGATGAACATCAACAAAAGCAAAACAAGGATAATGGAATGTAGTCTAATTAAGTCGGGTGATGCTGAGGGAATTAGATTAGGAAATGAGGCACTTAAAGTAGTAAAGGAGTTTTGCTATTTGGGGAGCAAAATAACTGATGATGGTCGAAGTAGAGAGGATATAAAATGTATGCTGGCAATGGCAAGGAAAGCGTTTCTGAAGAAGAGAAATTTGTTAACATCCAGTATTGATTTAAGTGTCAGGAAGTCATTTCTGAAAGTATTTGTATGGAGTGTAGCCATGTATGGAAGTGAAACATGGACGATAAATAGTTTGGACAAGAAGAGAATAGAAGCTTTCGAAATGTGGTGCTACAGAAGAATGCTGAAGATTAGATGGGTAGATCACATAACTAATAAGGAAGTATTGAATAGGATTGGGGAGAAGAGAAGTTTGTGGCACAACTTGACCAGAAGAAGGGATCGGTTGGTAGGACATGTTCTTAGGCATCAAGGGATCACCAATTTAGTATTGGAGGGCAGCGTGGAGGGTAAAAATCGTAGAGGGGGACCAAGAGAGGAATACACTAAGCAGATTCAGAAGGATGTAGGTTGCAGTAGGTACTGGGAGATGAAAAAGCTTGCACAGGATAGAGTAGCATGGAGAGCTGCATCAAACCAGTCTCAGGACTGAAGACCACAACAACAACAACATATACAGAGGCTGTCCCAGAAGGAATGGTCAATATTCAGAGATACAACAGGACCACTCATTTGCAGCAAGAAACATCATATGTACATATGTCCTACTCCAAATAGTTTTCGATACCAAACATATTTAATCGACACTTGTTTTGGGGCTAGTGGTGCAGATGTGTGTGTTTTAGTCACCCAATCTTTTAAACATTTTATTCTTGCCTGAACTACCTTTCTGCTTTCAGCCTCTTTGCTTGGTGTGTCTTTCTGCCAGTGAACATGCAGTTGTTGATGATGTGTTGCAAATGAAATGGTGTGAGGGATGAGAGAGTATCAGAGAGAAGCAATGGTTAACAGTGTTTGTACACATACTGGCTAAAATACAGCAAATCTACATTAATGAAGGATATGCAGATATGGTGTATGTTTATAGCTTCTACGATGTTAGTGCTCCTGCTGCTGCCGAAGAATGCCATCAGTGCTTTCTTACACGCCGAATTCCTATCAGAGTTTTCAGCACATTATGTGAAACAAGATACTCTTTCAAGTTCCCATTTTCCTTCTGAACATGTAGTTCAAGAACATGTGCAATAGCAACACGTTGTTGAAATGGTGCAATGCAGTCCTCCTGATTTGCAGGACTAGTTACACAAGATTGAACAGATAGTTAACTGTGACCTTATAATAGGAAACATCCTGACATTAGTTTGAAGTAATTTATGGAAACCATGGAAAACAACCAAAATCAAGATGGTTATATAGAGATTGGAAACTGCACCATCACAGATACAAGGCCAGTCTGTTTAAAATAGTACAACATAATTTGGATTACCCATTGTGTAGAATACTGTTTTGTGAAGAAGTTATTTAATAATTGGCCTATAAGTTTCAAAACTTGTGTAAAGAAACAAGGCTCTCCACATCCAAAATTTTCTTCCTCAGCCTAGAAACAGTAGAATTTCAGTGCCACCCATGGATTATGGCTAGATCTTATATCTCTCATAACCTCAGGGGACCCTGATGCAGTTTGGAATTCCTGTGTGATGGTCTGGATAGATGTCTACCTATTACACATTACGATCCTCTTCAACTGTCGGCGGTCTCTGTCAGTCAACAGGCGAGGTCGGCCTGTACACTTTTGTACTGTACGTGTCCCTTCTAGTCTCCACGTCAATATCACATTGGAAACAGTGGAGCTATGGATGTTTAGGAGTGTGAAAATCTCGTGTACAGACATATGACGCAAGTGACACCCAATCACCTGACCACGTTCGAAGTCCATAAGTTCCGCGAAGCACCCCATTCTGCTCTCTCATGGGGTCTGGTGACTACAGAGGTCGCTGATATGGAGTACCTGGCAGCATGTGGCACCACAATGCACCTAATATGAAAAACATGTTTTTGGGGTGTCCGGATACTTTTGATCACATAGTGTGTGTGTGTTTCACTACACCACTACCTACTACAGCCGAAGATCTAGTAAACCCTATATTTTATCAAAAGCACTGAACCTCACAATTAGTGAAAATGAATTATCTCTACCAAAAAGTGGATACCAGAAACACAAGCTGTAGGAAAACAGAATAGTCATGAGACTGATGCCTGCCTAAAATACTTTTATCCTCCAGCACCACTCCTTTCAGATCTCTTCAGATTGGAACTTAGTCTCATACAATGTCCACTTCTTTTATCATTGCTACCTATGCCAACCATTCTTCCTTCCTCCTTCCTGCCTCTCAAAACAACAAAATGAATAAACGGAAAGAAAATTTAGAGCTAGAACTACATCAGCTGAAACTGTACTCTACCTTCTTAAGTTCCTCTTGAAAAGCCTCACTGCTTTCAATAAACTTCTTCTTCTTAGCTTCAAACTTCTCTTCAATTTGTTGAAGTTCTGCCTCTAATTTTTTCTAGAACAGATGTATCACATCAGATAACTATATGAAAATAAGAAGACAGATTCTATGGAGTATTCACACATACCTGGTGCATTGTTAAGGACTGAACCTGTCGTTTTAGGACTTGCATGCGAGCTGTAGTGACAACAGAGCGTACATCAGGTACAACAGCATCAGAAAAAATTTCATTTATTAAGCGATGATTCCTAAGGTAGCGTGCATATGCTACATGTTTGACTGAGTACCCATCATCTTGATCTAAAAGAAAAAGAGAACAGATGTTTCAGAATTTTCTTGTCTATACCTGATGAAACACTAATCATTTTATTTCTGATCAATGTAAAGCAACAAAAAATTTAAAGCAAATGAGTGAAAACTAAAACAGCATTATAAATAATACACCAAAATGAAGGTAGGAGGACTAATGGTTGTAACAATAAATAGATGAATATACATGGTCCAGTCACATTACTGTGACCACCGCCTTTGTCTGAAGTCAATGTGCAATAAACACACACAGATGTCAGATGGCAGCACTAGCAGTTTATAACGAGTCACCCTCCTCTAACATTTTTTTTTTTTTTTTTTTTGTATGTGCGGTTGGATATGGGTGTGTGTGCGCGAGTGTATACCTGTCCTTTTTTCCCCCTAAGGTAAGTCTTTCCGCTCCCGGGATTGGAATGACTCCTTACCGTCTCCCTTAAAACCCACATCCTTTCGTCTTTCCCTCTCCTTCCCTCTTTCCTGATGAAGCAACCATTGGTTGTGAAAGCTTGAATTTTGTGTGTGTGTTTGTGTTTGTTTGTTTGTTTGTGTGTCTATCGACCTGCCAGCGCTTTCGTTTGGTAAGTCACATCATCTTTGTTTTTATATATATATATATATATATATATATATATATATATATATATATATATATATATATAGAGAGAGAGAGAGAGAGAGAGAGAGAGAGAGAGAGAGAGAGAGAGAGATAACTGAAACCATGTATGTTATTGATTCTTGCAATTTTTTTTTTTTTTTTATCTCAGCTGTTTCACTGGAAGAATTCATATGATTTTGTATACGATGTATCATATTTCAGGCTAAAACGTATAAGAAAAGAAATTAATGTGTTACAATCAATATGTACTAACAGTTAAAATTGCTCTCGTTTTAAAAATAATTGAAATTACAAAATTTGTGGCATACTTAAAATTCACATTATTAATTGCACAATCTAATGCTAATTATTGAACAGTGCTGTCTTTATCATAATGCAGAAGTGGAGCAATTACCTAAAGTTCAAAATGGCATGATTATTGGTTTTTGGCCTAAGAGTGAAAGCATTTCCGAACTGGCTAAGTTTGGAAATAGTTTTTGTGCCGCCATGGTTAAAGCGTGCCGTGGATGGCAAAATGGCACTAACCAAAACAAGTGCTGAAGCACCTGTGGTGCACCACATGCCATAGATGATGGGTGAACAACAACAGTTGCACAGATGTGTATGGCCAAATAGACCTGCAACTGTTGAGCAACTGATCGCTCAGACAAACCAAGGGGCAACAGTGTCTTCTCAATGCCCATTCAGTGGTTGCCGCTGTATTTGGACTTCCACAGAATGCACCTGGTTTATGCACCCACGTTGACTTCCGTTCGCCGATGATGGAAGCCGGAATTTGCACATCAATATCACAACTAGACAGCGCTGTGTGGCAACAGGTGGTTTTTTTCCAATGAATCACATTTACTGCTCCATCGGACGAATAGTCATTGATGTGTACAACGTGAAACGTGTGAAAGCAAACACCCAGCAACAGGAGGGAGCATTATGGTCTGGGGAGTGTTTTTGTGGCATTCTCTTTGTGATCTCATCATTCTGATCAGCAAAAGAGATCAACAAAAGTATGCATCTATACTTGGAGACCATTACCAAACCTACATACAGTTTCTTTTTTCTCGGCATGGCAGTATCTACCAGCAGCACATGGCAACATGTCACACAGCTCGCAGTGTACATGCATGGTTCGAAAAACACCCAGGTTGAGTTTACTGTACTATTCTGGCCACTAAGCTCTCCAGATTAAAACCCTATCAAAAATCTGTGGGGCCACATCAATTGGGGTGTTCGCGCTATGGATACTCAATCGCCAAACATAGCACAACTGGCCACAGCACTGGAGTTGGCATGGCTCCAGATCCCTGTTATTACCTTCCAGAACTTCACGGACTCTCTTCTCGCAGCAGTCCATACTAAATGGTGGTTATGCAGGTTTCTGATTGGCGGTCACATCGATGTGACTGGACAGTGTATTTCTTACACAGTTTCTCTTGTATCTGAGCATTCAATAAATACCATAGCACCATTTAGACCCAACCTGGCATGTCAAGATTCATCCAATGCGTGCACTTACTAAATTTGTGAGTTTATGCAAACACAATTAGCTAATAGTTGCCACTTCTGCATTTTAGCTGTGATAAGATCGCTCCTTTGACCTCGCAAGGTGGTGCAAAACATACTGTATGTTCTTGATGATTTATAACTTACTGCCATCAACAGGAAAAGTAGTAAAAAGGTACTGTGCCTAACTTTTATCAATTTAGCTCTTTTTAGCTGTACTGAAATACAAAATAATCATATTTCTGTAATCATGATTTTAAGATTAACAAAATATTACAATAATTTTTTCCCATGTTACTGAAACTTATCACAAGCAGAAATAGTATTCCAGTACATAGTTGACCAGGAACCATTGTTGTCTGCTGCAATTTCTATATTTTCATTGTCAGTCTTCTCGGCAATGCAGTACGTTATAGACATGTCTTCTAAATATCCAGATTTTGCTGAAGCAATTGATGATATACAGTCAGTCAAATGTATTATCAATCAGAAATGCTGCAAAGAAATATGGAATTCCACGAACTACCTTGGGAGACCTTATAACGGGAAGACAAATGGGAAAACACGGAAAAATGTTTGGGTAATAGCAAAACATTATCCTTACAAAAGTGGACAGAATGCAAAACTGTTCAGAAACAAATTTCCTGGAGAAGAGTGGGTGGACAGTTTCATTCATCAAAATGTTATGCTGTCAATGAGAATTTCCAGAAACATCTCAGCTAAGAGAGCAAAAGTATCAGTTTTAAACAGTCAGTAACAATTTATTTTATGTTGTATGAAGGAATTTTTATTTTCTCCGTTTGAAATTATTACTTAAAATATATATATTTTAAGTAATAATTTCGAGTGTATACCCGTCCTTTTTTCCCCCTAAGGTAAGTCTTTCCGCTCCCGGGATTGGAATGACTCCTCACCCTCTCCCTTAAAACCCACTTCCTTTCGTCTTTCCCTCTCCTTCCCTCTTTCCTGACGAAGCAACTGTTTGTTGTGAAAGCTAGAATTTTGTGTGTATGTTTGTGTGTCTATTGACCTGCCAGCGCTTTCGTTTGGTAAGTTACATCATCTTTGTTTTTAGATATATTTTTCCCACGTGGAATGTTTCCCTCTATATATATATATATATATATATATATATATATATATATATATATATATATATATAGACACACACACACACACACACACACACACACACACAGATTGACACAGAACTATTTTGCACAGCTTGAAGAGACTCTAGAGGGTTATCACAGCCTCCTAACATTCTAGATCATGATGAGACCAATCTAGCTGAAGAACCTGGTAGAAAAGTTTGTATTTTCAAGCCACGAACCAAGTATCCAGAGAGAAGAACGAACCCTTCTAAATCAGCAACCACTATCAAGCTTGCTGGTGTAGCCAATGTCAAAGTGATATGAAATGGAACAAGCATGTGAGAAATGTGGTATGAAAGGCAAATGATCGACTTTGGTTTACTGAGAGAATTTTAGGAAACTGGTTCACCTGTAAAAGGAGACTGCATATAGAACACTGGCATGACCTATTCTCGAGTACTGCTTCAGTTTTTGGGATCTGTAACAGATCAAATTGAAAAAAGACATCAAAGCAATTCAGAAGTGAGCTGCTAGATTCGTTACCAGTAGGTCTGAACAACACGTAAATGTCACGGAGACGGAGATGCTTCAGGAACTGAAATGCGAATTCCTGTAGGGAAGGTGATGCTCCTTTCAAGAAACACTATTTTGAAGCTGACTGCCAAATGATTCCACTGTCGCCAACATACATTGCGTGTAAGAACCACGAAAATAAGATACAAGAAATCAGGGCTCATATGGAGGCGACATATGGACAGTCATTTTTTCCCTTGCTCTATTTGCGAGTGGAATAGGGGAGTAAATGACTAACAGTGGTACAGAGTACCCTCCACGACACACCGCATGCTGGCTTGCGGAGTGTCATGTAGATGTAGAAGCAGAAGAGAAGTCATGGAAACTAACACAAAAATAAAATAGTCAGAATGTCAGGATCCTAGTGATGGGGATGAAGACAGGCGGTAATCCACTAAAGATTCATCATATGAATGGGTTGAAGAGGAAGTAACAATTTTTATGACCCTTTCAGATTCCTGTTCAAATATCCTGAGACAGCGGATGTGAGTCTTGTTGACTATGATCAAATAGGAAGACAACTTCAGCTTCTGTTTCTTTGGAGAGCAAAAGGAAGTTTTAAAATTTGTTGCAAATTTCCACGACTACCGTATTTACTCGAATCTAAGCCGCACCTGAAAAATGAGATTCGAAATCAAGGAAAAAAATTTTTCCCGAATCCAAGCCGCACCTGAAATTTGAGACTCGAAATTCAAGGGGAGAGAAAAGTTTTAGGCCGCATCTCCAAATCGAAACAAAGTTGGTCCATTGTAATATGAGACACAATTTAGGTCGAATGAATGACGATAGAGCTACAGTAGTTTGGTTCGAGTCGTAAGCTTAGAAGTTAAAGCTTTACCAGGTAGCCATTGCTATGTGTCAGGCGCTCCGTCCGTATTTATATGGGTACCCTTCCTTTTTCACGTGCTTCGTCTGGTTTGAACTGATTGCTTATTTTTCTTTGATCTGATAAGTGCCGTTCTCTTTGTTATAGGTGTTTACGTCACTCTAAGCTGAAGATGCATTACTGTACTGTGTCATGCATTGTTTGTCGCATTCTGATAATGAGTGTTTACGGCCTGTCACCGCTCGCGGCATGCCTTCCTTTTGCGCACGCTACCGCCGCTTTAAAAAAAAAAAAAGCGAAACAATGGCAAGAGACTGCTATTTGTTGTTACTTACACTGCTGCATTCTTTGATAATGATCAACAAGAACCAAATAATAGACTGCGTATGATAGAACATATTCTGAACGAGAGTTTAGCGAAAATTTTTCTCCGTTTCAAAATCTTTGCAGATGCCTCTTTAGTACATTACATTCTGCACAGGAATTAGAGTCATCTTAGATTTAAAAATCTAGTCAATTGCCGTGCTTCATTTCTGACTGTATCACTATTACGCATAAGAATAATACGAATATAAACATAACATGATATGTATGTTCTTCCGCGTTTGCTTTTGTCGCGCTCGAGTTTCGCAGTTTATTAGGCAGACAGAATTTAAATGAGATAGCAACAAACACGAAAGAATACATGGCAAAATGTTTATATTCGTATTATTCTTATGGTGAAGAGAATACTGCATGTGATTCACAATTCATAAAAGTTCCTATTAGCAACCATCTCTTCTCACAAGCAGAAAAAATTCAGAACGTAGGTATGTTTGTCAATATGGCCAACTCTTAACAGTCTCGCCAGTCGGATTTTCGTAGTACATTGAAACGCTGCAACATTCGGAGATGAACAATACGGAATTTGTATTTACTTCGATGGATAATGTATGAAAATGCAGTGGTCGAAACTCGAGGCGGAGGAAAAAAAAGCTTGTCTTCCACTTTTTTTTTTTTTAAATTTATTTACTGACGCAGAGGTTTTGGCGCCAGTATTTATCTTTGTGCCTGCAAAGCATGCTTGTGTAGTGCTACATATATTCGACGGCAGAAGTTAGTTGTGGCGGCACCTACCAACATTTTTCAGAACTTCCGCTTACTTTGCACTCGATTCTAAGCCGCAGGTGGTTTTTTGGATTACAAAAACCGGAAAAAAGTGTGGCGTAGATTCGAGTAAATACAGTATGATATTAACTAGGAGCTCACATGGAGGTAAACCATATTTACTATATTTTTAGGGCCATTATATTAATTATTTCAGTAAAAACTTTGATAATATTGTGTGTAAGTTGACAATATTTTACGTCTGAGAATTGAATAAATTGAAATTCATGAGCATGAATGTTTATAATGTATGCTCTTAAAACGTCTTGCGGTCCACATATTCCGATCCTAAAATTCGTATTTAAAAAATTAGGAAATAAATAAATACAAATAAATAACAATATAATCCAATAGGGATGCCAATATCGATTGGAATGTGTGTGAATATTCATAAAGTGGTAGTCAACTTAACACTGAATCCTGGGCTGAATCAACTGGTGCTTAAAATGTTTCCTCAGTGACCGTGGAAGATAATAAAAAGAAAATGACAGGAAACAGTCCTTTTGTTGTGAGCTACAAGATACTATTTTCAGAGAAAATGGAGACCACTTTGTCTTTCAAGTAGCGTCAAAAATACGAACAAAGCGATTAACTCTAGAAGACCTGGTGGTACAGAATTTGAGAAAAATTTTGAAAATTAAGATTCCTTTAAACAAAAAACTATAATTTATCTTACATTTGCAATACTATGGATGGGCATCTAACAGTGATACACCTCTGTGATTTGTTTAATTGTAACTATTTGTCTGTGAGATTTACTCTTGTAATTTTAAACTTTCCACAAACAGCCATTGATGAAATTCCCTGTGATTCACAGCCAAAGAGTAACACACACATATGTGAAAAGATCATTTGTGACACCAACTGAAGTAATATCTGTAGCTAAGAACCACTTGATTAAATTACTGCTAGAACTCTTGACAATCATGAACTGCTAAATAATTTAGGCCAAGAAAAACATGTTGGCATTTCAGAAAATTAATCATACAGTTTTGCTTTAAAACCCACAGAGATGACAGCACACTTATGCTCTGGCAATACCACAATTTTGCCATGAATTTATTTTTCATGGACGTTAATTCCTCCTAAAAGTTAAAACTCAAAATCAAGGAAAAAAATTTTCCCGAATCTAAGCCACACCTGAAATTTGAAACTCGAAATTCAAGGGGAGACAAAAGTTTTAGACCGCACTTCCAAATCGAAACAAAGTTGGTCCATTGTAACATGAGACACAACTGAGGTTGAATGGATGAAGATACAGCTACAGTAGTTTGGTTCGAGTCTTAAGATTAACAGTTAACCCTTACCAAGTAGCCATTGCTAAGTGTCGGGTGCTCTGTCCATATTTATACAGGTACCCTTCCTTTTTCATGTGCTTCGTCTGGTTTGAATCAATTGCTTATTTTACTTTGATCTGATAAGAGCTGTTCTCTTTGTTATAGGTGTTTACGTCACTTCATGCTGAAAATGCATTACTGTACTGTGTCATGCATTGTTTGAAGCTTTCTGATAATGAGTGTTTACAACCTGTCGTCGCTCTGGGCATGGGTTGCTTTTGTGTGCGCTACTGCGGATTACAATTAAAAAAAAAAAGATAGGAATTGTCTCATAAGCAAAACAATGGCAAGAGACTGCTATTTGTTGTTACTTACACTGCTGCTTTCTTTGATAATGATCAACAAGAACCAATTAATAGACAGTGTATGATACAAGATGTTCTGAACGAGAGTTTAGCAAAAATTTTTCTCCATTTGAAAATCTTTGCAGACGCCTCTTTATTACATTTCTGAATTAGATTCATCTTAGATTTAAAAATCTAGTCAGTTGCCGTGCTTCATTTCTGACTGTGTCACTATTCAGCTTAAGAATAATACGAATATAAATGTGACATGATATGTATATTCTTCCGCTTTTGCTGTTGTCTCACTCTAGTTTCGTAGTTTATTGGGCACACAGGATTTAAATGCGATAGCAGCAAACACGAAAGAATACATGGCATAATGTTTACATTCTTCTACCTTTTCTTTTAATTTATATACAGACGCAGAGGTTTTGGCACCAGTATTTATCTTTGTGCCTGGAAAGCATGCCTGTGTAGCGCTACATATATTCGATGGCAGAAGTTAGTTGTGGCGGCACCTACCAACATTTTTCAGAACTTCCGCTTACTTTGCACTCGATTCTAAGCCACAGGCGATTTTTTGGATTACAAAAACCGGAAAAAAGTGCGGCTTTGATTCAAGTAAATATGGTACTAGTTGGCAAGCAAGGAAATACACATGATAAATACACAATGTGTGGGTTCTAGTATTAAATGTAGATAAGTATTCTCGGGAGAAGAGAGAGCAGTGGAACGTGCAAACTGCACTCTAACACTCTTACTCCAAAAAGTTTGGCAATAATTTATACCAAATCACACTAAAGAAAAATGTGTATTTCATTAGCGTGGAATGCTTTCAGCTTCTTTAGTATGCCGAAATGTGATACAAATCTGTGAGAGTTTTAATACACCACCACCACCACCACCACCACCACCACCACCAACACTGAGTTCATTACTAAATTATTTGTCTAGGAACAGCAGTGCCTACTGCGACACATGCTTGAGGGCTTTCAAAAACTAAGGTGACTTCAAATTGCACAGGCAATGTACATTTGATTATTGATCTTTTTTTTGTTATGTTGGTACACACGTCCCGAACATATGTTCACAGTTTCAAGTGTACAACATACTTCGTTTGTTTTCGACAGTTAGAAAGGTCAGATGTGTTTTAGTGTACTCTGCTATTTTTGATTATTATTAAAAAAACTGGAGCAAAGAATTTGCATCAAATTTTGTGCGAAGAATGGAATCAAGTACTCTAAAACACCTGAAATGTTGACAATGGCATATGGTGAGTTTGCTCTAAGTAAAAAAAAAAAAAAGTTTACAAGGGGTCAAGCTCTTCCAAGATGGCCGAGAAGATGCAAATGACAAACCTTGCTCTGAACATACCAGCACATCAACAACAGATAATAATGTCGAAGCTGTGAAAAAAATTGTTTTGGAAAATAGTCTAATTAGTGTAGGAGAAGTTGCTGAGGATGTTGGCATATCGGTCAGCTCATGTCATGCAATTTTTTCAGATGGTTTGGGCACAAAATGTTTGTCAGCAAACTTTGTTCCAAAACTTCTCAACTTTAATCAAAAGAAACGTCCTATGATCACTGCTCAGGAGCTTTTCAATGACGTCAATAATGATCCTGATTTGCTCAAAATGGTCATAACTGGTGATGAAACATGAGTTTATGGTTATCATGTCAAAACCAAAGGCCAGTTGTCCCAATGGAAGCATCCAAGAGAGCCACAACTGAAAAAGCATGCCAAGTTCGATCAAATGTCAAAAGTTTTGCTCACTGTTTTCTCAATTGCCATGGCGTAGTGCATCATGAATTTTTGCCTCAAGGTTTTACGGTCAATAATGAGTATTACCCTGAAGTTCCGCACTGCTCAAGAGAAGCAATATGCAAAAAAAGTCAGGAATTGTGGAAAAACAATTCACGACTTTTGCGCCTGCTTAATCATCATTGCTTGAGAGAGATTTTTTGGCCAAAAACAACACGACAATCATGCCTCAGACACCATATTCACCAAATCTGGCCCCCTGTGACTTGTTTCTGTTCCCAAAACTGAAGAGACCTGTGAAAGGACAAAGATTTTCAGTGATTTATGAAATAAAAACTGCGTCGCTGGAAGTACTCAAGACTGTACCAAAAAGTGCTCATGAGAAGTGTTTCGAGGATTGAAAGAAGCATTGGCACAAGTGTACTGTATCTGAGGGGGATTACTTTCAAGGGGACAACATGAATATTGATGAATAAATAAATATTTTTTTTATAAAAATATAAAGTCAACTTACATTTTGAATACACCTCGTATGTTTCATATGGTGAAACATCAGGAAGAAGTTTCTTGCTTATAAATTAATTTAACCGAATAACCAAAAATTTTAACTTATCTGATAACTGGGTGTTAGGCAAAAGCCGTTAAATGTACTTAGAGCAATATTCAGGTGAACAACTCCCTGTGTAACATCGTATTTCTATATTTCTTCCATGTATCAGGTGCAAATGCTTACATTAGAATGAATGAAATAATAATAATAATAATAATAATAATAATTATACCCCACTCATGGTTACTACAAATATTGGAAATATACAAAGTAGATCCTAAATTGATACGGTTCCTAAACATAGTAATGAAAAATTGGAAAACCACACTTAATATCCAAACAAATTCAAATAATATCACGTCACAGCCAATACAGATTAAGCGTGGAATATACCAAGGAGACTCATTAAGTCCTTTCTGGTTCTGCCTTGCTCTGAACCCACTATCCAACATGCTAAATAATACAAATTATGGATACAATATTACTGGAACATACCAACACAAAATCACACATTTGCTATACATGGATGATATAAAACTACTGGCAGCAACAAATCAACAACTCAACCAATTACTAAAGATAACAGAAGGATTCAGCAATGATATAAATATGGCTTTTGGAACAGACAAATGTAAGAAAAATAGCATAGTCAAGGGAAAACACACTAAACAAGAAGATTACATATTGGATAACCACAGCGACTGCATAGAAGCGATGGAAAAAACGGATGCCTATAAATATCTAGGATACAGAGAAAAAATAGGAGTAGATAATACAAATATTAAAGAAGAACTAAAAGAAAAATATAGACAAAGGCTAACAAAAATACTGAAAACAGAATTGACAGCAAGAAACAAGACAAAAGCTATAAATACTTATGCCATACCAATATTGACCTACTCATTTGGAGTAGTGAAATGGAGTAACACAGACCTAGAAGCACTCAATACACTTACACGATCACAATGCCACAAATATAGAATACATCACATACATTCAGCAACAGAAAGATTCACATTAAGCAGAAAGGAAGGAGGAAGGGGATTTATTGACATAAAAAACCTACATTATGGACAGGTAGACAATTTAAGAAAATTCTTTCTAGAATGAGCAGAAACTAGCAAAATACACAAGGCAATCACTCATATAAATACACTGGCTACACCACTGCAATTTCATAACCACTTCTACAACCCTTTAGATCACATAACATCAACAGATACGAAGAAAGTAAATTGGAAAAAGAAAACACTTCATGGCAAGCACCCGTATCATCTAACACAGCCACACATCGATCAAGACGCATCCAACACATGGCTAAGAAAAGGCAATATATACAGTGAGACAGAAGGATTCATGATTGCAATACAGGATCAAACAATAAACACCAGATATTACAGCAAGCATATTATTAAAGATCCCAATACCACAACAGATAAATGCAGACTTTGTAAACAACAAATAGAAACAGTGGATCACATCACAAGCAGATGTACAATACTAGCAAATACAGAATACCCCAGAAGACATGACAATGTCGCAAAAATAATACATCAACAGCTTGCCTTACAACATAAACTTTTAAAACAACACGTTCCTACATACAAGTTGTTGTTGTTGTTGTGGTCTTCAGTCCTGAGACTGGTTTGATGCAGCTCTCCATGCTACTCTATCCTGTGCAAGCTTTTTCATCTCCCAGTACCTACTGCAACCTACATCCTTCTGAATCTGCTTAGTGTATTCATCTCTTGGTCTCCCTCTACGATTTTTACCCTCCACGCTGCCCTCCAATACTAAATTGGTTATCCCTTTATGCCTCAAAACATGTCCTACCAACCGATCCCTTCTTCTGGTCAAGTTGTGCCACAAACTTCTCTTCTCCCCAATCCTATTCAATACTTCCTCATTAGTTATGTGATCTACCCATCTAATCTTCAGCATTCTTCTGTAGCACCACATTTCGAAAGCTTCTATTCTCTTCTTGTCCAAACTATTTATCGTCCATGTTTCACTTCCATACATGGCTACACTCCATACGAATACTTTCAGAAATGACTTCCTGACACTTGAATCAATACTGGATGTTAACAAATTTCTCTTCTTCAGAAACGCTTTCCTTGCCATTGCCAGCATACATTTTATATCCTCTCTACTTCGACCATCATCAGTTATTTTGCTCCCCAAATAGCAAAACTCCTTTACTACTTTAAGTGCCTCATTTCCTAATCTAATTCCCTCAGCATCACCAGACTTAATTAGACTACATTCCATTATCCTCGTTTTGCTTTTGTTGATGTTCATCTTATATCCTCCTTTCAAGACACTGTCCATTCCGTTCAACTGCTCTTCCCAAGTCCTTTGCTGTCTCTGACAGAATTACAATGTCATCGGCGAACCTCAAAGTTTTTACTTCTTCTCCATGAATTTTAATACCTACTCCGAATTTTTCTTTTGTTTCCTTTACTGCTTGCTCAATATACAGATTGAACAACATCGGGGAGAGGCTACAACCCTGTCTTACTCCCTTCCCAACCACTGCTTCCCTTTCATGTCCCTCGACTCCTATAACTGCCATCTGGTTTCTGTACAAGTTGTAAATAGCCTTTCGCTCCCTGTATTTTACCCCAGCCACCTTTAGAATTTGAAAGAGAGTATTCCAGTCAACATTGTCAAAAGCTTTATCTAAGTCTACAAATGCTAGAAACGTAGGTTTGCCTTTCCTTAATCTTTCTTCTAAGATAAGTCGTAAGGTCAGTATTGCCTCACGTGTTCCAGTGTTTCTACGGAATCCAAACTGATCTTCCCTGAGGTTGGCTTCTACTAGTTTTTCCATTCGTCTGTAAAGAATTCGTGTTAGTATTTTGCAGCTGTGACTTATTAAGCTGATAGTTCGGTAATTTTCACATCTGTCAGCACCTGCTTTCTTTGGGATTGGAATTATTATATTCTTCTTGAAGTCTGAGGGTATTTCGCCTGTTTCATACATCTTGCTCACCAGATGGTAGAGTTTTGTCAGGACTGGCTCTCCCACAGCCGTCAGTAGTTCCGATGGAATATTGTCTACTCCGGGAGCCTTGTTTCGACTCAGGTCTTTCAGTGCTCTGTCAAACTCTTCACGCAGTATCGTATCTCCCATTTCATCTTCATCTACATCCTCTTCTATTTCCATAATATTGTCGTCAAGTACATAGCCCTTGTATAGACCCTCTATATACTCCTTCCACCTTTCTGCTTTCCCTTCTTTGCTTAGAACTGGGTTCCCATCTGAGCTCTTGATATTCATACAAGTCGTTCTCTTATCTCCAAAGGTCTCTTTAATTTTCCTATAGGCGGTATCTATCTTACCCCTAGTGAGATAGGCCTCTACATCCTTACATTTGTCCTCTAGCCATCCCTGCTTAGCCATTTTGCACTTCCTGTCGATCTCATTTTTGAGACGTTTGTATTCCTTTTTGCCTGTTTCACTTACTGCATTTTTATATTTTCTCCTTTCATCAAGTAAATTCAATATTTCTTCTGTTACCCAAGGATTTCTACTAGCCCTCGTCTTTTTACCTACTTGATCCTCTGCTGCCTTCACTACTTCATCCCTCAAAGCTACCCATTCTTCTTCTACTGTATTTATTTCCCCCATTCCTGTCAATTGCTCCCTTATGCTCTCCCTGAATCTCTGTACAACCTCTGGTTCTTTTAGTTTATCCAGGTCCCATCTCCTTAAATTCCCACCTTTTTGCAGTTTCTTCAGTTTTAATCTACAGGTCATAACCAACAGATTGTGGTCAGAGTCCACATCTGCCCCTGGAAATGTCTTACAATTTAAAACCTGGTTCCTAAATCTCTGTCTTACCATTATATAATCTATCTGATACCTTTTAGTATCTCCAGGGTTCTTCCATGTATACAACCTTCTTTCATGATTCTTAAACCAAGTGTTAGTTATGATTATGTTGTGCTCTGTGCAAAATTCGACCAGGCGGCTTCCTCTTTCATTTCTGTCCCCCAATCCATATTCACCTACTATGTTTCCTTCTCTCCCATTTCCTACACTCGAATTCCAGTCACCCATGACTATTAAATTTTCGTCTCCCTTCACAATCTGAATAATTTCTTTTATTTCATCATACATTTCTTCAATTTCTTCGTCATCTGCAGAGCTAGTTGGCATATAAACTTGTACTACTGTAGTAGGCGTGGGCTTCGTATCTATCTTGGCCACAATAATGCATTCACTATGCTGTTTGTAGTAGCTTACCCGCATTCCTATTTTCCTATTCATTATTAAACCTACTCCTGCATTACCCCTATTTGATTTTGTGTTTATAACCCTGTAGTCACCTGACCAGAAGTCTTGTTCCTCCTGCCACCGAACTTCACTAATTCCCACTATATCTAACTTCAACCTATCCATTTCCCTTTTTAAATTTTCTAACCTACCTGCCCGATTAAGGGATCTGACATTCCACGCTCCGATCCGTAGAACGCCAGTTTTCTTTCTCCTGATAACGACATCCTCTTGAGCAGTCCCCGCCCGGAGATCCGAATGGGGGACTATTTTACCTCCAGAATATTTTACCCAAGAGGACGCCATCATCATGTAATCATACAGTAAAGCTGCATGCCCTCGGGAAAAATTACGGCTGTAGTTTCCCCTTGCTTTCAGCCGTTCGCAGTACCAGCACAGCAAGGCCGTTTTGGTTATTGTTACAAGGCCAGATCAGTCAATCATCCAGACTGTTGCCCTTGCAACTACTGAAAAGGCTGCTGCCCCTCTTCAGGAACCACACGTTTGTGTGGCCTCTCAACAGATACCCCTCCGTTGTGGTTGCACCTACGGTACAGCTATCTGTATCGCTGAGGCACGCAAGCCTCCCCACCAACGGCAAGGTCCATGGTCATGGTCATGGTCATGTGGTATACACCACAAAATGTACTGGAGAATGATGAATACAAATTATACTGGAACAGAACCATTATAACAGATAAAACAACACCACATAACAAACCTGACATACTCACCAATAAAAAGAAGAAATTAACACAACTAATCGAAATATCCATACCCAATACAACAAATATATAAAAGAAAACAGGAGAAAAAATTGAAAAATACATCCAACTGGCTGAGGAAGTCAAAGACATGTGGTATCAGAATAAAGTTGACATCATACCAATTATACTATCAACTACAGGAGTCATACCACACAATATCCACCAGTACATCAATGCAATACAGCTACATCCAAACATATATATACAACTACAGAAATCCGTAATTATTGATACATGTTCAATTACCCGAAAGTTCCTAAATGCAATATAACACATACCGTACAGTTAAAAGGAAGTGACGCTTGATCAAGGTCCGCGTCACTCCATTTTTAACCGGTCTTAACGTCTGAGAAAGTGAAGGAAATAATAATAATAATAATAATAATAATTATTATTATTATTATTATTATTGATTATTTAACCACAATAATTATTATTTTTTAACAATAATAATGTCAATAATGATAAACACTACCATCCCAAGTGATAGCAGGATCGATGAGGAAGAACTTAAACTTGCTTTATTACATGACTTGAAAGTCAAACGACAGCAATTCCGGTGCAAAACAGTGGAAGTGTCCCATTGGTTTGATACACTGGGAGCTGTGTTGATCTTAGTGGACACTTGAAAACGATTGGCATGGATAAAATATCCATTTGCCAACTACAAAAAGCCACTTTACTGGAATTTGCACGAATTATCCGCTGATACACCACACAGTCTTAGACATTAGGGAAGTGGCCAAATAGTGATAAAATATGAAAACCAGCATACTGAACTCATTTGCTGCACTTACTGTAGTATAATAATAATAATAATAATAATAATAATAATAATAATAATAATACTCTGATGAAGAACTCATCCGAAAGCTGGTAATGTTCTGTCTTATGTATGTACCTGTCAATGACTCAGTATCTGAATTGCTCTGTGAGTTGTTGCCATCCCTCCTTAAATTACCTATGAAAATATTGGTGTTACAGATGACCCTCATGAAGACCAATAACAATTAGAAAAATCTTCATGCAAATAAACTGTGTCAGTTATCTCTATAATTCCAGTTTTGCATGAAATATAGTATCATCTATCTGAACTATAGTCAGATCCACAAATGATGGCAGTTCGTGCAGGTCGAGACAAGGATGGGGAATGCAATGTTGCCGGTTCCAAGCAACAGTTGAGGTACACGCATACGCGTGCTTTGCACTTGATGTAAGTGTGCATCCTGCAACTTATTATGTCTCTCACTTGCTTGTGTAGAATTTGTCGCTTACTGTCACCATCAGCCATGACAACTCACAACAAATGGGGTAAAAATTCACTAAATAACTCACTGTCATCATGTTAAATAGTCGCACTGCATACAACACTCACAGCACAGCACTCAGAACACTGCTGTATGGTCATTGGCTGTCGTAGAATGTGTGACGTAGGTGCGCAGAATAATCCTAAACTTGACCACCATCGTTCGTGACTGCAACTATAGCTAGAAATGCCATCAGATTGACACTTAATGAGAGTTTATACAAATTCTGAAATATAATACAGTTGAAAATAAGCGGTTTTGGAAAGTATAACTGGATAGATAAAAAATGTACTCAACCAACTGATGGTAGGAGAAAATACGAAAGTTAAAGAAATGTCAAGCTTTGTACCAATGGCTCCTTATTCTGGCACATGGATCGAAGGGGATGAACAGGAGTGAAAGAGAAGGACTGGCAAGGTTTACAAAATGGGAAGGGTTACAGAAACATTACACATAACTCCAGGTCAGGGGACACTTGCTGATAACACTCGCCTTACTCGAGATTCATGTGACTTTTCCGTAACTCTGATTTCCTAAACCTCGACAGTTCTTTTATCTTCATCCCTCTTCTTTTCCCTTAACCGTTCTGCCAGGAGCAGCAGCAGCCACTGGTTTTGAAACCTTGCAAATTTCCTTAACTTTTATGTGTGTTTTCTCTTGACCCTATCCAATTATATTTTTTTAAAAATATTGTTGGATGTTTTTTGAATCACAGGGGTTGTAGAAGCACTAGGCAAAGCAAAATGTTCCAAATGTTAAAAAATGTTCCAAATAACAAAACTTTTTTTTTCAGATCCTTTCGACACTGTTACCCATTCCTGATAAAATTCTTCATCCAATAATTATTTTAAACATTTCCGCTCAATTCATAAATAAGATGATTAAAAAATCAAGAAAGATAATCAAAATATCTTGGATCATCACAATGGATGAACTTGAACAATATCAGTTCTATAATATACCTTCTTCATCTTCTGCTGGTTGAATATCAATGCGCCTGTCAGCGGCAGTTTGTTTTGCCTGCCCGCCTGGCGTTCGTTCATGTGTTTCTCTTTCTTCTGCTGCTTGCTGGGCTGCAATTACATAACAAAATATTTTGTTCATTGCCAGTTACAAAATATAGGTTTACTAATTTAACCATTTAAAGATATATCTGCTTAAGATGCAAGACAGGGGAAAAACACTGAAAGTTACATTACGATAAAGAACATTTCATTAGCTATAAAAACAGAATTATTATGACACTCTGGAATAACATCATTAATATGTATCTTTACTAAGATGTCATTAAACTGTTGACAAGAAAACTAAACATTCTGGGGCTAATTCAATTTATTTGTATGTAACTGTTGTATTCAAAATGACTGATTGGCAGGGACCTTTCGAACAGCACTAACTAAGCAAAAAGACAGTTATTGGTAATTATAGATATGTTTAATGCTATAAATTTATGCCACTGAGGGTAATGAATCTTTTATGAGTATCTTGTTTAGGATATGAATTGCATAATTTTTCACAGCTGCTGATCATTCCTCTGACAAATATTGTCAGTTAAAGAGACGTACAATATGAATGAGACTATAATACTATGAGTAATATTTGTGATTTCTGAACTGTTGTTATTTGCGTTTGTTATGTTGCATTTTTTGAAATCTAGCAGTGGAAATATTTCCAGGATTAACAAATACGAAAAATAAACACTGGCAAGCATACAGACAGTTTCAATTATTTTGAATGAAGGTTATTCACAGCATGAACTAACTGTACAGAATGATTACAATTTTCATGTGACATTTTTTATGTCACATACACCTGTACCACGCAGAATCCTAACATTGTATATTTTGAAGCAGAGTGAAAGACATACTTTCATATCAAATGTCTTATGCAGTTAAATAAGCACTCTCATGATGCATTTATCCAGTTGACTTTCTCTTTTAACTATGTATGGCTAAGGACTTGTCACTTAAAAAAAACATTATCTGCAAGATAATTTACTGTTATTCTGAAACTCTGCTTATAATGTGTGACAAAAAAAATCACAGCTGTAGTGTATAAGATGTGCAGAGAAGAAGTCATACCTGAAAAACACCAGTGAAATCTGCAATACACGATATCTGATTATTAGTGAATCACTCTCTTTGTAGAGTACAACAGTTGAAATAATCATCAAAGTACAGAGCAACAGTTCTTAAAAATTTTCAGTAATATATTAGTGCAAGAACATAAACCACCAAAGATAGCAGGAGTATTAGACAATGATTCTTGTCCATAAATCCTCATCAGTGTAAATGAGAAGTGGCAAATCTGTATCTTAAATTTATTTGTTGATTCTCTAACTGTTATGGCATTTCGGATGTTTTGCCAAATATCTGCCACAGATAAAATCAATTGAACCTTTAATTTTTCATATGAATTAGTATTTGAGTTGAAGACAATTGTGTCTCAGGCTGTTTCTATATGATACTTTTTATGTGTCATACTGAAGAGACTGCAGAAGTCTACATGCAATTGTAAGTAAACAATATCTACACATGATAATTTAAACAATTTACTGCTTAAAACATGGAATTATTGTACGACACAGATACAGGTAATATAAATTATGCAACACAGCATGCCAAGAAACCACATAGCAAACAAAATTGTTACAACTGTATATATCCAAACAGAGTGAAACTAGTTAACCTTTATAGATACCACAAAAATTAGGAAGTGAAGGATTCCAAAAATTATGCACTACCATACAGCCAAAACAATTCTGTTTTGCACAGATTGCCTGACAATAAAAAGTTACTAACTTCTGTATTTCATTGCACTGAATTTTATGATTAGGCAAAAACGTGGGTTAGGTACACAAAACTGAGAAAGCTGTTAGCTTATTAAACAGTACATAAGCAGCAAGTAGCTTACAATTTCAAGCACATTATGTTCAATAATACTTTTAATTTCTACACCCAAACCACATTACTTTAAAAAGAACTGAATGATGAAGGATATGTCAATGAAAAGAATTTTCTTCTAAAAGAGAAAGCCAGTATGAAACTATTGGTAACTTAGTGTATATTTTATTTGTGTAAGAGAATCACTTATTCTCAAACCTCAAACTTATTTTTATATAAAAGATAACACCAATGGTCTACTTTTTTGGCAACTAAGTAATATTCGTTATTACTGAGATTTGAATTACAACGTACGACATATACCGGTAATAAACAAAAGAGTCAGGGAATGGAGGTGGGTGGGGATTGTTCTAGTTTTCAATCCTGGAACTTAATGCGTTGCAACTACGTTATCAAGTCTTCTAAACTAAAACGTTTTTCCCACTAGGGGAAGCAATATTACTAACTCTGTGCAAATGGGCACACTACTTGTCTCATATTGAAACCAGTGCTCAATTATGTTCCGATGGCAATGTTTAAATATATTTTATGATATGATGAAAGCCATACATTTTTGCACAGCACCAACTACATGTCTCTAAAGTCCATGAAAGTGTGTTCTGCACAAGCCTATTATTTAACTGTTTAAGGGAAAAAGTGTGGAAAACAATTTTTTCTGCAAATTTCAACAAGTTGCATTTTCTTCACAACCTCCTTGCGACTCTTCTTAATGTTAACCTATTCGAAACCTATGAAGTGACTCACCTACAATCCAAATGTGTAGGGAACAATGGACGCTATCTCTTAACGGGTTTGATTCCCAGCTGTATTGAGGATTCTCTCTGCCTGGGGACTTGTGTGTGTGTGTGTGTGTGTGTGTGTGTGTGTGTGTGTGTGTGTTATCATCATCATCATCATTCATGGCAGTGGCTAGATTGGACTGTGTGTGTGTGAGGGGGGAAAAAAAAAATTGGGCTGTGTAAAAGTTGGGACTTTCAATACCAGTTACGCAGCTGACAGACAATTCAATGCAGAAAGTATCTTATGACTAGTCAGAAGGAGAAATGGTGGACGTCCTGTGCATTCTCAAGGAATACAGACGGCAAGTAACATTTTGAACAGAGAAATGAACACACACAGTTGTCTGTGATCTCAAACAGACATCTGTTAGAAGACAACCACCAATAATGGAACACACTTGGGATGTACACAAATTTGCATACTTTATACATGACATTTTCTGGCAGCACTGTCACCAAGACAACTGATTCCAGTTACACTTGTCACAGTGTAAACCATATTGTCTGGAGCCAAAGAACACTTGCACAATTGTATGGTAAGACAAATAGTTCTTAAGCAATGATGAAGTGTAGCTTTCATTCTGACAATTACAACACTGAATTAGTACACATATCCAGTTATACCCATCTGCATAATTTTCTTTGGGGGAGGGTGGTGAGGAAAAGTGGACTGTTAGTTAATTCAGAAAGACTACTGCTTTGTTTCATTAGCAACAATGTTACATAATGTTTTCTGAACAAGAACTTTGCACCTGTTGAATGACACCCTGATTGTGCTCTAGTAATCAATTAGCTGCACAAATGGCTATCAACAGTATTGCAGTAGGGGACGGAAGGTGTAACAATGTGGAATGTATTAAGGTAAAAAGACATGTTTTCATTATATTGGTACACACTGCAGAATGGTTAGGTGTCATGATAATCAGCAGAATAGTTGTGTTTAGGCACATATTTAAAGTAAGTGTGATTCACTCATGTGTCAACCAAAGGACTCTGCCATAAATATATTTTTTTAAAAAAAATCTATTTTGTGTGGGTGATTGTCATAGGAAATTTGCTGAAGTTTTGTAAGTGTGTGCTCCTTAATTTTACATAGTTAGTAAATGGCTGAGTGACTGAATTTATTCATACTGTATTCATATTGAAGGTGATTCTTATGATTGCTTCGAACTTGCAACCACAGATGACAATGTGTAAAAATGTGCAACACAAATCTGGGTTATTGGCAATTAGAAGTGTATGAAATAATATATCAGACATTTCAGAAGAAAGACTATGGCATTTTCTATACAAAAGAATTAACTGTGAGGAGCTTTCTGCAAGCAGTATGTGACATTTATTCAACATCCCCCAAAGTAAATGTGAGAATCAAATTTTCAGCAAACATTAGCCATTTTAAAAACAATTCAACTGATATTGTGTGTGTATTTGCTAATTTTAATGACCTGTGGATTCACCCCCTGCCCCTCCTTGCAGAAGGAAATTATAAATGACAGATGGCAGTCTTGTACCAAAAGAAGCTGTGCAGATTTAATTTGGCTGAAAGGTTATTTTCAACGTTTTGTGAGTTAAAATTCTTTCCCCACTGACTACCATGACAAGTCTTGTAGACTTAAAGGGTGCAAAAATGTATGAGAGAAAAACTTTGTTTGCTGAGGAAATATATCAACAGTGTAATGCACCTAGGCATGAAGGTACTGCAGCAATGGGAAAATGGATAAATCTGAATTTCAAATTAATGGAATATCTACACTAACTACCAGATTTGATATCCTTTGACATCCACAGAGAGCCACATGCAAGGAAATTTGTAGTTGGAAAACTAAGAATCTAGTGAAGAGGCACAGTTACGTATTTTGCACAACTCCTGTAATGATACATCACTTCCACGATGAAATCCATTCACTGTAAAATCCTTGCACTAAGTGCATTGGCCTCAAACAGGACTATTTTTAAAAAGCTAAGTGCATGTTTATCTTGTAAATATAATCTTTCGCACTAAGTCCAGAGACGACCTTGTAGACTTTGAAAGAAATGAATTTGTCACTGAGATCTCTCAACATTCAATATTCATTAGTTCAGACAAGACTGATCAAATTTGTGATATTATGTGAAATTTGCTAATCAAATAAGACTTCATAAAATTCACAGAAGAAATTATACAAGTTTCTATTATTTCTCTCCACTATTAAATCACATTTCAGCTTTATTATTTTGTCAAAGTAAGTAAGGACTGTTCTGACTGCAGTCCTGACATGATTTATCTATAGAAAATCACACCGCTGATTTGGAATTTCTCTGTATTACTCTATCCCTTCCTCCCTAGTGTGTGTGTGTGTGTGTGTGTGTGTGTGTGTGTGTGTGTGTGTGAGAGAGAGAGAGAGAGAGAGAGAGAGAGAGAGAGAAAGTGTCCAATTGCAATACAATTTCCACTCTGATCACATGAAACATTCACCAGCACTGTACATCAGTCTTACCGTTCACAGTTGCTTTGCACAGTGCACCGGGCGGGGGGATCCTCGACATATCTAGTTGGCAAACACTTCATGAGCTACATGAGCAAGACGATGATTCCCACTTCAATAATTCCACTTCTTCAAGGGAGTTTGCATACTCTCTGTGCTGCTCTCAAAACATTCCTACCAAAGTGCCAAAGAAAAAACACGTTAACTACATCCCTGGAAGTGAGAGCAGGCACATGTTATTCGAAAGAGGACGGGAGGAGGTTAGTTCACTTGTGGTCACACTTATTTGATTTCGTCACTCTCTCAATAAAGAATCCAAGGATCTGTTCTCAGAGGGCCTAGTTCCTTTGCGGCTAACTTTTCCTGGTAGTTTACTTTTCTGTTCCCAGAATAAGACTTCCACTCTGCAGTGGAGTGTGCACTGAAATGAAACTCCCTGGAAGATTAAACTGTGTGCTGGACTGATACTTACACTCGGGACCTTTGCCTTTCACAGACAAGTGCCGCCTGAGCTACCCATGCACGACTCATGACCCGTCCTTATAGCTACACTTTGCTGTTAGCATTTAAAATAGATTCAACATAGTTCAGTTTTACACTGCACATGAAAGTGAATTACCGAACAGTAAACAACAAACTCAAAACACAAAGTGCCATTTGTGGAAATGATTAAACTCAAGCAGTAATGTCTACCAACATGGTCACTTAACTAGAATACAGATGAGGCACTAAGATCCATAAGGGCCTGAAGCACACGACTGCCGATCCCACATTTAAGTGAATATCAGAGAAACCAGTGATACAGCTATTCATGAATATTCATATAATTTGTGCCTACATCACAGATAAACCTGACTCGCCATAAGATAAACAGATTTAAAAAACATGAATAAATGCTACAGTCCCACAATCGATGGCGATGTACTATAGGCCCTTACTATTGTCAGCACACCAAATGGATTATTGTATGACAAAATTCAAAACTTAATATACTGTAACTCATTTAGAGAGCCACAAAATAGGTTTACTGTCAGTACAACTTTAACATACAGGGGGAGAAAAATTGTGTCAGGAATTTCTAACCCTGGATACCTGGTGCCAGTAGGAACAAAAATAACTAATGTTGTGTAGGTTAACAACGCACAATTTTTAAACTACGGAAACTTGGCGCCACGCGCTATGATTGGCTGTGGGATTCCCTGTTGCTGGGTGCTCAGGACAATACACGATCGCGAATGCTTTGCCTGCTAGAGATAGCGATGTATCCAAGGTGGCCCACATGCTCGGTGGTAGCGTGCCAGGCTTCCACTCTGGAGGTGAATCAGACAGGGTCCCAACACATCCATTGTAGTTCCATGATAAGAAAATCGGGAACAAACCCAGCAATAGCAATTAGTTTGCTTACAGAAAGCCTTTAACAAATTGTGTCAGCCCCGAAAAGGGGCTTTTTTTCCACTAGGGCATTGATCCATTAATTCCTCTGTTTGTAGGTGGTTCGCATCCAGGTGGGTGAGGTCTGGTGATCATGGGGGCTATGTCCTATGAGCACCTCTGCCAATTACCCAGCCGTGGAAGAGTTCATTTAAATATCCACGCACAGCACAACTGTTACGTGTGTGCACCCCATCATGCTGCAACGACATGAGGTACCGTCAGGAACTCGTGCAAAATGTCACAGAAACCACCGGCGAAACCCTAGCCTATGTTCATAGTCCACCGCAAGCTTTAGGTCTTCGACAGGGTTGAAACTAAATGGATGAGTGACCTCCACGTCATGTCCAACTACTCGAGTACTTGTCGAAGTGCTCGAGAACAGTCTCTTCAAATGCAGCATCCCATCGTGTTCAAGGTATTCCGGCATAACCATGATATCCCGCTAAACATTTGCAGGTGTGGGTGGCATGGCAGTTTGCTGGGTACTGTTCCTCATACAACCGTCGAGCTTCATGTGCATTACCGCCAGCTGGTCCATAAACAAAAACCTCTTCAAACGAACACTGTGCCGCCATGCTTACTGTATAACGAAATTGTAGGGTGTGTGTGTGTGTGTGTGTGTGTGTGTGTGTGTGTGTGTGTGTGTGTGTGTGTGTGTGTGCACTCCGAAACAAAGCGTACATATGAATGCTTCTGACATGAGGTGGACACAAACAGCAAGACCTATTCGACACATGTACGTAGCACATTGGGGCTTGAAAGGGCAAGGGATGTTTGTTTCTGTGAACCGCCAACCATAGCGCTGCCTGTCAAATGACGAATGGCAACAGGGCAATCCCATGGCCAATCGCGCCAAGTTTGCGTAGTTTAAAAATTGTGCGTTGTCGACCTACGTAACACTAGTATTTTTTGTTCCTACTGGCATCGGCTATCCAGTGTTAAAATTTCATGACAATTTTTCTCCATCCTGTACACTGACGCCTGATCTAATTTTATTACACAATGTGTGAATTAGCATATCTGAGGCGTGATCTATAATCTAGCAGGATTTATGTGAAGCGAACGGGGATAAAGGCCTGCCGCAGTGTGCTACCACCTAGTAAACTTGGCAAGGGCTAGCTGTGCACACAGTGAACCGTGCACATTGTTTATCGAATCCATACATATTTGGCCCATAAGGCAATTATGTCATATGAGTAGCGCATGAGCAAAAGCTTCTTAAAACATGCACAAATGAAGTTGTGCTCGTGACCAAGTTGCAAAGTTTCACAGAGACTAAAGGAGCAGTAGCATGGTAGATTTAAGTGCCATATCATTCAGATTGCAACTTCTGTTACACTTAACAGCCTTCAAAGAAAAATAACCAATAAGTCACCAAGGTGTTGAAAGTTAGGGTGTTCCATGCTCTTGCACTCTTACACAGCAGCTGCCACTGGAAATCTGTCTTGCCCTTTCAAAGCAACCATCCCAACATTTGCCTGAAGTGATCTAGGGAAATTACGGAAAACCTGAATCAGGATGGCTGGACGCTTGTTTGACCCACTGTCCTCCCAAATGCAAATCCAGTGCGATAACCACTGTGCCACCTCACTTGGTAAATGTCATTGTGTCTGGCCGTGGATGAGCAAGTGATCGTATATATGGCAGAGTGGGGATGGGGAGGAAGAGACATAATAATAGAGAGGGAAGTGGAGGGAAGAGTGCGGAAGGGAAAGAGTGGAGGGGGGCGAGTGAGTGGCGGGGTGGGGGGAGGGCGAGGGGGGACTCTGGCAGGAGGGCGAAGGGGGAGAGCGGCGGGAGGGGGGGAGACTGGTGGGAGGGGGAGGGGGCCAGAAACCGGCGAGGCGGCAGAGGGGGCCAGAGGAGGGGGCCAGAGAGTGGAGTGGGGGAGGAGGAGAGTGGAGAGAGATTTGGATGTGAGACAGAGGCTCAACAAGGGAGCGAAAGGAGTAGGCGAGGGATTGAGGTGAGGGGGTAGTCAGAGGGATGGCGGCAGTGAGGGGACGCTGAGGGGCAGTGAGGGGACGCCGAGGGGCAGTGAGGGGACGCCGAGGGGCAGTGAGAGAGTACTGTGCACGACAGCTGCAGAGAGCATCCCAGTGCCATCTGTGACTCATGAACTATGCAATTTGTGTCCGGCGAGCACCTTCTGTCTTCTGTCGCTTGTCAATCTACTTATTGCAGTAGCTAGAACTGTACTGTACCTATTTTGCATGTGGCTATGCCATATGTTGTAAGCACTGCCAATGCCTGTCCTGTGATATTGTTAAATATACATGTTCTGGAGGTGACACCATTTCTTTTTTTATGTTGTGTGTTTCAATATAATTAGCAAGAATGCTGGCAGAAGTAAAGCTGTGAGGACGGGGCGTGAGTCGTGCTTTGGTAGCTCGGTTGGTAGAGCACTTGCCTGCGAAAGGCAAAGGTCCCGAGTTCGAGTCTTGGTCCAGCACACAGTTTTAATCTGCCAGGAAGTTTCATGCTGGGCATTGTTTGTGTTCTTAACATAACCACAAACTACATGCATCATGCTATGCCAAGTGTGTCAATGGAAGTGATGGTACGGTAATTTCGGCAACAGCAGTTATAGGGGTAGAAATGTCAGGAAGCCTCGTCCATATTGCTCTCCTGGCCATTGGCTACTAATCCACTACTGTTCCCGCCTTATGACAATATGGTGGAAGAGTGGGAAGCGTAGGAGAAGTGTCTTTCGTAGGACTTTGCCACATTCCAGGTAACAGATCGAGCCATAATAAAATCATTTTTGTCGTGGATCTCACCCAATATGTACCAGATTTTGTGCAGACTGTCTTGTCTATGTAACAGGCACCACTGACCTTTGACGAAATGTGTGCTGTCGTCTTAACTACCTACTTTCACAGACACTAGCAGGTTACTGCATCCTATGTGGAAGTTTATCAGTGTCTTAAACAGCCTAATCAGTTGTACCACATCTGGTGGGCTGAAGTGCAGTAGTTCAGTAGGAAATGGCATTTTGTGACTATTAAATAAGGAATCTTATACAGAGGTGAGGATTAATGGTGCGATCATTAGGGGTGGCTCCAGAAAAGACTTTTCTCTGAAAGCTCTACATTAGGAGGACTGTACTTTGGAGGACATTCTAAAATGGCCCAACCCTTCAAAGTTTCACAGGTCACAGGCAATCAATTAGGATTCTGGGGCATAGTGGTGGTTGTCACGTCAGACCTGGAAGAGACTGATCCAAATGCTGCTACACTCTGGCTCCATATCACTAGCCATGAAAGAAGTCTCAGCCCCTGACTGGTGCTGGTTTCAGTCATGCCAGGGCTGTTTTCGAACACATGGCTGAGAGGACTGCCCTGATAGTTGGCCACAGTGCGAGGCACGCCAGAAGAAAGGACATCTCGCATCTTGTCTATCACACTCTCGACGGAAAACACTCACATTTACAGGAGTGCCTACTAAATTTTCAAACTTATCTCCAACTGGGAGTGCCACCCTTATATCCACAGCTTGAAGCTGTTCCACTTAAAGGACAATTCACAATCGCAGCAACATACTGAAGTGTCATACAGCACCACACCTTCCCTGTGGTTCACAACATGGATACAGACCATCTATCTGGCCTTGATTCTTTTCCCATTTTCAGTCCAGCTGGGCACAGAAACAGGACTGTTTTGAGAATTGGAACCCATCAGTAAGGATTACTCTGACATTTTCTCTTGCGCTCTACAAAAAGTGAAGAACTTCACAGCACCAATTAAATTAAAGAAATCAGTGTGACCTTGCTTCTTCTGTGGATGATCTGTGCCACTCAAACCATGTGATGATGTCAAGAATGAGCTAGATTCATTGAGAGCCTTGGACATTATTGAATCCATGTCTGTAAATAAGTGGGCAAAATCTCTGGTTATTATGAAAAACCATCAGGGAAACTGTGTGTATGTGGAGACTAATGTTACGGACAATTCTCAGTCAGAGATTGACACATATGAAAACCCGACAACCCAATCACTGCGCCCATGGGAGGTCAGTGTTTTTCAAAGGTCGTTCTTTCCATAACTTACCTACCTGGATGAGGATTTGCAGAAAGTCCTGGCAGTCAATTTGCTGCACAGATTGTGTCATTCCCAATACCTAGTTTTCATGGTGGTCAGTACCCCACCATTCTTTCAAAGGTTCTTCGAACAACTGCTGTAGGATATTGCGGGCTCTAGGAAGTATCCAGGTGTCATTGTGGTGACAGGAGCCAAAACAGACGAACACTTTGGAAAGTTGCAGTGGCTGTTATACACCCTCCAGTTTGCAGGCTTCAATCTCAAACAATTTCTCTTTTCTCAACTGTCGGTGGAATACCTAGGACTCATCATCTCTCACGAAGGTATTAAGCCCACACACAAGCTGGTTGAAGCAGTCTTTGCACTTCTTCGGCCCACAAATTTGAAGGAGTCCCTTTCCTCCTTGGGAAACATAATGTATTATGGAAAATTTATCCCAGATGTGCTGTTTATTATGCACCAACTCACAATCTGCAGAAGAAGTACATGTCTTTTGTATGGCTGGAGACATGCAAACAGGGATTCAAGGCACTGAAGCAGGTGCTCCTGTTGGCATTATGTCTCACCACATTTCAACCGGGCAAACAACTAGTGGTGCACCAGACACCTCTGAATGGTGGCTGTGGGTTGTCCTGGCACAGTGACACACACACACACACACACACACACACACACACACACACAAGTATCGGAGTATCAAATTGCATTTGCATCAAAGAAGCTCAATACCATGTAAAACTGATATTCACAAATGGAAAATATGGGCCATTGAGATCTTTGCACTGAAGAAATTTCAATTTCACTTCATTATTAATCTCACTCTTTGGTCCTGCAGCAAAGCTACCTGAGAGGACAGTCCACCAACTCCAGCACTGGGCACTTGTTCTCAGCAGGTATAATTACAAAATTCACTTCCGCAATATCATTACACCTGCCAACGCAGATGCCCTGTCTCATCTCCTGATGAGCCCCAATTCAGAGGTAGACAAAAGTAAGATCTTATGCTTCAGTTGGACGAAGAGGCTCATCAGGCAGTGGACACTTTTTCACCCATAACTGTGTGGCTACAGCCATGGTCAAGAACACCGGCTTACAACAACAGGGCTGGTTGGACTGCATTTCAGGTTGGGACTCCCACCTGTTGTAGCATTACTTCCACCTCTGCCACAGGCTAATCCTAATGGATGGAATTATCCTACTAACCGTGGACCAAAGGTCTCCACTGGTAGTTCCGTTGGAACCTCTGTGCCCAACAATGTACGGCTTTCGAACCAAAGTCACTGGGGAGGGTGGGGTTCTTCATGACCTTAACTCCTCATCTGGCACCAGGTGTACTGGCCATGCATAGACCAGCAAGGCAACATCCAGTCTGCAACTGTCATCAGTGTGAACAACAGCAAAGAGGCTCCCCGCCAAACACTCTCACCCTGGCTGACGCCCTCACGTCAGTGGGAGTGGATTCACGTCAACTTCATGAGCCCCTTTCTGGCTGACTGTCCTTGATTCACACTTGACATTTCTGTACATAGTCAATTGCTGGTCTACAAGTGCAAAGGTTATGGTCACAGTATCCAGCAGAATTTTCATTACTGAAGGACTTCCTCTCACACTGGTGCTGGACAATGGACCACAATTTCGCTGCCATGTTTGTGAGGAGTTCTGCCACAGGAAAGGCACCGAACACCTATTGTTTCTATCTTTCTGCCCCCAAATAAATGGTGAGTATGAAAGATTCATGCAAACATTTATATCACAGATGAAGAAATACGTGGTTGACTCTCCTAAGGATGACGCACAAACACTTTTTATAGTTCCTACAGGTTGACGCCAATGTGGGCAAATAGTTTGGGGGAGCTCTTACAAGGCCATCAGCTCTTCGCATCCCTCAATCTCTCTCTGCCAATGCCTGTGGAGCTGTCCATGGCACTGTCTCCAGACTTCCAGCCGGGCACCCACACGTGTGTGCGAGGTTTGGGACATCATGATAAATGGATTCTGGCAGTCTTCTGGCAGTAGTATTGACATCGAGAGTTCACTCTGACTGAGGTGGACTCAATGGTGGCATGTCATCAAAATCAGCTCCGTCTGCCGAAGGGGACCTAGCCATCATTGCCTCTGGGCCCTCTGGTAGACACACATCACGCAAGGCGCCCTTTCATTTCTCTTCCACTGGGCCCTCTGCTATGTCCCGTTCTGCTCCCAGGCTGTTCCTGCCCTTGGTTCTCAGTCCTGGTCAAATCTTTGTCTTCCTCTGTTTATAGGCTGCCCGAGATGAACCGGACAACACAAGATCAGGCTGCTGTACTGTGTCTGCCAGCACTGCCCCAAGCACTGCAGCTCCCTACCGCGCCAGAACTTAACATGGATGTAGAGTCATTTCTTGTAACAGTTTCAGAGCTACCGAGAATCCAACTGCACTGCTGGGTCATGACCTGCACTGCCAGGCCATCTAACACTTACGAAGACAGAAGCCTGGTTTGGAGCACTACCTGTACACCTGGCCAGGTGGGGATTAACTCAGCATGACAGTTGCTGCTTCCCCATGGAAGAAGGTACGAGGTAACCCACTGGGCTACCAGATTCACGTCTGGCACCAGTCGATGTCTCCAATGTCGGCTGTCACTCCACTGCTGGCGCACACAATATGACAGTCACTCCATGTCCACATTGCGAAGCATGGTTGCCAGTTTGAGACAATGCGGCCAAGGAGCGGCACAAAATGGCTGTGCAGGCACCTCCCTGCACCAACTGTGACAAACCGTCTACATATGTGATTGCCAGCCGGCTATCGGCCTCAGTCTGCTCTCGCTCATCATGCCCACATATACTATCTGCTGCGAGCTGTTGTCCTGTGACATCATTAAGGAGGCGTTGTCTTGTGTTTTTTATGCTGTGAGTTACAATATGGAGGGCCAATCAGAGACGGAGGGGCAGGGGAGGAGGAGGAGATTAGTATTTAACGTCCCGTCAACAATGAGATCATTAGAGACAGAGCACAAGCTCGGATTAGGGAAGGAAATCAGCTGTGACCTTTCAAAGGAACCATCCCAGCATTTGCCTGAAGCGATTTAGGGAATTCACGGAAAACCTAATTCAGGATGGCCGGCGACGGTTTTGAACCTTCGTCCTCCCGAATGCGAGTACAGTGTGCTAACCACTGCGCCACCTCGCAGTCAGAGACGGAGTAAGAAGGAGAAGTAATGGGAGGGGAGGGAGAAGTATTGGAAGAGAAGGGAGAAGTATTGGGAGGGTTGGGATAGTGGGAAGGGAGGGGAAGGGCAGCACAGTCGGAGGGGGAAGCAATGGAGTGGGGCAGGAGAGGCTAGGCAAGAGACAGGGTGGTGCTGGAAATACGGGAAGTACAAGGAACAGCTACACAGCTTGGTGTGCAGCTTATGTTAAGTTCTCCGCATGAAATCTAATTTTGAGAGCAGTTCTGTGCTGGCAAGTGAGGCTTATGGCGCTTTTTTTTTTTTTTAATGGCAATTCCATTAATGTCTGCTATATAACACTGCAGATAACAAACAATGAAATTGTCATTTAGCCACTATGCACAGCATTTCTGACTAGTGATAGTGCATAGCAAATACACTAAGCTACATACTGGCTTTTCTTTGTAAAATATTCTAAAACACAAAACACGAGCATGTATGATATGAATGACCATCGAAATTGGTGAAATGGGTTTTTGACCTACCGGACTTACCACGATTCTTGGCTGCTATGTACGCCACATAAGCCGGGGAATTGTGATACACTTTCAAATTTTTCTCATACTCTAACTGAAACATGAGAAGAAAAAAAAAGAAAGGAAGGAAAAGAAGATGTCAAGTGTGTACTATGTCTCTTTGATGAAGAAGATTAAAAGTCAATTATGGCCTTGGATCTGCTGGGAATATCCAGGTCAGTATGCTGTCAAAGGAAGAAGCATGAGTGACATTAAATGAAACCCTTGCGCTGGCACACAAAGTGGGACATCTATGTGGTTTGTTGAGTCTGTGCAAAGAAGCGTTCTACAGATATAAACAAATTATAGCACAGGGTTAGGAACACACAACATCCTAAGCCTCAGCAACTTTTTGAATAACTGTGTGCAGATGTGCATAAAGCAAGCGAACACAACCCTGCTGGATCACTTATGCATTGTCTAGCATGTTGCAGATCTCAGCACCACAGTGAAGACCACTTTGATGATGAACTGATTACATCCAGACTGATTTTATTGGATTGGTGCACACAATGATAATGTAACTAAATTCAGCGTAACAACCAGTGCACCCACTTTGGTAGTAGTCAATAATAGCTCACAAATTCCATGTATGTGAGGACTGTGGAATGTGTTTCTTCACAACTGCTTGCTTGCATATAATAAGCACACTTTTGGTCCACATAGCTAGTTCTTTTTCCTGGAGGGGGGGTGGGGATTTAATTCCAATATTATCACTACACAAAATACAGATAGAAATAATGTCATTATATGAAACCGAGGGCCCCACCAAAAGACATGCGATATTAAGGCAAAATTGTTTCTTAAATTTATTTACATATTCTCAAAGTCAAACACAAACTCGTATGCATCACTGAACACAGCTTTCATTTTATTTAAAAGTGATATACACAACTGCAGCAGACTGAAATTACATGTATGCACAAAAGCAATTTGAGGCACAGTGCATTCACAAATACTGTTTTATTTTATTTTCCTGTCCCAAATGTTCAGAAATTTTATTTTGCATGCAGAGTGGACCAAAAGAACATGTTATAAATATCGACAGTTGGAATCTATTACAGAAAAATAATAAGTCCTTTAAAAACAAAACTAGCGAATATCAGAAACTAATAACGCAGTTGCTAGACTGGAGACATGTCACATGCAACTTATGTGCCTGAATATCAACACTGCTAAGATAATCATCATTTCTAAGTGATTTGCTGATGTCAAATATACGACTGGAGTGAACCTCAAATGAGCGATTACTAGTTTCAATAAATCTACCTTCCCCTCAAGAAAGGCAACGATTCTTTATAGAAATCCCCTCACTTTTACCCTAGATTCCACACAAAGTAAGTTAATAGCCAATAATGTGCATCAATGTTCAAAACTAACTATAAGAAACATTAATGTTGGTTCTCTAACACAGCACATAAACTGTGGAAATGGGAAGCGGCCCATCATGTAGTAAAGTAAAGATACTTGTTTGTATCCAACAATTAATATTCGAAACAATCTTTGTTAATATACATCCACCATCAAACTGCTTAATTTTTCTGGCCCTATCAATGATACGTTTGTTGCTACAGTTACTGACTGCAGAAAGATAATTACCTGAGTTCACCAACTATTGTCTCCATTTACTGTGAAAATTGTAGTTGGGGAAGTGGGATTAATTATCTCAAACACCTTACAGATTTCAAACTACTGTCTATGAATAAAGACTGATGACAGGACAGTAAAGACGGCAGTTGATTGAGAGACTTCACATGGCACATTTCAAATTATGTTAACTTCAATCATTCATTATTAAAGATCATCCACTGCACTGTAGAAAATACTAACAATTCAAAAAAATGAAGATATCATAATTCGTTCAGTATAAAATGACAGTATAGAACTTTAAGTAACATCTATTTTACACTGTATGTGTGTAAATCAGATACAATCAAGAACGAATTCCTAAATGGACCAGACTGTCACCTTTTATTTGAAAAATGAATATTGAAAGACGTCTTCTGTGTGAGAACACTACCCCAATTATTAAAAATTCAGATTTTCTCAGAAACAATTCTAGCCATTATACAGAACTTACGTGACTTACTGATTATACATTGGGTAAAAACTGAAAGAAATCACTATTTTATAAAGGCTTACTTTTTTAAATTTTCTCTTGATGTATTTCTCACAAACAGTTAGATAAAAAAAATGAATTTGCAACAGATTCACAAGCTATCGAAAATGCAGACTTTGTAAATAAAAGTGTGTTAATACATGGTAATATGTTTTCTAATAGCTGCTGATAATGGCATTTGGGAAAACTGGACAAAACTGAAAAGATTATTTATTCTAAATTGTTCTTTCCCTCCACATGCAAGCTTAGTGTGTTACTGCTTGCCTTTAAAATTTATATATATTTTCTTTATTAGTTGATAAACTGTATATATTTCATAGTTTTGTGATTCCGTGCATCAGTTTTAGTTATCTGCTTAGTGCACACAATCTTCAGCTAAAGCAGAGTGGGTCAACCATTAGGGGACTCCTCATGCACTATTTCTGTAAAATGTGGAATTCAATAAACTGAGTAAGTGGCAAACTGATCGCTAGTAAGATCTACTATATCAAGGCACAATCCAAGCACTTACAATGCACTCAGTTTGCTGGAAAAGTGTAGAAGCAATTCCTACATAGTATATTAGGAACTGGCCTTTTATCTTGTTTACATGAAATCGGGTATTATTGACTTTCAGATTTCTGAGGCACATAAGCTATAAAACTGAGCTACAATTCCACACTCTTACTGGCAAATTACTATTAAAGAATGACTAATTATACCCTTAGCTATGAAGCAACCATTATTTACAGGCAGAAAGTCATCAACACAAACATGAAGGCCAGCACCTTTTACCATTACACAGAGGTTTATATGTATGCCAGTTCAAAGGTTTCATAAGAAGCAGGTTTTTATAACAAAGTGGGTTCAACAGACACAAGGGAATGTGCCACCCTGCAGTGACAGAGCGGGTCAAGACAAAATGAGGTGTGTATGCCCAGGGCCCACCATCAACTTCTGGTGGCCTACCTTTCGTCTTTGCAGTCATCCACGCCACATATGCTGGAGAGCTGTGATATGATTTCATTGCGTCGTTATATAACACCTGGAAATAGGTTCACACACAAAACAATATCACCAGACATCAACAATATTAAGAATAATGGATATAAATTACAAGAATTCATGTGCTGGATCATCTGAAGACCTAAATAAGTAATTACTTTTAAACATACTGTGACCCTGTTCAACGAAATAGATTCATAAGTCATAACCAAACAGAATTTAATTTACTCTACTAATAGGATTAATACTGGAAACAAAAGCTTTAATGTGTTACAAGCTGCCTCACCTAAAAGGTTACCTTCAGCACACAGAACAACACTAAACATGGAAGATAACATGTTTTCTGACTGAAGTAACAAGTTACGGTAAGTGAGCAACTACATACGGAAAGGAATGAGCAGTGGTTCAGCAGGACATATAAAAGTGACTGCAGCTAGTAAACATGCTGTCTTCATTTAAGAACAACCCCGCACGCGCACACACACACACACACACACACACACACACACACACACACACACACACACAGAGAGAGAGAGAGAGAGAGAGAGAGAGAGAGAGAGAGATAGATAGATATGCTCTGTCCAGTCACTGAGTTTATGTGGCCTACTATTCAATGTTTTGCCTACGAGGTGAGATATTATTTTTCCTTAGTTTTTTGATCTTCCATTCAGCATGCTCCATTAATTTGGACATATACATGTTTCATGTAGAAGCACCTCTAATCCTCTAGACAAAGTAGAAAACTTTGTACACAATAATTCCGCGAAGTGAAGGTTTTGTTACAATCTGAATTACACTGCTCTTTCTCATATGCTCAGGAGGAGAAATAAATCATTAGTGACCATCCACTTTCTCACAAACAATTGCCAAGTAATACACTAAAAAAAAAAAAAAAAAAAAAAAAAAAAAAAAAAAAAAAAAAAAAAATCAACAATGTTGGTGTTTTCCCTTTGTCAGTCTCAGTCTGAGATTTCTCCCTGTACTGAACTGCTTTTGACAATTGATTGGCTGGTTCGTTGAATTGGGGGAGGGGACCAAACAGTGAGGTCATCGGTCCCATTGGATTAGGGAAGGATGGGGAAGGAAGTTGGCTGTGCCCTTTCAAAAGAACCATCCCAGCATTTGCCTGAAGCAATTTAGGGGAATCACAGAAAACCCAAATCAGGATAGTCAGACATGGGTTTGAACCCCGTCCTCACGAATTAGAGTCCTGTGTGCTAACCACTGCACCACCTCGCTTGGTTGATGACTGATATGGGAGTTCTGTGCTTCAAGTATCATAAACATAAGAAAATACAAAAATCCAATTGCTGCGTGGTCTCCCTGTAAGTGTTCACTGTATACATAGAAGATCCAAAATAGGTCCTCACATCCTTTATGACACCACTGAAATAAATTTCTGAGATGTGACTGTCTCTTCAAATGAAGAAACATAAAGAAATGCTTTTTGTTATTAAAGACGATTCACTGAATAAGAATGGACTTTCTAAATGAGCACTGAAAATGGTTAGTATAAAGGAAGACGAAAAGCCCTTAAGCTCAGCGTCTTCTAGCTGACAGAAGTGACACACTTCAATAGAATTCTCTTCCCCTCAATTTGATGATAAATTAATGACAGCAGTGCTATATGCAAGTCAAAATCCTCAATTCTAAGACTGATTTTTATACCCAGAACCTTAACTAGGCATGATCTTGTTGGAAGTGGTATGTTTTCAATGCATTTATCTAAACAGTTATGGTTTTAACATGAACCCCACAGCACAGTATATTTTTCATATACAGAAAATCACCACCAGAGGCAAAAGACAAGAGAAATCCTAGAACTAACTGGGAAATTAATCTTGGACCTTTGGCACTGAACCATCAAGCCAAAAATATGTGAATTATGAACGTTCAGTGACAATTTGGAAGATCTCATCATATACAAGAACAGGTTGTGGCATAAGTTGGACCTTATAAAAGCTTCCAACCTTTCTTTCAGTGATTTGAAGCATATAAAGGAGCAGGCTTATTCACAGTTACACTGCAATATAGAACATTCTTGTCAGTACTTCCTGTAACCACTTTGATCATAAAAAGAATAGAGATGATTGAAGAATGACGATTTTTAGCTGTTGTGTATGAACTTAGATATCCCAGGGGAGTGGGTGACAACTGAAGAGTAACAGACTTTCTTTCAAGATTTTTGTCCCTTCTTAGAATATTTGCTGAAAGAAATAATGAAACATGGAATAATGGTCTTGGCTTTGACAAATTAAAGATAAGTTTATCTTCTGAACTTTGAAATATTTTCAGTCAGTCAGTCAGATAAGCCTTCAAATAAGTGGGAGACTACGAAACAACTTTATTACGGAAAATGATATCACCTAATAACAGAATAATGTCCTCTGTTTTGGATCTTTTTGATTCTTGTCGACTTGACTGAACATACATTTTTGGCATATCAATATATAAAGTAACTACGTAAGATATGGTACACATGTGACTTTATATGAACTTCCCCCTCCTCCACCCCAAGGAAAATAGTAACATCCAGTTATGTAACTAGGGACCAGAAAAATTCACATTTTGTAATAAATGCGAAATAGATGTGAATTCTACATCAAAATGCAAAAACGCGAAAGTACTTAATAGACATTGTTTCACAGTGAATTATATCCAAATCAACTATTTATCAGAGATAGTTTGAAATAGCTTTATCTTCTGCATACAATATCGAAAATGTAGGCAGTTGCTGGCATTGTACATCAATTGGAAAGATAATGTGTGCAACATACTTGCAAAATAAAACTTACGGACGTAAAGATGTATCAATGCATTCAACGATCCAGTACGATGCCAGCTGTGGACGGTTGAATGGTATGGTCAATCGCTGCATAATGCAACGTGGTACTTAGCTATGGGACTTAGCATTTTAAATGAAAGACATGAGTACATTTGTTCGTTCGCTAAAGCTCAAAAGATAGTATAATGCAGACAATTTTAATGTGGCAAATTACATGGCAGATGTTTTGAACCGTAGTTGTATCAAATACTGCTAGAGGTAGGGCCTGAAGTACATCGTTAACAAAACTCTACTGACATTAACAAAGCTGTCCTCGAATGCTATGTGCTATGTGTTGCTTTCTTTTCTTATTTTGAAATAAGTGAAGCGACTAATCCTGGTCAAACATGGATTTTGATTATGATTCTTACAACACCAGAAGAGACTGGCAATCCCTGTTACAATGTGTCAGTTCTGCTGTAGGATACTGCCCAGTGAAATGGAGGTGGGGGATTGTTTTCCCGCACTGCTCCTTCCTCTGTGGTGGTCAAAATTCTCATCCATTTACACTCATGGCCATCTGCAACAACGGCCTACAGCACAACAGCAATTGGCAAACAAAACCTGTAACATTTTTTGACAGTGCCGAAATTCTTCCCGTAACATTAAAATCAAGTTGCTGTACACTCGGTTCTGCTACTACACTAAGTGACTTGTCAGTTCTATCTGTAGCATTGCCAAGCATGGACCATAGGTCTATGAATGCCCACGAAAGGTCGAAATTAGTAGTCCACAGATGTTTTTGATCTTCAAATTGGGCAGAAGAAGACAAATAATGTCTGGAAACACCATATATCGGACACGCATTCACTTAACTGGTGGGAAAATGCTGCTGCCTTACAACGGACCAATCATTTTTGAAAGCTTAAGTGCAGCCAAACGAAGAAAACAAAGGCCTTTATGGAAGGAAAAAATGTTGAAGTTTTTGGAAAACTGAACATTCAATTTTCCAATCAGCATTTTTTTTAAACAGTCAATTCCAAAGAACTAATAATTTGTTTGTCTTCACTTACGCAGCGAGACAACTGTTTAAATTTGTGCATCTAATCATTCAAAAAGGAAATAAATGCGACAAATTTTCACAAAAACAGACATGAATTTTGTCCAAAATCGATGCTAAATTTTTCCAGTCCGTTCACACAAGCCGTAGTTAAGCAAAACATGTCTCTCCCATGGCATAAGCACTATCATATTTTAACTTGGTTTCATGCTGAGCTCACAAACAAAGAAAACCACGAGATTAATTCATTACAAAACCGACAAATTTTGGGAAAATTTCTGAAATGTCATCTGAGGAAGTAAACAACAGGACCAATGTTTGTTCTTAAATCTACTAGTTTATCAATATACGACGTGCTATCCAAAATTTTCAGGACTGGTGCTGCCATCTGTTGAAAACTTTACCTTTGGACTTATGGTCACCGTCACCCTGGAAGTAGTTCCCATCCGCACGTACACACTGGTCCTTGTACTTCTGCCACTGGCCCAACGTTTTCTGGGAGTCCGGTTCTTTGAAGGTGTTTATCACAGCCAGCGATGCTTCTTGAATCCTTTCTTGAGTGTCAAATCGGCTGCCTTTCAACTGAAGTTTCAGTTTTGTGAATAGAGCGAAGTTGTAAGGTGCCAAATCTGGCGAGTACAGTGGGTGGGGTACAACCGCCATGTTGTGTTTTGCCAGAAAGGTCCTGGTGAGCAAGGACGTGTGACAAGGTGCATTGTTACGATGCAACAGCCATTTCCCTTGACGCCAAAGTTCGGGCCGTCGTCGCTGCAAGTTTTCAAGGAGCCGTCACAAAACAGCACAGTAGTATGCAGAATTAACTGTTTGGTTGGGTGGGACAAATTCTTTGTGCACAATTCCCTTGGTATAAAAGAAAATGATGATCATGGTCTTCAGTTTGTTCTTCATCTGTCTCACTTTTCTGGGTCTTGGAGAGCCCAGGCTCCTCCACTGGGATGATTGCTACTTTGTCTCTGGGTCATAACAGTAAATCCAGCTCTCGTTGACGGTGATAACCAATGACAAGAAGGTTGGATCATCAGATGCGGTCTGACAAAAGTCCGTGCACACTTCAACACGCTGTGCCTTCTGATCGACAGTCAAGATTCTTGGCACAAATTTTGCGGTGACACAATTCATGCCCAATTCATCAGTCAACATCCATTGACATGTCCCATAAGCAATACCCACTCCATCCACAAGATCTTGAATGGGTCCATCGAAAATCGCCGCACACCAAACACAGAGTATTACGGAAATCACTGTGGACACGCAACACGTCCTCCCAGCTGAAAGCCACTCTGCACACTGACTCATCAGATGCACCTAGCGGTGCAAAGATCTACTACTCCTACTTTCCAGATGGCAGTACCAGTCCCAAAAATTTTGGATTCCACCTCATATCTACATCCATTCTTGGAAATAATTTTCCCAAATGGAAACAAATACATGCATTACTGTGACACTGCCAAGGGAAAAAGAATGACATAAAAAACAACAACTCTCTCCCAAACACAACAGCTCTCTCCCCCTCTGTACACACACACACACACACACACACACACACACACACACACACACACACACACACACACAGTTTCACTGGTTGGACCATCAATTGGTGTGTAGTACAGTTTTTACCAGTTTTGTTACCAGTATTTAAACTGTCTAAGCTGAGGGGCTCGGGTGTAAAATGTAGCTTACATTTTGGGCAAGAATGACTTATGCAGGATATGATGCAGTATCTTGCATTTAGAGTTAAACATATGAGTAAGTTTTCAAAAATAACCGCAGATGGCAGAAGAATACAGTTTATCCTTTCCTGGTAACTAGAAACCACTGCATGTATAACATGGTATGTGCGCCAAAATGACTACTAGGAGGAAGTTAAAGTTTGGAGGGAAGATGAATGTGAACAATACTGAAGTGTTAGAACGGCTATTAAGCATTGATTAAGAGTTTGATGACTGATTAAAATCCATTTTGCCAAGAGACAGAAAATGAAAGACATGAAAGTGGTTGTAAGGATGAAAATTAGGTAAGAAGTGTCACTAATCGCGCATTTACACAATGACATCTGCTGTAGTTAACGTGTTATACATGGTATGCAGAGGTCCATGACCCACTGAGGCAATCAAACTGAATGATGTTTTTGCTTGTTTCCAATACTTACGAGATATTGAAAGTAGCTAAGAAATCCAAAGCAAATGATGAGAGCAATGAAAGTGAAATCTGAATACCAGTATTAATGTTTTCAAGTCAAACTTAGTAAATTTAATTACATTATACTGTCTAGTTAATATGCTATCTTAAATTATTACCCATAATTTTTAATGACAAATTTTCCTGTGGTAAGTAAATATTTGCAATATCATGAATAAGACTGTATCTATATTTTATGACCATGAATAAGATGGTATCAACTATATAATTTTTGTGTACTGTTTCTTTTTGTGAACTGTTTCTTTTTTCTAATTTAAAAAAAGTTTTGATTTTGTAACCTTACAGGTGAATTTTTTAATGTTCAAATATTTGATATAAAATATGAAGAAACAATGGAACATTGCAAATGCAAAATTATATTTTTCATAGATTTTATAGCTAATAACTTCAAAACATTAAGAGTCATTTACCATGTTTTACACCTGAGCCCTCAATTAATATAGCAGATATATAGAAATTAATATCCACTTCTTGTGTAACAGAAATAGCACAAATGGCAACTGACTGGTCTTCACTGAATTAGTAAATCCACTTATTTTTAACTACTCTAACACTGAAGTTGAGAAAATTACCACTAACAAGCAAAATGTACAACTGCCACTTCTCAATGCTGACAACGTGGCTCTTTTCACACAGTGGGCAACTATTAATAAGCATACTGTACCTTCTCAGCCTCATATTCTTCAACAAATTCAGTTTTTTCCTCTTCTGGAAGGTCTCGCCACATCTGACCAATAATTTTTCCGATCTCCCATAGTTTCAGCTCAGGGTTCTGAGCTTTTACCTGATCCCATACTTTTCGACTGTACCTCATATATGGCATCAATGGCTTCTCTGGAGGTTTAGGTGGCTTTGGTACTCTTGTATCACCCTAAGAAAGAAGATGACATATAAAACAAGTTTTCAATTCAAAGAATTAAATCTAATTTTTCTTTCAACTAGGAACAAAAAGTTTTCTAAGCAGAAAATGTCTTGTAGGAAGCCTCAGCTGTTATTTCCATTCAATTCAAAGAATTAAATCTAATTTTTCTTTCAACTATAAACATTTTGAAACATGGTCAGTAAATTTTCTTATCAATGTCTTGTAGAAAGCCTCACTTGTTATTTCCATTCTGATTTATAAATTTCTTAATCACATGGCAAACATTTGTGCCTCTAGTATGTGACCTTACAGTCGTCATTATATTTACAAAATGTGTCAGTGTACATAAGAAATGTTTGTAGACTTCAGTATTCCACTCTGAGATGAAAGCCAACCAAAGTATAACCAACTTCTGTTTCAGTTTCATCAACAATGGTGGACACCAGCACCCTCATTTGTCACAAAGCTATCATTCAAAGCCACTTGGTAAGAATCCACCGGGGTCATTACTCCTCTGCCAACCCCACGGCTATGATTCAACAGTTCATTATAATACAAATGGACCCAGCATAACAACCCTACACTCCCAATGTCACCTACCCGCTAATTGAGTTTTCCTCATTGTTCGGTCCTGCCAACACCACTCACTTGATCACTGAGCTCAACACCTCTACAGCTCAGTGGATTTTCCAATCCAAGCCAATCTGGAGGTGCTCAGGCTTCCCTGAGCTATTTCTGCCATATTCCTTTCCATTTCACTGCATCAATTCAAAAACTGTCAAAACCTGCTACATGCATCCCCCAATCCCCACTGTTCCTTTCCTGATATGGAAGACTGAAAGATCATGTCATGTGTTGCTTTTCAATGGCCTACATTCTCAATAATGCTTTCAATGGGAAAGAAGGAGGAGGAGGAGGGGGGGCGGGGAGAGAGAGAGAGAGAGAGAGAGAGAGAGAGAGAGAGAGAGAGAGAGAGAGAGAGAGAGAAACTGTTTACTAGTATTTCAGGCTGTCACCACACTCCTATCAGTGAATGGTTTTGTATCTTTGCATTGTTGTCCAGCATTGATAAACTTGTGACAGAATAAAAGCTCTGAACACTGCTACACCTCAAACAATGAGACTGGAAAAAATATGACAAGTTAAAACTTGATCTGGAGCAGGTCTCACACACAGACTAGTGCATTTTACAGGTAATGCATTACTCAATTAACTTATCTTAAATGTTTTAGTCCTGTATATGCTCCATTAATATCAAGAAACCTGTAATTTAAATAACACAATTACAACCCAGTAATTCGTTTGATTGGTTGGCTCTTTTTACTCCAGAAGACAATGTTAATTACTCAATAATGTAAAGCAATGCAATATAAATACTAAGTCTCTATTGCAGCAATTTGCATACATACTGAAAACACAAATAGTGATAGTCAAAATCTTTTTATTTATTTCCTTTTTCTCTTCACGTTAAATGTCCCAATGATTGTAAACTGACTGAAAACAGGACACTTGTTTTAAGAGGAGGAGCAACGAAGATGATCTAAAATGATTGTAGTACTTGCCTAACAGGAAGCAATATTAATAGTTTAAAGTCCTATCAACACTGATGACCTTACAGAATCAGAAATCCAACAGGAACAAACAGGGAAGGAAACTGTTGTTACATTACTAAAGAAACTGGCCTCCCATCTGCTCGGTACAATTCAATGAAACTCTAGACAATGTTTAAGTGTTTTAACAATAGAATGTACCTGAGAATTTCATGTGTTTTGATGGCTATGACACCCCTTGGAGTTCAGTAGCCTAACTCAGAAAGGCTTTCTTTATTCACACACATTGGGTTTGCCTGTTTAGCACAGGGAATGGATGAATGTAGTGTACGTGGAGTCTAGTACCATATTTGCGTTCTTGGTCGTGAAATAGATGAGAGAGAGGGTGAATCTCAACATGAGAATATATCTTACACCTCTCAAAAATAACACAAGTGGGCAACCAAGCAAACTACCCCACCTGATACAGAAGCCATCGCCATCACCACCATATTGTTTGGTAATAAAATGTTTACATCAAGCTGTATTCCATTATATACTGCAATTGAACAATAAACCAAAAGAAATCTTGCAGATCACTTACACCAGCTCCTTTTCCAACTTTCTGTGGGTTAAATCCTGGATGTCCATGAGGTGTTGTGATGAATGGACTCTGATTCGCAGATGCATCTTTCTGAAAAAGTAACTTTCATTTAAAACAGCATCTTCATTGATAATCACACCATAAGAGAAAATAATGCTCCATTAATTTAAAGTATTATAGTTTCTTTCTTACCCCAGAACTAGATGAAGAATTTGAAGCACTAGTTGGTCTCAGCCGCTCTGTAATTAGACAAAAAGGAAAATGGACAATTACCATTTGTTTCTAGAAAATGTTACAAAAATCTGATACACATGCCTATAGAAAACAATGTTGTCATTAGATCTCCAAAATATAGTAACATACCTGCAGAAATTAACATAGCACAATACTATATTCATTTTTAATAACAATTTATTCTTATAGGTGAACTCCAATGCACTGTCACAACATTTCAAATGTACATGAGGAGTTTATCTAAGACGAAGGCCATAATTTCAATTTAATTTTTATCACATTATACTTGCAGGGAAATTAAATGTACAAACTTACATAATATTTACACATTAGAAGAAAGAAGATACATGCAGATGTTAAAAACTAAAAACATTCTTGCACATGCAGAGCGAATGTCAGCAATTCTCAACTGAAAATGTGTTTATTACCTGATCATTGAAATCTTGCAGTGTTGGCCTCTTTCGGAATAAGTTTTATCTGTACTATACTAACAAGGACAATATTTCTCCCTCAGAAATCCATAAATAATAACTTTATCACAGTTTCCATTAATATGCACATGCTGTACGTTTGTCACTAATAACAGCAATCAAATATATTTTTCAATAATATCACATCATCTTAACAGCGGCAGTATGAGAAATACATTAGGAAACTTTCCACCTGTTAGTGATTACCACATACATCTGTAAACATACTTTTTTTTGTTACTTTTTAGCAACATGTAAAGTAAATGAAACAGTGAAGCATGTGTGTCAGTGTGAAAAAAGAATAGTAATTATTATGACTGCTTGTCATTTACATTACTGGCATCTTTCAGTAACAGATTGAAACTAAACCTAAACTGCCTCATTTCTCCAAGATTAACAATCTCTTTCAGTTACTGTTTTTGGAAAAATGCACAAAGTGTAAATTTCAAATTAATGTAAAAATATGACAATCACAACATACGAAACAGCACGTGCTAAACATGAGTAGTTTGAGAAGATGATGATAATAATCACAATGTCCCATTTAAGTTAAACACTTTCTACACCTTGTACAGTTATACATAGAAAGGAAAGAAAGGAAGCAAAGAAATCCCCAACACCACACCTAATGCAGGCATAACATTATTTACTGGATGACAAACTCACATCCAACACCGAAGCCATTTTATTTTTTCATTTCCTTTTTCATTGAGTAATGATAGCTGACAGATTTTCATGTTAAACATTAATTGCAAATAAATTAACATAAAGTGCAGCCATTACTACCACTGGTAATGGTTAATTTTTCTCACTGACAAGAAAAAGCAACAGCAAACCAAAACTTACCTCTCAAAATGTTTAAATTCATAGGAGGTCCAGCTGACAGCAAATCTAAGAAATACAAAAAAGCATTTCATAACAAACTGAGCTACAGGAAGGAAGTAATTCATTAGCTAAAGAAAACAATGTTAGGTGTGTACAGATGCAGAAGCCTCTTTTTGAAATATGTTAAGTTCACAAGTAATGAGTGGGCACATCATTCTCACCTAATGATACAATGCAAACTACATACAATAGGCTGGGCCATTCTTTCGCAAACCTGGTCTGTGTTCATGAAATAACTAAATACATTGGGAAAGAAGAAGCTGTAAATCTTTTTCATGCAGGCTTTACAAACTAAAGGCAGTAATGAATCACTGGGTATCATATTTCACAGATTCCTAGACCCCCTCTCTCCAGTTATCTGCAACACTTCATATTCAACAAAACTGGTAATTTTTAAGGTACAAATGTACTTAAAAATTGTATATTTGCTTTTTTGCCCAAGATTCAACCCAAGCAAAGCATAATTAAAAAGGAAAAACCAGTCTTGCATAACAACATGAAACACTGTATAAGTCACAGCTGTGCACTAACAAGATTAGTAGTTTCAAAATGTAGCAATGAACTACAAAAGCCCTAAGCAGCCTGGGTAAACACCATTCTCCACACCATTTTTGGTGAAATTAGTTGTAACTCTATGTTTCGTCCAATTTTGTTTGTACTGTGCACAGAACAATGAGTTAAATCGTAAAGAAATAATGAATAAAGGAAAACACTTTCACCAAATGTTTGGCAAAGACTTGTGTTTACATACATACAAGATGGAAGAGGGTAACATTCACAGACAAAGTAAAAATTTTATGGCTGTTAAAGTGCTGAGTAAGACTAACAGTTTCAGAGTGACTGAAACCATTATATACGTAGAAATTTTGCTTACAACATGTTTTAGTATACCAGAATTGCTGATTAATGACTAGCCTTAACGTTGGCTATTCTGTGCCCTGTAACATGGACAGAAAATTCTGGGGTTAACGGATTCTACATAGTTAGCTGCTAAATTATTCCAAACATTCCTCCTGTGGCTGGACACTCCTCCAAAAAACGAAGAAAGAGAGATGGTTAGTAAGCGTAGAAGAAAACAAGTCATCTCTGCATTATCTAAGAAGAGTATTTGAAAAGGAGGACCTTGCCATTACTCTGACCATCTCAATGTAGTAGCTTACTTCAGCGATAGGTATACTACACATCACGTATTAACAATTGTGAAAAGGATATATTACTACCGCCATAAAAATGGCATGTGCACTAAGTTGCAGACAGGCACAACAAAAAGACTGTTACAAAATAAGCTTTCAGCTAAAGCCTTCGCCTGAAGAGAAAGGAAAACACATACACACATCACACAAGCAGGCACACCACATACCACACACGATCACTATCTCCGGCCACTCCAGCCAGAATGGAACTGTGTCGTGTCAAACGGGAGCAGCAATTTGGAGTGGGGCTGGGAAGGGGTGAGACAGCAGGGTATGGTTGGGGACAGAGATGTCAGTGTTGTCATGTGGAGTATGAAGAGACTATATGGTGGCAGGAAAAGGCTGTCTGGTGCAATGTCAGCAGGCTTGGAGGAGCGGAAGAGGAGAGGAGCAGAGAAGGGAGAAAGACTAACGAGTGCACTGGCAGAGAGTGTCACACAATGAGGATGAGGGGGTACGACTTTAGGAGGAAGTCATAGGATAGAAGGAGTGGAAATTTTTGGGTGGAGGGTGCAGGGACAATAAGTTATCATAGGCTGAGGATGGGATAATTTCGGGTGTGGAGAATGTGTTGTAAGGATAACTCCCATCTGTGCAGTTCAGGAAAGCTGGTGGCAGAGAAAGACTCCAGATGGCCTGAACTCTACTATTCCTTCCCCCCCCCCCCCCCTTCTCTGCCCCACTCTCAATTGCAGCTTTAGATCAACAGTTGCAGTCTGGCCAGAGCAGCTGGATAAAGCGGTCATGCTTGCAAGAGGTGTGCCTCCTCGTGAGAACGCATGTGTGTTTTCCTTGTTACCAATAAAAACTTGAGAAGTACCACTTTAACCGTAACTATGGTACTCATCACAAGGAGAACTTCAACTTCTCTCATATCACTTAAAACTAAGCTCAAACACCACTGCACACAGGGCTAAAAATATATAACAATCTACAAGGTAGGAACATATTAAACATGGACCTTGGTTCTTTGAAAATATTACTCCATAATATTGTAGGAGAAACACACAACTATACCACTGAAGAACTCATGGAAGACAGTTTTACACTTCAAACAACAGAAAAATGCAGACAACTAATGTTGTAAGAAATGTTGTAGTGTTACATGTATTTTTATTAGATGTACTTGCATCACTGTTAATCTATAAAGTGTAACTTTCTAATAACAATGTAAAAAGATCTTTTTTAAATCTTTATAACCTTTTCCAACTTGACGTGTCTTCTGTACAGCAGATCTAATTACCTGTGCACTGTATTTAAAGAGACTAATAAATAATACTTCACATTTTCTTTTTTGAATAAGGCTTCAAAAGTCCTTTCCTTGTTGGCCAGATGCTTAGTTTGTAAGCCTTTTTGTTGAGCTTGTCTGCAGCTTAATGGGTCATCCTTTCGCAATTGTTGGTATTCCAGCCAGGACTAAACTTCATATTTTTTTGGCCCAAATTGTTTTTAATGCACACAGTGTACTTCCTCATAAAAATTAAGTGCGTTATGAACACAAATGGTCAGTAGTGTTCTTAAATAGGGATATGCTTTCATGTATTTTCATCTATGTTATCAATGAGATGCAGATAACACAGCACACAAGAAAATTCACTCTCAGGAGTGACAAATGCCTGCGACTATCAAAATTCTTGTCGATGGTCAATGTTTCAGTTTTAAAATACTGAAATTAGAAAATGAACAGGACAAAAAAAACAGAGCTCCACAGATACGTGAATAAAATGGCCTGTTTCAGGTCACACTGATATAATATATTTTAATTTAAAAATAAGAATCCAACACCACTGTTGCACTGAATTACAAATTGACATTTTCTTATTTTTATAGACTGTACATGAAGAAAACAGATAAATTCTACACATTCCTTCCACACTGGAACTAATTAAGCTGGCGCTGTTAGATATGCCATGAAACTACACTGCATGCCATTCTACAATGCAACTAGAAGTATGCAAGACTAATAATACATGATTCAATGGAACATTTTGTTCAGTTTTGACATGCTACCTGTACACTATAAAGCACAAAAACAAACCACAGGTAAGCACTAACAAACACAGAACATTCTTCTGGTAAATTAGTTAGGAACATAAATTCTGCAAAAACATGTTACGGTTTTACAGTAAATTGAGGCGAAAAACTACTACAGGTACACTACAAAGAATGACACCCCATTTGAGACAAAATAGGAGTTTATACTCACCTACTTCTAAAACTAATACCTGGAACACAGCTTACATAAGCTCAGTTAAAAAATAAATACCTTTCGCTATAGTTTTCATAATTTTGATCAACTCCTTCCTCAAAACCATGAACAAGAGACCCAAAGGGCACAACTAGGATTCAGACGTTACAACTGACAGACAGATAAGATGAAAATTTTCACAGTACTAATAAAAGCACTGTTTGAAATCACTAAGTTAAAGGCAAAAAAAAAAAAAAAAAAAAAAAAACCACTTATAGAAAATGACACTGTGCAAAAGGAAATACAATATAAAGGCAATTTATTTTACCAAAGGTCCCTTACTGAACTATACCACAACATACACCACCACAATTTCCAGAAAGATCAACAGCAATTTCCAGAAGCATCAACAGAACACATCAATAATATGGCATCCAATGTATACAGATTTCTCTAACAGAACTGAAATGCTGCATTAAATACAATCTATGAGGAATGAAATTCTGAATTGGCCACAACCACGCACTGAAATAAATTCAATAGTGACAATTGGAGATTTGTGGCGGACCAGGACTCAAACCTGAAAGAACAGACATCACACTATAAAAAATATATATGCCTTGATGGCATCAATGATCATGCAATACAGATGCACTCTTCATCCACCTACTTGCAGGAATCAGCATCAGGCTACAAGCAATGAGGGTAATGGACAGGGATTGCTATGTATGAAGTACACGACAACTTTGGAATTTGAGTTGAACAGGAAGTGTGTTCAGATGGCCAAAGTGGTTAAGGCGACCACTTCCATAATGCATGACATCCGGGTTCGAGTCCTGGTTCACCAAAAATTTCCACTTGTAGCCACTGAATTTATTTCAATGCCCAGATGTGGCTAATGTTGGGATTTCAATATCATCATGTATATATATGGCTATATGATGAAAACATACATATAAAAACACAGAAACATATACATATAAAAAATACAATCCAGCCTGTTGTGTGTGTGTAACTGCTTGCAAGTGTAGAACGTGATGTGTTGGAGAGCCTATGAAAATTGCAGAACAAAGGAATTACTAATGTCAACATTATACTCATTTGAAGTAGGCAAGCAACTCAGCTGTCACCATGCACTGCTTCACTTGTAGGCATTAAATGCAACAGAAAAAGATACCTGCAATGTGATACAGGTTCCAACCCTGTGAGGCAGGTAGCGGGCAGTGACTAACATTAGAGTGTCGAATACTTTATTCACCAGGAACGTAGTTTAAGAAAAGCTTGAGCTCTCACATTCAATTTGCTGGATGTCAATGGAAATGCCTTACACAAAGTTGAGCACACAGTAAAATTCAGCATCACCACTGACTCGCCTAATGTTACTGTACAGAACATAATGTGATCAGTACAAATGGCAGCTACTGAATAAAAAAAACTCTAGTGGACTGATTCCCTCCTATTTTTACTAACTGAGACATAGGGCACCAAATGCTCATTGAAAGTGCACAAAAACAGCTGTAATATAACCAACATTCTTCTATTTTTTGAACAGCCCTCTAACCCAAAGGAAGTAACTATCTCCTTACAAATTAAAATAGTAGAAGTAAATTTTATTGTTCCATACCAACCTTTTATCATTTGGCATTAATATATTAAGCACTTATACTGTCATTCTTAAGTGTGTATCACAGAGCAATTTTTCATTTCCCACTGTCTGTATATTCAATTTTTCACTCAAGAGAGGGTTCAGTTTTCACATCCATATGGTATATCATATTACAGAATTTTAGTAATTTATGATTTCCAGTCATATTTTTTAGTGTGCAATGTATTGCAGCACATACGTCTACACCTACATCAATATTACGCAAGCCACCTGACGGCATGTGGCGGAGGGTACTTCTGGTAGTAGTAACTGATCCCCTCTTCCCTGTTCCACTCATGTGGGGAAAATGAATGTTGGTAAGCCTCTGTATTTGCTCTAATTTCTCGAATTTTTTCGTTATGATTATTTGGCGAGATGTACATGGGAGGAAATAATATGTTATGCAACTCATTCCAGAAAGTAATCTCTTGAAATTTCAATAGTAAAACCCTTTGTGGTGCACAACACCTCTGTCGTAGTGTCTGCCACTGGAGTTTGTTGAGCTTCTCCATAACGTTCTTGCGCTGACTGTACGATCCCATGATGAAATGGCTACTCTTTGTTGGAGCCTGCCCTCACCCCCCCCTCTCCTCACCCCCCCCTCTCCTCACCCCCCCCCCACCCCATCAGTCCTACCTAGTAAGGTTGCAGATTGATGAACAATACTCAAGAATCGGTCAGTTGCATTTCTTTAAGATACTTCCATTGAATCTCAGTCTGGCATCTATACTGAAGGGGATGGAATTAATTTTTTTTTTTTTTAGATCTATCACAAATAACAATTTACTTCACGGTGCCACACCGTGTGGCACTTGTTTAACTACCTGGCTATCACGGGATTCCCTAAGTGTCCTCTACTATGGGAGCTATGATTGTGGTTTTTTTCTGATATGTATTTTTCTTCTTTTTGTTCTTTTGCTTATCAAATACAAGATCCAGTTAACAGCACAACATTTGGAGGACATTTGTTCAAATCAGAGTGATGGTATACTTGTTCCAATTTATAGTGATTAAAATTCTTCTGGGTATTATGCCGCATCATTGCTAAAAACTAACAACAATAATAAACTAAAACCGACGTTTCGGCCAAATCGCAATGGCCTTCCTCAGGGCACGACTGGTTTTGCATGGGGATTGGTGCTTCTATTTATTACAGACTATCGATGTCTGACGTCACTGTTTTAAAACTTAATTGGCCCTCTAATATGATTGCCTACGATTGCGGAAGCCTACATTCTTATATCTTGTTCCAATTTAATTTAATAGCATACTATTACCCGTCAAATAATGCCACGAAAGGGCTTGTAACAGATTTTAAGCTTTTAGTGCCTCTAACTGATTCATATTTAGCATTATTTGTAAGTTCAAGTTTCTATAAAAACTTTGGGCAGTCCGTATAGCCTTTTCAAAATCAACACATACATCAGTAGCTCGAACTAAATTTTCTGATTTACCACAATCTGGTGCAAAAAGAAACCATTATGTGTAAAGCATTAGTATTTTCGAAATACATCATGTTTATGTAACAAAATTATATCAATTCCAACGTTACATTTTTTCCAATATTTCATTATCAACTTCATATGCTGGACCCAACAGGCTAATCAGTGTTTTTCGAAATGACATATACAAAAGTAACCTTTATCTGTGAAAAGGGTAAATCGTTTACACAAATGTTTAATACAGCAATGAATGCAATACATTTTTGAATTTTATGCCCACCTAAATCTGCTAGTTCCAGATATTTCCGCTACGTGCCATGCACAAATGGGTTATTCCAACAGTCATCATGGAGTCGAATAATGGTGCAGAGTGTGCACTGCATTTTTTATGGTTTCATGAATCCAAATTTGCCACTACAGTTCAAAGACAATTCAAGACTACATGTCACAAGCCACCACCTCAAAGACAAACTGTTGATAATTTGTACAATTGCTTCAACAAAAGTGGCTGTGCATCCCACAGGACAGTGGGTTAGGGATTGGACAACTTGGATTAGACATAGTGGAACAAACCCTGATCACCAAGATCACCTGATTTAACTCAGTGGACTGCTGGGCACAGGGTTGTTTTAAAGACAGAGTGTTCGTTGCTCTGCTTCCGAGAAAAGCTGACCTGCGACAACGGATAATAGAAGTAGTTATCATACAAGAAGACTTGCTTTATTGGATTTGGCAGGAAACTAACTACAGATGAGACATTTTCCTCTGTTCATAGAAAAAAAGCCTTCCCTGGTTCCCAAGAAACGTATGTTTAAAGCCAGAATTTTTTTCTGACAACTTATAAGCAGTTAATATAAAATTAATAAATGTAACGAAAATTATATAAATGCTAAGTGGGGAATAATTTTAGAAAACGTGCAATAATAACTGATGATACTGTGATGTGATTACCAAAATAGAATTACTGTGTTCTCTCTCTCTCTCTCTCTCTCTCTCTCTCTCTCTCTCTCACACACACACACACACACACACACCAGAACGCCAGTTAACTGAAATTAAGTGATGGAAGCCATTTTGGATACCAATATTTTTGGTTAAGCTATGAATATCTAATGTGTACCACAATAGTATGTACTGTATGTATTTTTGAAAGCTATGAACGTCAAACAAATTTTAAAGAATCTCTTTGTTGAGAGGTCGTATATTCTTTCTACTTCTGATTCTGCTTTCCCAGCTTCACTAGACCACTTCAGTCAATAGTTTCCTGGTCACCTTTTTCAATAGGCTTTCTTTCTGTATTGCCCAGTATCTTTTCATTTGCTATGATCTTTTTTGTTGTTCCTCATCTGTCAATGTCCTTTTTATTGTTTGTTGTTTGCCTATTTTTGGTTTAAATCTTAATTTTATGTTTTTCAGTTTCCTTAAATTCTCTGTTTTGTTTTGAAAATTGTCCAGGGTTAATTCTAACTCTTTAATATCTTCTCCAATTTCCTTATCCATCCCACTTGTTGCTTCATGTCCCAAAGTTTCTCTATGATTTTTCTCGGTAATCTGATTTCTGATGTCCTCACAATGTGACCAAAGAAAGAGATCATTTTTGCTTTATAGTACCTGTAATAGGCCCCTGTTCACTGTACGCCAATTCATTTGGCACTATCTGCCATAGTCTATCTTTTTGATACTTATAGAACCCAAGTTTCGATTAACTCAAGTTTGGTTAACCAGGACTTTACTGTATTATTATAAAAGGTATCTAAGGGCTTCGCCAATTCCCCCCCCCCCCCCAAACTCGTCTTCACGCACACAAAAAGTAGAGTCCAAGAGACTGTGTCTGATCTGTATGCAGATGAGCTATGTCCTTCATCTTACCACATACGCGATTGGTGCAGCCCTCTTGTCTTTAATAAAGTTCTACATTGCCACTCCATAACACTCCCTGTGACCATACATGCCAAAGCCACTTGACGTCCCCAGAACAGTAACACGGTGGCATTCCACAAGAGGTAATTGCTATAGCCAGCAGAACCACTATGCCCAAGTACTCTCAAACACAGTGACCTCTTGTGTTGGTAATCTTTTTATCGTACATCAGTCCCACAACTGTTTCATCTCTTCACACTATGATTTGCATTGTGGCCAACTCTTGCAGCACCTGCCCTGGTTTTTTCCACAACTGCTGCCACTTGTTTCTTCCAGGTCATTTTCTGACAATTCCAGGAAACTCTGCGACTTTCACTACATATGTGCCATAACTTTTCACCTCCCAACATCAAAAGCACAATTTTATATGGGAAAAAATTCATGACATCATCTGTCTCCACTGATTGTATTACACACCCACATCACATGAGCCGAAGTCCCTTACAGCCACATGCATAACAGGGCATCAGAGCATATTGGTTGATCTCTGGTTTATCCTTGTGAGACAGCACAGGTATGCTCCATGTTTGTTGAATAGTAATTAACTATCAAAGTGGGCTGCTTGTGTTTTAAATTGGGCCACTTCCCTTTCTTCAAGTGGAAACAGTGAAGTTATTTTTCCGCTGTTGCTTTGCTCCAGGAATGCTGCCACTCCTACAGGAGCCATACTTTTGATACAGGTTGTCCTGTGGTTCTCCTCACCCTTTGGATGTCTTCCTTCTTCAGTCAGTTCTCTGAACCTTTTTCCCCCCCAAGTATGTATGTTCGCAAAATTTCCAAACTGACTAGGGTGCCCTAGCAGGTGCAGTACTACACGCATCTGTGAAACTCAGAAACACACCCCACTGACTATGCAACAGTCCTTGTGCTGGCTTCACCAGCTGCCGTCTTAGGGCCCAGATGATTGCTCGTGCCTTGCAATAGATTGGAACGGCCTTGTGATATATTCTGACACAATTTGAGAGGAGATAGAATCTCTTCTGTTATGTACCTGCTAATTTATTTGTTATGTTAAGTACTTTCCTTCCCTTTTTTTTTGGGGGGGGGGGGGGGGTTCAGGGCACAAAAACGACCAAGGTTATAAGCACCTGTGTCAATCTTAGAACACCAATAGGTAAAAGAAGTTAGATGCGACTATACACCAAGCCCAGTTGATAAAACGATCAAGAGCTAAAAAGAAGGACTTTCCCCTTGGAGAAAAGTCAACGAAATACACCATAGAGACAGCAGAGGTCCCTAATCAAAGAAATAGCCAATAAATCAGACGGCTAATATACACTGTAACATAAGCAGTTAAAAAAAAAGTATCAGGACATGCTGAACCACCAAAGGTTGATGACAAGTGGTAGGGAGCACAACTCAACAAATGGTGATGGTTAAAAAGATAGTGTCCAATACGTAACATACTTAAAACGATCTTGTGACAGGACGGCCGAAAGGGGGTGTCAGTCAAGCCATGGGAAGAGGTTTAAGTCCCCGGAGCTTATTCCGATGAAGAGAAGACCAGTCGTGATGCCAAACTGACACCGTCTGCAGACAGGTGGCAACACAGAGGTCATTTGAGAGGATGGAAGAGCTAGCAGGCCGAGGTAGGAAGACTGGAGCATGGGCAGGAACCCACATGAATATCACAGTGGTTCCCTCAATGGTGAGAAAGTGGAAGCTTTCTGGGACTCGCTTCACTACGGGATGGCCAGTGTACAGCACAGAGAGGCTCTGGAAGGGCACTGAGAGAATCAGAGCACGTTACACAATCAAAAAGCCCATGTTGTTGGATGTACTGCGTGGCCTGATATGAGGGCGAAGAACTCTACTGTAAAAATCAAGCACTGTTATAGAAGCCAATACCAAAAACAGTCGGTGCCAACGCCGAAGGCACACCCAACACCTTGGTCAGTTTGAGAGCCACCAGTGTTCAGGGAGGTGCTAGTGCTAAGTTGCATGCAAAGCTCAAGAAACTTACAGCAAGAGGTCGAATCCAGAGTAGTATCCTTGGCAAGCAAATGATGTCCAAGATGAAAATGGACCGCTGCATGGAGCCAAGGTGGTCAGGATCCACACCTATTGGGAATGTGACATGCCGCGTGAAGTTAAGCTGCCAAACCAGTAGGCCTAGCTGAAAGTGAACTCTGGGAGGTAACAGAGAAGAAAGGCGCGCCCCATACTGGCGGTCAAGGGAGTCATCGAAAAAGATGGCACGAGACAGGTGGTCAGGCATGGGAGACAAACGGCATGTGGATCTGCTGAGGAGGATATCATGACGGTATGACAGTGTTAGATCAGCAGTTTCTGCATAAAGACTCTCAACCAGCCTTGTGTAAACGCCTCCATTGACTAAACGTATTCCACAATGGTGGACTGCGGACAAGGGATCAGTATAAATAGAGGAGAGTGGTCGGATCCACTCCCCAGAAAGTACCGCTTAGGACACGTATGGCACTGAGGGACCCGGTACAGCGTGTGGCCAGTTAAGACACATGGGAAGACCAAGAAAGCTTCCTATCAAGCATGAGCCCAAGGAACTTCGTAGTGTCGGAGAACGGAAGAGTAACAGGCTCACAATGTAAAGACAGTAGATAAAACCCATTCTCCGCCAAAAATTCAAACAAATGGTTTTCTCAGGGGAAAAGTGAAAGCCATTGCCGATGCTCCACGAGTAAAGAGATTGAGACATTGCTGAAGATGCCGCTCATGGAGACTAGTCCATGGAGAACTGCAACAGATCACAAAGTTGTCAACGAAAGGGGAGCCAGAAATGCCTGCTGGGTGACAGACCACAATAAGGTTAATAGCTACAGCAAAGAGGATGATGACATGATGGAGTCTTGAGACACCCTATTCTCCTGAATAAAGGTGCCCAACAAGGCCAAACTCACACATACTTTTTTAATTCGTGAAGGCAATGGAGCAGGCGACCTCTGAATCCCCACGAGTATAAAGTACAGATGATACCAGTCCTCCAGCAGGTGTCATAGGCTTCCTCCAAATCAAAAAATACAGCCACAGTCTGGTATTTCTGTAGTGACTTTGGTTCACAAATTGGCAAGATGGTCAATTGCAGAACGGTGTGCACGAAATCCACATTGTGCAGTGGTTAGTAGATTGCAAAACTTGAGCCATCATAGTAGCCACCCATGAATCATGTGTTCCATCGCTTTGAAAAAACAGCCAGTGTAGGAAATGGGGTGGTAGCTAAAAGGAAGGTGTTTGTCCTTACCGGGCTTAGGCATGGGTATGACAGTGGTTTCACGCCAGCACCTGAGAAATATACCATCTGCCCAAAAGTGGTGAGAGGCTCTGCAACATCTGACTGAACATCACCCAGCACTGGGGTGAAAGATCAGGATGAGGTAAGAGCATGGTCAAGCTCCATCATAATAAAGGCGGCACGGCAGAATTCACGATTCTGAGGGGAGAATGATACCATGGAGCTCAATATCTCTGCAAAATAGCGGCCCAAGGTGTTGGAGATAGCAACAGGGTCCACAATGATATCGACTGCTACAGTCCAGCCAGAAATCAGGGAACAAACCCTGGTCCCAGAGAGCCAATAGAGGTTGCCCAGGACAACAGAAGAGGGAGTGAAACTGATAAAAAAGAATTAGTACAGGAAGCCCAGTTACCTGTTTTGATATCCTCAAAAATGCGAAGACACTGTGTACACAACTTTTTATAATGAATACAGTTCATCATCGTAGGACAACAGTTAAAAACATGGAGGGCACATCTCCATGCGCGAACTGCGTCACAGCATATGTCAGTCCACCAGGGGACTGCGACACGGCGTGGTAAACAAAAACTGCGCTGTATTAACATTCTGTGGCAGGAAAGATAACATTCATTAAGGTACTCTACCTGATTATCATTATTCATCTAAGGTCGCCAGGGAGGAGTAAAATCTCCAGTGCCCTTAGAAAGTTCCCAAATGGGTTAACACACAGATGGGGTAGGAGTCAACAAACAGATAGCACATGGAAAATGCTTGGTCGAGTATGTGTTGGAGCGAATAAACCTCTCAAGATAACAGGCAAGCTGGGCACTGCAAAATGAGAGGTCTAAATGGAAATAAGTGTGTGTGGAGTCTGACAGGAACCTGGGTGCTCCAGTGTTAAGACAGATGAAGCTGAGTTGACTGAGAAGGTCAACTAACAGAGAATCCCACAGACAGGTTCGAGTCCCAAAGGGGACTGTTGGCATTAAAGCCACCAAGCAGCAAAAAGGGATGAGGGAGCTGACCAATAAGCTGCAGTAAGTCTGCCCTGGTGACACCAAGTGACGAAGGGATGTAGCTGTTACAAAGAGAAAGGGTGAAACGGGGAAGGAAAATGCAGACTGCAACAGATTGCAGCCAGATGTTCAATGAGATGGTCTGGCTATGGACCTCATCCTGAATGAGCAGCACGACTCCCCCCCTAAAACGAAATACTGGGCATGAAGATCTGGTGGCCTGTTGTGCAGCTGTAGGAGGAGGAGATAGGGACACTACCATAATACTGGGTGATTTCACAACTGCAGTATTGAGTTGGAGGTCACAAGTATGCATGGTCATGTCCTTCGTAGAGCGAGGCATAGCAAGAATGGTACTAAAATTGCCAAATGGTAAAATGCTGGGCTTTGGACTAGCCAACAACTTGTGAGTGACAGGGTAAGGTACTTTTTTCTTCATCCAGATCTGCTGAACAGACTGCTCATCAAGATACACAGGACACTCATGGGATGAGGTGGCATGGTTGGCATTACAACTGATACAGAGGGGAGAAGGGTGGGGGCAGTTGCCCCCATGAACACCTCTGTAACAAGTAATACATTTCGCACTGTTTTGACAGGACATGCAAGAGTGGTTGTAACAATGACACTGGTAGCAACGCATTGTGTTCGGAATGTATGGTCAGACTATGATGACTTTATAGACTGCCTTATCTCCAATGGAAGCACAACTCAATCAAATGTGAGAAAAAGAGTGTGTGTAAGCGCTCAGTTTCCATCAACCTTTTCCATTAGCCGATTGACTGCAGTGATGTCCTGACCAGAGAGATAATGTTGGATCTCCCCCTTGGTCTTACCATCTACCAGTGAAGTGTAAATAACACTAGATGAATAATTCAGTGCAAAATGGGCCTTGACATGAACAGGATATCTAAGAAGGAGTGAGGCAGTTAGGAGTGAGGCAGTTAGGAGTGAGGCAGTTAGGAGTGAGGCAGTTAGGAGTGAGGCAGTTAGGAGTGAGGCAGTTAGGAGTGAGGCAGTTAGGAGTGAGGCAGTTAGGAGTGAGGCAGTTAGGAGTGAGGCAGTTAGGAGTGAGGCAGTTAGGAGTGAGGCAGTTAGGAGTGAGGCAGTTAGGAGTGAGGCAGTTAGGAGTGAGGCAGTTAGGAGTGAGGCAGTTAGGAGTGAGGCAGTTAGGAGTGAGGCAGTTAGGAGTGAGGCAGTTAGGAGTGAGGCAGTTAGGAGTGAGGCAGTTAGGAGTGAGGCAGTTAGGAGTGAGGCAGTTAGGAGTGAGGCAGTTAGGAGTGAGGCAGTTAGGAGTGAGGCAGTTAGGAGTGAGGCAGTTAGGAGTGAGGCAGTTAGGAGTGAGGCAGTTAGGAGTGAGGCAGTTAGGAGTGAGGCAGTTAGGAGTGAGGCAGTTAGGAGTGAGGCAGTTAGGAGTGAGGCAGTTAGGAGTGAGGCAGTTAGGAGTGAGGCAGTTAGGAGTGAGGCAGTTAGGAGTGAGGCAGTTAGGAGTGAGGCAGTTAGGAGTGAGGCAGTTAGGAGTGAGGCAGTTAGGAGTGAGGCAGTTAGGAGTGAGGCAGTTAGGAGTGAGGCAGTTAGGAGTGAGGCAGTTAGGAGTGAGGCAGTTAGGAGTGAGGCAGTTAGGAGTGAGGCAGTTAGGAGTGAGGCAGTTAGGAGTGAAGCAGTTAGGAGTGAAGCAGTTAGGAGTGAAGCAGTTAGGAGTGAAGCAGTTAGGAGTGAAGCAGTTAGGAGTGAAGCAGTTAGGAGTCGTTGGGCTTGAAAATTACAATTGGTCTCCCGAAGCAAAGTTTCATTATATAAGTTATAGCAGTACTTCATAGGGCCTGTAATTGCATCAACACATTTTTGAATAATAAAAGGTTTAAATGTAGCAAAAGACTGTCCTCCTTCGGTACATGACCCCACACAAGGAACCGAAGTGAGGCTGGGAGTCATTGAATCTTTAGCTTATTTTCATTTGTGTTTATTAGATGTAACTGAGATGAAGATGACTGGCTCATTGTGAAAGTATCTCCCAGGACCGCCAGCGCCTTCAATGACACACTCCTTCCGACTGGGGGGCCTCCTCAGACGGGCCTCACCTGCCTTAGATGACTGTTCACACTAAGTCCATATCTCTTTAACTCCAGACAAAGGGATCTTTAGGCAATTGGGAAGGTAACAGCTCAGGCAGTCACCCCTTCCTGGGCCTGGTCTGTACCATGGGGTATGTGTGTTCCCAACTTGTCGACCCAGGGCTCGGAATTACATACTACCCAGTCATCCATTACATGTCAAACATGTTGGCAAACCTTCAGGAGCACACACTGAGGAAGAAGAAACAAAAAGAGACCTCAGAAGCTGAATCAGCAGATCGGGAAGAGATGGAGAACAAAGAAACAACCAAAAAAACAGACGAAGGACTGTTTTGATGTCTTGCTACCAACACTTCAGAAATCATTCTCGAAAATACCTCAGATATGTTTCCCAAGGGAGGGGAAAAAGAATAGGAGGAAGATAGACATGCAGCATGGAAAGGGAACAGATGCTACACAGGCTGGGGCCCCATGGTAGCCAAGTGCGAATTCACCGATCAGTGGTGAGACCCATGGAGGAAAGTACTTTCTGCAGACATGTTGGATACCTAAGGAGAACCTTTTTCATTTTTTAACAGAAACCTCTAATATCCAATGTAATTTTGCCCTTTTTAATAGTTTTTGATTCAATTGTACTGAAGGCTTTCCACTTCTTTAGATCTTCCCTTTAAGCAGTAGGATTGTCTTAAGCGTGCGCATCTGCAGTGGTTTTCTGTACATCACACTATCAGTGTGTGTAGCACATTTTGGGTAAGTATATTACTTGATCTGTTTACTGATGTTAGAGCATTCTAAATCATATTGGTACTGAACAAATATGTTGCACTTGAGCACCAGCTGTCATACAAAACTATCACAATTTATCATGTACAGAATCACAACAACATGTAATACACCAGCCAAAACCAAATAATCACCCAGCATATTACCTTTGCTTCCCTTATCTGGAATTTAAAATCATGATGTAATATCACAACTTAAATATGGTGAAACGTGTATGTTCTATTGAAATATAAACTGTATTATGGATGTTCACAAGCATAATATGTAAGTCCATACATCATCAGAAGCAATGTTTAAATGTCAGAGTATATAAATCACTCATGAACTGGAACAAATATTGTGGTAAGTGGTGTATAATGAAGTAACACATCTGCTTTCTACCATACACTAATTATACACATGATCTTCCAAAGCCAGTTCAGACATTATAAAACAGTGTATAAAAAAATTTAGCACATAAGATTATGCTGTACCCCATACTCCAAATTTATGCTGAAACTAAGATATTGCATTTAGTACTTTAAATGTGAAATGATCCCAAAAGACATTTATAACATTGGTGGCAACACTACATCTATCACTTAACCCCTAGATCTCCTGCAATACATAAATTTAAATAAATTATATAAATAGTTCTGATGAATACAGTTTCTTTGTCACTAAATATAACATCCAATTTATTTACATGAAGATACACTCAATTACTGCATAACATTCAAAATACAAATAAAGACAGAATACAACTAGCCACTATTTTCTGATGCATATTGGAGGATTTGTTCCCTCACCAGAAGGCATTTCCAGTGTTTAGCTCAGGCGAACAACTCCTAAGAAACCAATGCACCCGAAATATCTGCAGTTTCAAACATCTTCGTTGTGTACTTTCTGAACAGCAATATCATTGCCTTCTGATGATGGAGCAAAGAATTCACATTTGTTGATAGAGAATAAAAAATTGTAACTCGTTATACTGTTTAAGTATAACATTTACTGTAAAAAGACGTTCTCACACTGCCATTCAACAGAAGAATTATTAAATTAAAAATACTGTTATCTACTACATGGTGAGTAGCAACTCTCCTTTTCACCCTATTGTTACATTCCATCCTGAATTTTCCATTGTTTGATTCTTAGATCCTTAGTGCAACAGTATGATTCTATTTTATCCATCTCGTTAAAGAACCTTTACAAGAGATGAGTATTTCAATTGCAGTTTAATGACGTTTCCTCAGTCTTTTTGTTTTACAGTGTAGACAGCAACAGCAGAATAAAAAGAGAACATCAGTAAAATATTGTTCCAAACAATGTGCAACGTTCATCTGAATGCCAAGTTCATAATTTGCATTTGTTGTTGTGATCTTCAGTCCGAAGACTGGTTTGATGCAGCTCTCCATGCTACTCTATCCTGTGCAAGACTCTTAATCTCCGAGTAACTAATGCACCTACACCCTTCTGAATTTGCTAAGCGTATTCATCTCTTTGCCTCCCTCTATGATTTTTGCCCTACACGCTTCCCTCCAATAGTGAATTGTTGATCCCTTGATGCCTCAGACTGTGTCCTACCAACTGTTCCCTCTTTCCAGTCAAGTTATGCCACAAATTTCTCTTCTCCTCAATTCTATTCAGTACCTCCTCATTAGTTACGTGATCTACCCATCTAATCTTCAGAATTATTCTGTAGCACCACATTTCAAAAGCTTCTATCTCTTCTTGCCCACACTGTTTATTGTCGATATTTCAGTTCCATACAAACAGTTTCAGAAAACCCTTCCTAACGCTTAAATCTATACTCGATATTAACAAGTTTCTCTTCTTCAGAAATGCTTTGCTTGCCATTGCCACTCCACATTTTATATCCTCTACTCAGATCATCATTTATTTCGCTGCTCAAACTGTAAAACTCATCTATTAATTTAAGTGTCTCATTCTCTAAACTAATTCCCTCAGGATCACCAGATTTAATTTGACTACATTCCATTATCCTCATTTTGCTTTTGTTGATGTTCACCTTATATCTTCCTTTCAAGACACTGTCCGTTCCGTTCAACTTGTAGTGCCCCCAGAATTTTACGAAAGTCTGGGGACACTTGTGTTCCAGCCGTTTCGAACACATGTTATTTTAAAGCAGGGCGTAAGAATGAGCATGGGATACTGCACCCATTTATTGTTTGTGCAGGCAAAACTGGAAGGGAGATCATTCGTCGGCGCTGGCAAGCGTTCAGCGCGACCTCCCAAGAATAAGCAAATACGGCCCGGAAGCTCCATGGCCGGCTGCAAAGAGTAATGTAGCACTGTACCGTTAAAAAACAAATGGAGAGACTCGAAATAGTGAATGTTTATTAGACGTTGAACTGCTGTTGAGAGTACGTGGACTGGACATGGATAGTCAGCCATAATAAAAGCTTATGTATTAATTGTGTTCAAAAATGTGTAATTAACTGATTCTGGGTGCCCGGTAATGTGTGGGCTTACGTCATAAAGTTTAGTTTTTTTTTTTTTTTTTTTTTTTTTTTTTTTTTTTTTTTTTTTTTTTTTTTTTTTGCAAAGTGGAAATAAATATGTTCTGGTGCATTGAATGATATTCCAAGAGTAGCGTATTTTTTAAATAAGAAGAGAGAGAGCGAGAGAGTGAAAATTTCCCCTTCCTAGCAGTGAAATCTTTGGAGAAGTGTCCGGTGCTAGCAGAAGACATCGGCACTGCAAGAAAGCAGTACCAGCATTCAACAAGTAAGTCCACGAAAACGCTTAAGCTGTATAGAGAGAGCTTAACATTACACCGGGCCACCGCAAGCTGTTCTTCCGAGTCCTTTGCTGTGTCTGACAGAATTACAATTCATTGGCTAACATCAAGGTCTTTATTTCTTCTCCCTGGATTTTGATTCCTACTCCAAATTTTTCTTTTGCTTTATTTACTGCTTGCTCAACACACACATACTGAATAACATCGGAGATAGGCTATACCCCTATTTCACTCCCTTCCCAGCCACTGCTTACCTTTCATAACCTCAACTCTTGATAACTGCCATCTGTTTCCATACAAATCTGATAGGATATAAAACAAAAACAATCTATTTTTGAGAATATAATCACATAAATAAAAAAATTAATGAACAGGTGGTGACAGGAGGAAACACATCCCCCCCCCCCCCCCCCGCACAACTACAGGGGTCATTAGCGCCCAGACTAAATTATGAATGCACTGCGAGGCACAATGTTAAAACAGCAACTAGAAAGGGTAACACTATAAAAGGCACATTAACAGGCAAGGGATTAAAAGAAAACAGCATAATCAAATGTCCTTAGACAGGTTTGTCAAGTGGATAAAACGAAGAACGCGAGCAGCTGGTCATGGGTCATCAGCTAAAATTTCATCCAGAGTACATGGCAGGCCAAGATCAATGCGTAGTGTATTAAAATTCAGACAGGACGTTAAAACGTGGCGTACCATCAGCAATCGCCCACATGGGCAGAACGGCGCCTGCGCAGCCATCAGCAGATGGCGGTGGCTGAACCAGCAGTGTCCAATCCGTAACCGGGCTAAAATGACCTCCTGACGCCGAGAAGGGCGTGAAGAGGTCGTCCAAGCCATGGGGAGAGGTTTCAAGGCCCGAAGCTTGTTTTCAGTAAGTGTAGACCAATTGGCATGCCACAGCGATAAAATGCGCTGACAAATGACCCTGCTAAAATCAGATGAAGGCACATAACAAGAAGCTGTCCGAGGCTGGAGGACTGCAGCCTTGGCTGCAGTATCTGCACCTTTGTTCCCAGGGATACCAACACGGTCAGGAACCCACATAAGGGTAACCGGAGAACCGTCATCCGCCAGCTGCTGAAGAGAGTGTTGGATCCGGTGCACGAAAGGGTGAACCAGATACGGATCACTGAGGCTCTGGATGGCACTCAGGGAATTGGAGCAGATGACATAAGCAGAATGTCGGTCGCGGCGGATGTAAAGAACAGCCTGATAGCGGGCGAATAGCTCAGCTGTGAAGACCGAACAATGGTCATGGAGCCGGTATGTGAAACTGTGTGCCCCGACAATAAAAGAACACCCGCACCGTCATTGGTCTTAGAGCCAACTGTATAAATGAAGATCATATTAATGAACTTCGAACGAAGTTCGACAAACTGCGAGCGGTATACCGAAGCTGGGGTAACCACCTTTTGGAGTGAGCAGAGGTCAAGGTGAACGCGAACCTGAGCCTGGAGCCAAGGTGGCGTTTGGCTCTAGCCCACTCTAAAGGTTGCAGGGAGTGGAAAATCAAGTTGCTGATGGAGGCGACAAAAGTGAATTCCAGGGGGTAACAGGGCAGATACATACAACCCGTATTGACGGTCGTCAAAAAAGGAACGATAAGACGGGTGGTCGGGCATTGATAATAGCCGGCAGGCATGCCCACAAAGCAGTATATCGCGCCGGTAGGTTAGTGGCAATTCACCGGCTTCAGCATGAAGACTCTCGACGGGACTAGTATAGAACGCTCCGATCGCAAGACATAGCCCCCGATGTTGTACAGACTTGAGGCGGCGTAAGATGGACAGCCGTGCAAAGGAGTATACAAAGCTCCCATAATCCAGCTTTGAGCGGACAATCGACCGATATAGGTGAAGTAGGGCGGTTCGATCCACTCGCCATGACGTACCGCTGGGAACACGGAGGACATTTAGGGAATGTGTACAACGGGCAGCCAAATATGAGACGTGGAGACCAGCTAAGTTTCCTGTCAAATGTAAGACGTAAAAATTTTGTTGTCTCCACGAATGGGAGAGGAATGGGACCGAGATGTAAGGACGGTGGGAGAAACTCTTTGTAGTTAATACAGACCGTCTTCTCAGTAGAAAAACTGAAGCCATTGGCGACACTCCAGGAGTAAAGACGGTCAAGACAACGCTGAAGACAGCAGTCCAGGGAACATGTACGCTGCGCGCTGCAGTAGATGGTAAAATCATACACAAAAATGGAGCTTAATATATCAGCTGGGAGGCAATTCATTATTGGATTGATCGCTATGGCACCCCATTCTCCTGGCGAAAGGCGACGGACAGAACAGATCCCATATGTACCCTGAACTGTCGATCCATTAGAAATACATGAATAAAAAGAGGGAGGCGACTGCGAAGGCCTCATGTATGCATGGTGCAGAGAATGCCCGCCCTCCAACAGGTGTCGTAAGCCTTCTCCAAATCAAGGAACAGAGCCACAGTCTGGCGCTTTCACAAGAAGTTATTCATAATGAAGGTCGACAAGGTAACCAGATGGTCAACAGCAGAGCATCGCCTACGAAAGCCACATTGTACATTGGTAAGGAGGCGTCGAGATTCGAGCAGCCAAACCAAACGAGAGTTAACCATTCATTCCATCACCTTACAGACAGAGCTGGTAAGGGAAATGGGTCGATAATTGGAAGGCAAGTGCTTGTCCTCCCCCGGCTTAGGAATCGGGACAACAATAGATTCGCGCCAGCATGTGGGAACATGACCCTCAATCCAGACACGATTATAAGTACGAAGAAGGAAACCTTTACCTGCAGGAGAAAGGTTCTTCAGCATCTGAATATGAATAGAATCAGGCCCCGGAGCAGAGGACCGTGACCAGGCAAGTGCACTTTCGAGTTCCCGCATGGTAAATGAGGCACTATAACTTTCATGATTCGAGGAGCGAAAGTTAGGTGGCCTTATTTTCGGGGGAGGAAGGTGGTAATGAGTGGAGCTCGAAACCTCTGCGAAAAATAGGCCGAAGGCATTGGAGACAACCTCAGGGGCCACAAGGACCTTAGTGCCATATAGCCGGCGCAGGCTACCCAAGACAACGGAAGGAGTAAAACTGTTAAGGAGCTAGTGAAAGCAGCCCAGCTGGCTTTCTTCCTTTCTTTAGTAACACGATGACACTGCGCACATAATCGTTTGTAATTAATACAATTCGAAATCGTTTAAAGGTGCGTAAAGCACATCGGCGAGCACGTATAGCATCTCTAAACGCTGCGGTCCACCAGGGGACTGGTATGCGACGTGGATAAGAAGTAGAATGAGGGATGGAAGATTCAGCAGCACTGAGAATGACTTCTGTGAGGTGTGCGACCTGACTATCGCAGCTTGTGAAGGTTTGATCCTGAAAGGTCGCGCTGGAAGAGAAGAGCCCCCAGTCTGGTTTGGAGATGTTCCAACTAGTTGAGCACGGAGAGGGGGTATGATGCAGGAGATGGATAAAACAAGGGAAGTGGTCGCTCGAATACGTGTCAGAAAGTGCGTACCACTCAAACCGACGTGCAAGTTGGATAGTACATATAGAGAGGTCTAAATGGGAATAGGTGTGAGTTGTGTCTGAAAGAAAAGTAGGGGCGCCAGTATTGAGGAAGACAAGATTGAGCTGGTTGAAAAGGTCTGCTAACAGGGAGCCTCTCGGGCAGGATGCTGGAGAGCCCCAAAGGGGATGGTGGGCGTTGAAGTCTCCAGTCAACAAAAATGGTGCAGGTAGCTGACCAATAATTTGCATCATGTCTGCCCTAGTAACGGCAGATGACGACAAAGTGTAAACAGTACAAACGGAAAATGTGAAAGTGGGGAGAGTAATTCGGACGGCAGCTGCTTGCAGATCGGTGTGCAATGTGATGGGATCGTAGTAGATATCATCCCGGACCAGCAACATAATCCCTCCATGAGCCGGAATATCTGCCACAGGGGGGTAGGTCAAAACGCACAGTATAGTGTGCCAAGTCAATACGATCGCATGGGCGTAGCATCATTTCCTGGAGAGCTACTACGAGCAGACAATGCAAGCGTAGCAGCAACTTTAAGTCCTCTCGGTTGGAGCGAATGCCGCAAATATTCCAATGAAGAAGTGCCATCATGAGAAGAAAAAGGAGAAGCAAGAATGGGTCACCTCGAAGGCCGCTGAGGGCCTGGCTTCGAGCAAGCACTGCTGCCGCTATCAATAGGCGGAGAGTCATCGTCCATTTTTTCAATAGGATCGTCTGCCGCCATGTTAAGATGGTCAGGAGAGGGAGCTTCCTCCGCCGGTGAACAGCCAGATGTTCGGCTACCAGTGCTGCGGCCAGGCGAAATGGATGATGGCCTGGGCGGCAACTGCTGGGTGGTGCAGGAGAAGAAACGCGCCATGGCGGAGAAAGAGAACTTTTCTTCCTATGAGCCTTCTTGGAAGGTCGTTTAGTCGAAGTACTGGTCGATGGCTGGGAGTTCGGGGTACGTAAGAAGTCTTCACGGGACGGTTCCTTCTTGAAGGCCTGTGCATCTGACTTCTGGGTCTTAAGTCTTGGGAGAAGCTAATGAAGGTTCTTGTGTCGTAGGGGTGATGGGAGGAAGAGGAGACATTGATCTTAGGACTGGCTGAACGGACGACCGTAGCGCTAAAGGTCAGATCGCATGTCTGCGTTGATACCGCCCTGATAGGCCGAGGAGAGGCGAGGACGGTACTGTATTTCCTCGCGGGGAGCTGTGTGGGCTTCCTATTAGCAAAAGGCTTGCAAGCAGCCGAGGTGGACACTTTCTCTTCGACCCAAATTTCCTGTATACAGCGTTCATCTTTGTAGATGGGACAGTCGCGAGATGATGCTGCATGGTCACTCTGACAGTTCACGCAACGAGGAGACGGAGGTGGACAGTCACCCTCATGGGCGTCCCTGCCATAAGTGACGCATTTAGCCACATTAGAACAAGACTGGCGGGTGTGGTTAAAACACTGACACTGGTAGCAGCACGTAGGTGTCGGGACATAGGGGCAAACAGAAATAACCTCATAGCCCGCTTTGCCGCGTGACGGCAGCTGAACACTATCAAAAGTCAAGAAAAGTGTCCAGGTCGGTACAAGGTCATTGTCGACCTTTTTCATGACCCTACGGACAGCCGTCACGCCCTGCTCAGCGAGGAAAGACTGAAACTCCTCTTCAGTCAATCCATCGAGTGATCTAGTAGATACAACACCACGCGACAAATTCAAAGTGCGGTGAGCCTCCACCCGGACAGGGAACGTGTACAGGAGTGTGGCCCGAAGGAGTTTCTGTGCCTGAAAGGGGCTCTCAGTTTCCAACAACAAGGTACCGTTACGCATCCTGGTACAAGACTTGACAGCTCCGGCTATGGCATCTACGCCCTTCTGAATAACGAAAGGGTTGACAGATGAAAAATCCTTTCCGTCCTCAGATCTAGAAACTATGAGGAACTTTGGGGCAGGCGATAGTACTTTTGTCACTGGTGGCTGGTCAGGATTCTGGTTTTGGGCAAAAGTCGAGAGAGAAGAAGAAGAGAAATCCATTGCTGATGAATCCCCCACGATTGCCAGTGTCTCCGAAGGTGCGCTCCTTCCTAGTGGGAACCCTTTCGGAGGGCGCACCCGCCTTAAGTGAATATTTACACCTCATGTCACACCTCCCGATAAACGGATGGAGGGACCAATCGGCATGGTCGGAAGGTGTCAGCTTGGGCAATCACCCCTCCCTGGGCCTGGCCTTTACCAGGGGGTACGCACGGGCCCTACTTGTATACCCAGGGCGGGGAATTACGCTTTACCCTTTCACTGGCTAGGCGTGCGAACACGTGGATCGGCCTTCAGGCACGCACAGGGAGGAAAGAAGAATAGGAAGAAAAAGGGAAAGAGGGAGAGAAAGGACAGATTGTCCCAAATGCCAAGGTGGAGACCATAGGGTGTATAAGGCAAGGAGAATAAGGCAAAATAAAAAGTAAGGAAGACAGTGAGAGAGGGAGAAGGACAAAGAAAGGAAACAAACAAAGGAAGGAAGAAACCAGAATGAGCGAAAAACCAAAATGACTTCAAATGTAAGTCATTGAACCGTCCGTCTCCGGACGCAGGCACAAACTACCCCCTTGAGGGGGAGGGACTCCTTTTAGTCGCCTCTTACGACAGGCAGGAATACCTCGGACCTATTCTAACCCCGGAGCCACAGGGGGAACAATGGTTAATAAAACATACAACCCTTCTCCTTTTGGCAGAAGGGTTGAAGAAGAAGAAGAAGAAGGAGGAGGAGGGATGAAGGAAAAGGGCTTCTGAGGTGTAGGAAATGGGGGAGAGTTTTGAAAAGTCACTCAGAACTTCGCGCCAGGGAATATGGGCAACTTTCACTAACTCCCCCCCCCCCCCCCCCATCCCATTTCCCAAGCCTCGCCAGGCTTTTTCTTCATCCATCTTCCTTCCTGTCCAACCCTTCTGCCAGAAGAAGGAACCACTTGCTTCGAAAGCTTGCACATTTCTTTAACCTTTGTGTGTTTTTCCTCCGCCACCCCTTGGTTAGTAGATTTCTGTATCTATCCAATTACATTATTTCATTGATGGGATAGCAATTTCTGGAAGAAGATTTGCATGAGAGAACCTATTTGATGACTGAAGTCTGTTGTTTCTTATTACATAAATTAATATCAGTGACATAACTTATAGTCAACTCTACAACCTGATAGTGATATCAGCCAAAATTAGAAAAAAAATTATTCGGAACAGGAGTAAATATACTGTTTGTGTGACACACAAAAACACCCCAAAGAATAAATGATTGAAAATGATGGTACATGAGGGAAAATTTTGCTGCTCTGTAGCATTAATTAACTGGTTGTCCTTTCCTGTTCCACCAACAAATTTCTTATTTCGCTTGTTCTTGGTCCTTATGTGCAATGTATGTTGGCAACAGTAGAAACATTTGGGAGTCAGCTTCAAATGTCGGTTCTCTAATTTTTCCCAATGATGTTTCTCAAAAAGAACTTTGCCTTCCCTCCAGGGATTCCCATTTGATTTCCCAGAGCATCTCAGTAACACGTATTGTTCGAACCTATCAGTAACAAACTGGCAACCTGCCTCTGAATTGCTTCAATGTCTTCCTTTAATCTGACATGGTATGGATCCCAAACACTCGAGCAGTACTCCAGAATACGTCACACCAGCATCCTACATGCGATCTCCTTTGCAGGTGAACCACTCTTTCCTAAAATTCTTCCAATAAACCGAAGTCGACCATTCGCCTTCCCTACCACACTTCTCACATGCTCATTCCACCCCATATTGCTTGGCGATGGGATACTTATCTGTAACTTACCTCATAAAACCAACAAATATAATGTAATGAAAATAACTAAGTCATGTTGCAGTACATACTTTAATTCCATTCTGATGGCCTCATTGGTCAAAGCAGGGTGGTGGTACCATTAAATTCAATATTTCTGGCTCTGTTAGAGTCTGTTACAGTTGATGATTACCCCGTGCCATCAATACGTAGTTTCCCTGAATAGATAAATAATGGTGATGGTTTTCCTTAAATATGGTACATGCCATAAATCCTTGACGCTACAGCACACAAAAATTCCAGTGCCCTTGTCACCACTGAGGTGGCATATGGCATGACCTAGACTTTACATATCCAAGATCTGGCTGTAATGCACATGTTTGGCTGTGATGACATTCCGTCACATGACCAAAAAAAATTTTACATTCACCTTTGTGATAGGAGTAATCTTCTTCCCAACACAGAAACTATCTCAAATTTGACTGCTCACAACTTTTTTTGTTAACATACAGTTCTTGGATTGCAATGTCTTTAATTACTAAGTCACAGATAACTGTCTTTAATTACAAAGTCATGGACAATTTTAACTTGCAACACAACCAACAAAAATTATGGGTATACCTCTTTGCCTTGATTTGTCAGAAGATCTTTTGATACTTAGTTGAAATTTCCTTTATTTTTCTTCAGCATTTGCCTTGAGTATGATATGGTCCACTATTAATAAGCAATCATCCACTGACAGTTGGCAATTATTTCACTTGAACTCTTTTACAAGATGTCCTTACCATCACAAAAAGTATTAGTTACAGCAAGAGTGGAATGTTTCCTGCAGCATACAACTGAAGTGTGTAGATGTTGCTCTGTAATGACTCGTATTTTAATTTTGTCATTTCAAATAAGTTGGTTGGTTGGCTTTAAAAACAAGAAGAAGGAGGAGGAGGAGGAGGAGGAGGAGGAGGATGAGGGGGGGGGGGGGGGGGGGCCAAACTGTGAGGTCATCGGTCCCTTGTTCTGAATAAAACAATGCCACAAGGGTGACAATAAAACAAGCGAGACTGACGACACAAAACGGAGAGAAAGAAAAAAAACCACAAGAATGACGGAAGGGTAACAAACACTTAAATGGACGAAATACTAGAAGAAATGCACAGAATTGCAAGAAACAGGTAGAAGAGATTAAAACGGCAAAACAAATTACAATAGCTTGTTGACCATGAGAATAAAAAGGAAAAGACAGCTACTCTGCAACACATTAAAACCTCCACCCCAAAAGCACTAGGGTGGAAGACACAGGGACAAAACACACACGCTAAAACTTAGATCAAATGATAAAACCCACCCTCACAAATGAAACGTAAAGCTAACTCACCCGATGAGGCGTTGTCAGATAAAATTAGCAACAGCTAGTCCGGTAACAGAATATTTCGACGCAGGGCAATCAAAGTGGGACAGCGCACCAGAATGTGGGCCACTGTCAACAGGGTACTGCATCGACACTCAGGCGGGTCTTCATGGCGCAGGAGGTAGCCGTGGGTTGCCCAAGTGTGGCCAATGTGGCAGAGAACCACAGAGTCTCTCTGAGAGGCCCACATGGAGGACTGCCACACATTTGTAGCCTGTTTGGCCAGCCTCTTGGCAAGTTCGTTGCCTGGTGTTCCGATGTGACCTGGGGTCCAGACAAACACCACTGAACGACTGGACAGTTCCAGGGCATAGATGGACTCCTGGATGGTCGCTACCAAAGGCTTAAGAGGGTATCACTAGTCGATAGCTTGTAGGCTGCTCAAGGAGTGAGTACACAAAAGAAACGACTCCCCAGGGCATGAATGGATGTGCTCAAGAGCACGAGATATAGCCACCAGCTCAGCAGTGAAAACACTGCAGCCAGCGGGCAAGGAATGCTATTCAATATGTCCTCCATGGACATACATGAAGCCGACGTGAGCATCAGCCATTGGGTCATCAGTGTAAACCACTTCTTGACCTCTGTACATGTCAAGAATCCAGAGGAAGTGGCAGTGGAGAGCCGTGAGGTTAACTGAGTCCTTAGGGCCAAGTGAAACGTCCAAACGAAGCCACGGCATAGGTGTACATGAATGGACCTCAAGTATAGGTGGTAAAGGCAAGGACTCCAGTTCGGAAAGAAGGGATCCGACACGAACTGCAATTGGAAGCCCAGACCTTGGCTGCTGATGCGGGAGATGAACCGCCGTGGGTGAGAGAAGGAGACAGTGATTCAAATGCACAGGAGAACTAATGAATGTGTGCAACGTAACTGGCCAGCACTTGTGCACACCTAACCTGCAATGGAGGGACTCCGGCCTCCACAAGGACGCTGGTCACCAGACTCATCCTAAAAGCTCCTGTCGTTAGGCTAATGCCACAGTGGTGCACTGGGTCGAGTAAACGCAACACTGAGGGTGCCGCTGAACCATAAACCAGATTCCCATGGTCAACACGGGATTGAACAAGGGCTCTGTAGAGCTGCAGCAGCGTAGAGCGATCTGCAGCCCAGTTGGTGTTGCTCAGGCTGTGGAGGGCATTGAGGTGCTGGCAGCACTTCCGCTTAAACTGACGGAGGTGAGGAAGCCATGGCACCAACTTGGGTATGGAATATACGAAGCGACAGGAAATTTTGGATAAAAATTGGGAGCAGGACTCTGAGACCCCACTCATATAATGTGCCAAAGATATGATGTCGCCAGGTTGTGTCATACACTTTTCGTAAATCGAAAAAAACGGCAACCAGATGTTGGTATCTGGAAAAGGCTATTCGGATGGTAGGCTCGAGGGACAAAAGATTATCAGTGGTAGAGCTACCCTGGTGGAAACTGCCCTGACATTGAGCCAGTAGTCCACATGACTCCAGGACCCAACGCAACCGCCAACACATCATACTATCAAGCAGCTTACAAAGAACATTGGTGAGCCTGATGGGCTGACAGCTATCCACATCAAGCAGGTTTTTACCAGGTTTGAACACTGGAGGAGGAGGAGGAGGAGGAGGAGGAGGAGGAGGAGATTAGTGTTTAACGTCCCGTTGATGAGGTCATTCGAGACGGAGCACAAGCTCGGATTAGGAAAGGATGTGGAAGGAAATCGGCCGTGCCCTTTGAAAGGAACAATCCCGGCATTTGCCTGAAATGATCTAGGGAAATCACGGAAAACCTAAATCAGGATGGCCGGATGCGGGATTGAACCGTTGTCTTGAGCACTGGAATCATAGTGCTCTCTCGACATTGCGATGGAGAGATACCTTCACACCTGATCCAGTTAAAGATGATGAGGAGATGTTGCTTGTAGTCAGATGAGAGATGTTTAATCATCTGACTGTGGATCCGATCTGGTCCATAGGCAATATCGGGGCAATGAGCAAAGGCACTGAGGAGCTCCCACTCTGTAAATGGAGCGTTATTCACTGCGGCATGTAGTGAACAAGAGGACTTTCCCTTCCAGCCGCTGTTTGAGAGTGCGAAAGGCCGGAGGGTAATTCTCCAACACAGGCACTCGAGCATGGTGCTCAGCAAAGTGCTCGGCAATCGCATTTGCGTCGGTAGATAATACGCCATTTATGTTAACGCCGGGAACACCTGTTGGGTTCTGGTACCTGAAAACATGTTTGACCCTTGCCCAGACTTGGGAAGGTGACGTATGGCACACAATGGTCGAGACATATCTCTCCCAACACTACTGCATCTGTCGTCTGATAAGTTGACAAACGCAGGCACGGAGCTGTTTAAAGGCTATGAGGTGCTCCACGGAAGGGTGCCGCTTAAGCCGCTGTAGAGCTCGACGACACTCCGTAATTGCTTCAGCAACTTCCGGCTACCACAAAGGGACTGCCTTTTGCCGGGGGCACCCCTAAAGAGTGAGGGATCGCGTTTTCTGCCGCAGAAAGGATTGTTGTAGTCACCTGCTCAAACCATCACATCGATGTTCTCATGTGGGCGAGATTCAATGGCGACAGCAGAGGTGAAAGTTTCCCCAGTCCACCTGGTTTGAAGCCCATTTGGGCAAGTATCCATGGGCCTGACGGCGGGGCAGTGACAGGAAGATGGGGAAGTGGTCACTACCACACAGGTCGTCATGTGCTCTCCAGTGGATAGATGGGAGAAGTTCTGGCCTGCAAATTGATAAATAAATGGCCGAGTAACTACCATGAGCCACACTGAAATGTGTGGCGGCCCCAGTATTTAAGAGGCAGAGGTCGAACTGAGACAGTAAAGTTTCGACGTCTCTGCCTCGGCTAGTAAACATGGTGCCACCCCACAATGGGTTATGAGCATTATAATCTCCCAAAAGTATGAAAGGTTTAGGGAGTTGATCAATCAGTGCAGGAAATGCGTTCAGGGGCACTGCACCATCTGGAGGAAAATATACATTGCAGACAGTTATTTCATGTGTCGTCCTTATTCTGACAGCCACAGCTTCAAGAGGGGTTTGAAGGGGCACAGTTTCACTACAGACTGAGTTTAGAACATAAACGCAAACTCCACCTGACACTCAATTATAGTCGCTACAGTTCCTGTAATATCCCATATAGGTGCGGAGGGCAGGGGTCCGCACTGCCAGGAACCAATATTCCTGGAGGGCAATGCAGAAAGCAGGTGTAAAGCTGAACAGTTGCCATAGCTCAGCCAGGCAGTGGAAAAAAACTGCTGCAATTCCACTGGAGGATGACATCATCGTGAGACTGGGAAGGCATGGAACAATCAACGAAGCAGTTTACGCCACAGGGTCACCTGCTGCCACAGACTTATTGCCTGAGCAGTCTATATCCATTGTGTCTGAGGGTCCGGTGAGATCTAGGTCCTCAGCAGACTCCAGAATCTCCACCTCATCCGCAGGCGCAGAGCTTGTAGGTAGCGGTGGTGTGGGTGCCACCGCAGTTCCCTTGGTCTTGGAGATGATCTTTTTTTATTTCTCTCGCTGCTCCTTGGGTTTTCCTGGCTGGGACGACTTCACTGGCTCAGGAGGAGGAGGAGATTAGTGTTTAACGTCCCGTCGACAACGAGGTCATTAGAGACAGAGCGCAAGCTCGGGTGAGGAAAGGATGGGGAAGGAAATCGGCCGTGCCCTTTCAGAGGAACCATCCCGGCATTTGCCTGAAGCGATTTAGGGAAAGCACGGAAAACCTAAATCAGGATGGCCGGAGACGGGATTGAACCGTCGTCCTCCCGAATGCGAGTCCAGTGTTCACTGGCTCAGTCTCCGGGACTGCGGGTAAGTGTAAAGCCCTATGACCAACTGCTTTTGGGCTCTTCAGACACTGGTGGGTGTCATCTTTCCCACTAGCAGAAACCTGGGAATGGAGTGACCCAAGGGACCTTTTCCTAGCGAGAGGAACCAAAGAAGACTTACGCTTCTCTGGCGCAGAAGTGGGGACTGATATCCCTGATGGTTGGGGGTTGCTCCCGAAGTAGGTGGTGCAGGAGCAACCGGGAGGAAAGAGCCCCCACCATCAAGGGGGCAGGTGTAGTCTTTCGGCTCTGAGAAGTGACTGGGGTTGGCGAAGCTGATGGTGCTAGAACTGTTGTAGCGGCAGTGTAAGACAATGTCGTACGTACAGGATGTAGGTGTTCAAATTTCCTCTTAGCCTCAGTGTAGATCAGTCTGTCCAGGGTCTTTTACTCCATGATTTCCCTTTCTTTCTGGAGAATCCTGCAGTCAGGCAAGCAAGGCGAATGGTTCTCTCTGCAATTGACACTGATGGGAGGCGGGGCACACAGAGTATTGGGATGTGATGGGCGCCCACAATCTCTACATGTGCCGCTGGAAGTACAGCGGGGAGAGACAATGCCGAAATTTCAGCATTTAAAGCACCGCATTGGGGGACGGATATAAGGCTTTACATCACAGCAGCACACCATCACCTTGACCTTCTCGGGTCATGTATCTCCCTTGAAGGCCCAGATGAAGGCACCGGTGGCAATCTGATTATCCTTCGGACAACAGTGAACACGCCGAACGAAATGTACGCCTCGCCGCTCTAAACTGGAGTGCAGCTCATCGTCAGACTGCAAAATAAGGTCATTGTAAAATATGATACCCTGGACCATATTTAAGCTCTTATGGGGCGTGATGGTTACAGAAACATTCCCCAGCTTGTCACGAGTGAGTAACGGCCGTGACTGACACAGATCTCATTTTGGACAAGCCCTCCACCTCCCCAAACTTGTCCTCTAAATGCTCAACAAAAAACTGAGGCTTCATCATCATGAAAGATTCCCCTTCAGCTCTCGAACATACAAGGTATAAGGGTGAATAAGAGCCACTGACATCCTTAGCCTGAAGTTCCTCCCATGGTGTGGACAGGGAGGAGAACAATTTGGGACCATTCTTCTGTTCGTTGAACTGAGCCCATGAACACTTAGAGACTGCTGGTGTTCGACCACCAGCAAGAGATGATGTACTACTCTTCATCGCGTGTCATCTGCCCTGATGCCACCCACTCCAAGCAGGGGCCCTCCCCAAAAGTGCCACCCAGCCGCAGCAAAGGCCTCCTGGCAGGATGGCCATTTCTGGGAGTCCTGATGCCCCAAGGTGACGGGCATCTACTCCTCAGCATACATGGGGAGTTAACGGCGCAGCAGAGCAATCCCTGTGTGGTCAGGGAGCTACAACCAACAGGGTGCATGGCGGCCCAACCACAACGGACTGGCTACCGTGCTGGATATTAGGTGCAACCAAGCAGACAAGTCCATTATCATCGTAAGCACAGAAAACAATCCTGCAGTTGATGGAAATATATGCACCCAGGAGGGTGACCTCACCCAACAGTTGCAGAATGAGTAGAAGTGCAGACCCACGTCGACGAAGGATGCGATAGGTCTCAGCGCACGATGGACAAGATGCACCATGTAAGGCATCCTTCCCCATTGCCTCGCTCTTCGGGAAAATTTTGAAAAATGGACGTCAAACCCTACAGGGGACCATCACATAAAGGCCGAAACATGTGAGACTCCTTTTAGTTGCCTCTTACGACAGGCAGAAATACCTAGGGCCTACTATAGCCCCCGAAGCCGCAGGGGGTTCAAATACGCATGAAACATTGAACATTCACCTGAAGAAGTGAAACCACTGAGCAAGTAACCAATTTTATTAAAGTTGCACGTTTGCTGAATTAATAACGGGAATATATTTCGTAAGACATTTACAAGAGTGTAAACTCATCCTTAAAACACATTAAATCCTGTTAATTGTTTGTAAGTTTGATACTATGGTATGACAAAGGTCTAGAAATTCAAAAGAAGGCTACGTATTGTACCTCTAATTGTATCAATCACCATTATTTAAAAACAAATCACTTTCACAATGTGATAACATTAAACACACAGTCAGTACTTACGTGACCCTGAAGACTGGACTGGAGAGACAACAGCAATTTGTTTATAATTGGGTGGTAGAGCCATTCTAAGCTGAAACTGCAAAAATATGATTCCATAAATACACAATGCCTTCAAGTATCAAGAAGGAAAGACAATAAAGGCAAATATTAACTGACCTCCAATTTTACATCCGTAGTTTTGGTTCTAAGTGCATAGACAAGTTAAATTACAAACAATATTTTGACAGATAAGAACAAAACTGAAACTTCCAAAATAATCAAAACTGTATGCCAGATCAGCCGTGTTTAGGTAAGCTGGTTAAAATATTGCCTGGCAAGACAAAGACCAAGTTCAGGTACCAGCCTAGTACATGCAACAGAAAAGATTATTTGCAGTAGCTTTCGCATTCTTGTTCTTTCTGTAATGAATGTACACACATTCTCTCATACTACTAACAAGCCACCCAAATGTACAGACCTGAGGTGAGGACTAACTGTTGATTAGCAATTACTAAGAACAGCTGCCTTTCGGATGGAGGTGGGGAGGGAGTGGGGAACGACATATGAAGCGAGGAGAGAGTTGAGGGGTAGTGTTAGGCAGGTCTTTTGACAGATGACTCAGTGGCTGCACAACAAGACAAAGTAGTTAAAAGAACTGAAGAAAGGGAGGGAAGAGGGGTGGGAGGAAGGGAGGGAAGAGGGGTGGGAGGGAAGGGAGGGAAGAGGGGAGGCAGGAGAGGAGGGGGAGGGGAGGGAGGAGAGAGAGGGGAGGGGAGTGAGAGAAGAGGGGAGGGGAGTGAGAGAAGAGGGGAGGGGAGTGAGAGAAGAGGGGAGGGGAGTGAGAGAAGAGGGGAGGGGCGAGAGAGAGAAGAGGGGAGGGGAGGGACGAGAGAAGAGGGGGAGGGGACGGAGAGAAGAGGGGGAGGGGACGAGAGAAGAGGGGGGAGGGGGACGAGAGAGAAGAGGGGGAGGGGGGAGGGGAGGGGACGGAGAGAAGAGGGGGAGGGGGAGGGGAGGGGACGGAGAGAAGAGGAGGGGGAGGGGAGGGGACGGAGAGAAGAGGGGAGGGAGGGGGAAGGAGAGAAGAGGGGGAGGGGCAGGAAGAGAAGAGGGGAGGGAGAGAAGAGGGGAGGGAAGAGATGAGGGGA